>NC_087347.1:43073448-43382844 GCF_030014295.1 Loxodonta africana
AACTAAAACCATAAAATTCTCAGAAGAAAATGCAGAGGCAATGCTGTCCAGCCTAGCCTTTAACAATGAATTATCCAATATAATAACAAAAGCACAAAGGGTAAAAGACAAAATAAATAAATAGGACTGCATAAAAATTAAAAACTTTTGTTCATCAAAAGACCTTACGAGAGGGAGGGAGAATCACTAGTGAGGTACTAGACAAGTGTCAATTCTGGTGAAGGGAAAGGCAATACATAATATGGGGGAAGTCAGCACAACGTGACCAGGGCAAAGGAAGACACTGAGACGTACACAAGAATAAAGGGCAACTGTCTTAGTTATGTAGTGCTGTTATAACAGAAATAACACAAGTGGATGGCTTTAACAAAAAAAGTTTATTCTCTCACAGTCTGGGAGGCTAGAAGTCTGAATTCAGGGCACTAGTGCCCAGGGAAGGCTTTCTCTCTGTCGGCTCTGGGGAAGATCCTTGTCATCAATCTTCCCCTGGCTTAGGAGCTTCTCAGCGCAGGGATCCTGGGTACAAAGGACAAGCTCTGCTCCTGGCACTACTTTCTTGAAGGTATGAGGTCCCTCTGTCTTTCTGCTTGCTTCTCTTTTATATATCAAAAGAGATTGATTCAAGATACAACCTAATCTTGTAGATTGAATTCTGCCTCATTAACATAACTGCCTCTAATCCTACCTCATTAATGTCATAGAGGTAGGATTTACAACACATAGGAAAATCACATCAGATGACAAAGTTGTGGACAATCACAATACTGGGAATCATGGTCTAGCCAAATTGACACATATTTTGGGGGGACACAATTCAATCCATAACAACTACGGTAAATGCTATAACATACACAATCCTGCATCAACAGTAATATCCAACATTAATTTGTGAGTAGATAAATAGGTAAATACATATGCTAAATAGCTGTGGGAAGTCCTACAGGAGTACACCCTAGTGCATATATAGGTATGGTTGTGGAAATTTCTACAAACATAGTTGTAAATGCTGCGTATATATTTATATATAACAGAGCACATAGAAATACTTAGATATTGGGACTGAACTACTGGCTTGAAGACTAATGACCAGAGTCTTGGGGGACATCTAGGTCAATTGGCAAAACAGCTCATAAAGACAATGCTCTACATCCTGGTCTGGTGAGTAGCGTCTGGGGTCTTAAAAGCTTCCAAGCAACCATTTAAGAAACAACTATTGGTCTCTTCCTATCTGGAGCAAAGGAGAATGGAGAAAAACAAAGGCTTAAGGAAGCAATTAGTCCAAAGGGCTAATGGCCCACAGGAACCACAACCTCCTCTAACTTGAGACCATAAGAATTAGATGGTACCCAGCTACCACTACAGACCATAAGAATTAGATGGTGCCTGGGCCTACAACAGAAGGTCCCAGTTAGAATAGGTAGAAAATGTAGAATAAAATTCAAATAAAAAAAAAAAAAAGGCCAGCCTTATTGGTCTGATAGAAACTGAAACAACCCCCAAAACTATTGCCCTAAGACAACTTTCTAACTTGAAACTGAAGACACTCCTGGAGGCCACCTTTCAGTCAAGTAATAGATGGGCCTACAAAATAAACAATACCACTCGCAAAGAACATGCTGCTGAGAATAATCAACTACACAAGACCAAAAGGGCAACATTTGCTCAAATCCAAAGATGAGAAGGGCAGGAAGGGACAGGGAAACCGGACAAATGGGAATGAGAAAGCCAGGGAGGAAATGGGGAGAGTGCTGACACACTGCAGGGACTGTGACCAATGTCACAGAATAATTTGTGTATAAATTACTGACTGGAAAACTAATTTGCTATATAAACTTTCATCTAAAGAAGATCAAATGTTCAAAATAGATAAATAAGTAAAAGCAGTAAGAGACACAGGGAGACACACATGGACATGTGAAGATGCATCTGTAAGTCAGGGAAATCCTGGAGGTACCAGAAGTTTTAAGTGACAATGAAGATCTTCCCCTAAGACAGACAAAGAGGGAGAACATGGCCCTGTCAATATCCTGAATTCAAACTTCTCACCTCCAGACCGTGAGACAATAAATGCCTGTTCTTACCAGTCCAAAAAAAAAAAAAGTCTACCAAAAAAGTGGAATGACAAGCTACCGCCTGGGAGAATATCTCTGGAAGCCAATTATGAAGCTAATAATCAAAATATACAGGTAGTCCTTGGGTTATGAATGAGATCCATTCCTGTGTCTTCAAACCAAATTTGTAGGTAAGTCAGAACAGGTACATACGGTTCTTATTTAGTGCAAGAAAAGGCTCAAGTCCTTTTCAATGATTTAAAAGCTACATGTGCAGCAAGTGAAGGTGATTGTGATGAAGAATTTGTTGCAAGTAGGGGCTGGTTCAATTGTTTCAAAGCGAGGGCAAATTTACATAACATTTAAAGGCAAGTATGAGTTGTCCCAAGGTCAGAAGTTTGTAACCCAGGGACTAACTGTACATAAAACTTCGACAACCGAACAACAAAAAGACAAATAACTCAATCATAAAATGGACAAAGTACTTGAACAGACATTTCACCAAAAACCCACTGCCATCGAGTCGATTCTGACTCATAGCGATGCTACAGGACAGAGTAGAACTGCCCACAGGGTTTCCAAGGAGCGCCTGGTGGATCTGAACTGCTGACCTTTTGGCTAGCAGCCATAGCTCTTAACAACTACATCACCAGGGGACATTCAAACAGCCACCAAACACACAAAAAAATGCTCAAGTCATTAGCCATCAGAGTTGGAAATCAAAACCACAATGAGATACACCATTTCACTCCCACTAGGATGGCTAAGAAAAAAAAAAAATGTTAGCGGCAATGTGGGGAAACTGGAACCCTTACTTATTGCTGGTGGGAATGCAAAATGGTACAGCCATTGTGGAAAACAAGATGGCAGTTCCTCAAAAATTAAAAATAGAACTACTACATGACCTAGCAATTCCACTCCTAGGAATATACTCAAAAGACTTGAAAGCAGAGATTCAAACAGAGACTTTACACCAATGTTCACGGCAGCACTATTCACAATAGCCAAAAGGTGGAAACCACCTAAATGTCCATCAACAGATGAATGAATAAACAAAATGTGGTACATACGGGACAATGGAATACTACTCAAAAAGTAGGACAAATGAAGCTTGAAACATGCTACAATATGGATGGAGTTTGAAGACATTATATTGGATGAAATACCTCAATCACAAAAGGAGAACATCACTTATATAAAAAGCTAAGAAAAGGCAAATGTATACAGGGTAAAGTTTACTAGTGGTTACCAGGGGAAGAAGGAAGAGGGAAAGGGGGGATTGACGGTGATGAAAAAATCATATTGATTAAGGGTAGGGTTGCATGGCTGATTGTTGTAATTGCTGTCAATAAGTTGTATACCTATAAAAAGTTGAGCTGGCAAAAACTATGTGATGGATATATTTACAACAACCACCACCAAAAAAAAGAGTAGCTGCCAAGCCTGCTTATTTACAACCAAAAAATCTCATGTGATTTGGTTCCTTGGTCTTAAGGTTAGAGCTAATGATTAGAAAGAAGAGATTAAAGTCAACATGCTTGCCTTCACTGTTTAGTACAAAACATAAAAAGTGTAGTGTGTCACTCCATAGATATGTAAAAGATACCACGGGGGCCCAAAACATATGTCTACCTAAATCCAGCAGAATCAGAGAACATTACAGTTGTTAAAAAAAAAGAGCAGAAAAGAAAGAATTTCAAGTAGCAATAACAGCACCAAGTAAACAAAGAGCAAGAAAACTGGTTCAAGATACCACAAAGGGTTTAATAAGGCTGTTGGTAGCACAATGGTTATACACTCAAGAGCTAACCCAAAAGTCCGCGGTTAGAACACACCTGCCACTCCACAGAAGAAAAGACCTGGTGAACTGTTCCTATAAAGATTACAGCCTGGGAAATCCTATGGGGCAGTTTTGCCCTGTCATATTGGGTTGCTATGAGTCAGAATCAACTTGACGGTATACAACAACAGTAAAAAGTTTATGTAAGAAAAGCTACACAGGCTGAGCCAAATTTCTTAGAGCCTTGTACATGTTATGTTAAAGAGTTTTAAAGATCACTAGAATAGTTTAACGGTTTTGGAGAAAGTATTCTGGGCTAAGGATTGGCATGACGACACTGATATGCTAAAAAGATGGTTTTGGCTTCAGTGTGGAAGGGAATCAGATGGGAGTGGAAGAGAACAGTTAAAAGAACACTGCAACGATCAGGTAAGAAATGAGATCCTGAAATAGGACAGTGACACTGGGAATAAAAGGCTGTATTTGAGAGCACATTTAAAAAGTAGAATTGTCAGAATTTGGTAAAACAAAGCAGATGTGGGAGATAAGACACAAGAGAAGTCTAGATTGATTCCCAAGATTCTCCCCTGAGATACTGGGTGGATAATGGAGCCTCCGACATAAACTGAAAATAAAGAAGCAACTATGAGGATGAGGCAAGAAAGGGGAGGAGAGTAAAGGATGATCTGTTCCATTTCAGATGTGAAAAATTTGAGACTTCTGAGGGGCATTAAGTAGAATTCCTCAAAAGAGATCTGCACTGGAAACAAGAAATTTGGGGATGTTTAACTTATAGACAGTATCTGAAGTCATGCATAATTAAGAAAAACTAAAGAATGGCCACAGCAGTATGCAGAAAAGCAGATGAGTGTGTTGACAATTCAGAAACAAAAATTTTTTTTAATGTTTCAAGAAGAGATGATCAACAGTGACAAAAAGAAAGTGCCAGTTAAAATAAAAACTGTGTGTCCATTAAATTTGGAAACCAGAAGGTTTTAAGCAGCCTTGATTAAAAACAGTCTCAGTGGAGTTGCAAAGGCAGATGCAAGATACTGACTGAAATAAGTAAGACACTATCCAAGTCCATCCTACCTCACAAAGTGCTCCAGACCCTACAACTACATATATTACATTCCTCTTGTAGCTACAGTGCACCTTACCAAACCTAAGATTTAGGAAGAAGAGCTCCACAGACACATCCAAACTCCCTGAGAGACCGAACTACTGGGCTGAGGGCTGTGAGACCATGTTCTTGGGGAACATTTAGCTCAACTGGTATAACATAAAGAAAACGTTCTACATTCTACTTTGGTGAATAGCATCTGGGGTCTTAAAAGTCTGTGAGCAGCTATCTGAGACACTCCACTGGTCCCATCCCTTCAGGAGCAAGGGACAATAAAGAAAAATAAAGACACAAAGCAAAGATTAGTCTAAATGACTAAGGGACCACAAGTACTACAGCCTCCACCAGACTGAGTCTAGCAGAACTAGATGATGCCCAGCTACCACCACTTACTGCTCTGCCAATAATTACACTAGAGGGTCCCAGGTGGAGCTGGAGAAAAATATAGAACAGAATTCTAACTAACAACAACAACAAAAAAAAAAACTACACTTACTGGTCTGACAAGACTAGAGAAACTTCTAGAGTATAGCCCCAGGATAACCTTTTAGCTCAGTACTGAAGTCACTCCCGAGGTTCACCCTTTAGCCAAAGATTAGACAGGCCCATAAAACAAAATGAGACTAAATGGGCACACCAGCCCAGGGACAAGGAGGAGAAGGCAGGAGGGGACAGGAAAGCTGGTAATAGAGAACCCAAGGTTGAGAAGGGGAGAGTGTTGACATGTTGTGGGGTTGGCAACCAATGTCATAAAACAATATGTGTACTAACTGTTTAATGAGAAGCTAGTTTGTTCTGTAAACATTCATCTATAGTACAATTAAAAAAAAAAAAAGAATTAGGAAGAAAGCAATCACTCAACAAATTCATACTAGTTTTCTGATAGTCCTTTATTTTAAGAGAGCCTTTTATTGAAAGCACAAATGAATTTCTAATAGGAAAAATATGTGCCAGTATAAGAAAGCAAAGAGAAAAAGACGAGTACCCTTGAGATGAAACACTTTGAAACAAAGGCCCTAAAGGCAGTTAGTCAAATGGTGTCGGAGGCTGCTTCTGGAGTGTCTGGGTAATTTTCATTTCCTTTGTTTTTTCTTCCATGTCTAAATGTAGAGATTTCCAACAAGCTCAAAGTTTTTAGACAATAGTTTCCATGGCAGTAAGGCAGTAATTAAATTTCACTATCAAATAATTACTATCAAAGCAAAATTCAAATAACACAGTATCTCTTTCAAAATAGCAAAAGTACAATATATAAAATGTACAGGAAGTAAAGCTATTCATGAAATGTTTAAAAAAAAAGGGAAAATGCTTATATGCTAAGTAAAAAGAATAAGGAAAAAAAAAAAGCCTGGAATGTTAAGAAACTGCTAACCTCTTAAAGATGGGGTTTGAAATTACATTTTTCTGTTTCCTTACACTTTGTTAATCAAATGGTTTCCTTGCCTAATTTTGCTTATGTAAGAATTAAATTTTTTTTCTTAAATGGAAGTTAGGACAAACATAAAATCAAGGTCTCCTTTTGTGCTTTTGCTCCTTAGCATCTATTTGATGCAGTTTTCCATAGACTCTGTTCCTATGCCTCAAGATTTTGCATCAAAATACTGTTTTGCTAAAAAATTCAATCTTACCTTGTGCACAAACTACTTGCAAACATATTAATAATGTTATTACAAGTCTGCACTAATTTCTACAGCTTCTGTACAACTGCAAAAGGGGTAACATTGATACTGGAATAGCCACTGAGTAGTTGATCACTTAAGAAACTTTAAAATTCATTAGTGTTATAATATGATTTATAGCTATCTAAAATGTTTATTAATGTATTATATTGATATTATTCAGCATGATGTATCTTATATTTTCATTAAAAGAGATATAATTTTTATATTAGGAATTATGGGAATTACTAACAGCAAACACATCAGGTAGAAGAGAAAAAATTTTAAACTAATATTTATTATTATATTGGAGAATTAATACGCTGTTGCAATTTGCATTTTACGATGGCCATGTATTATTTTAACAATGATAAAAATGTTAATTGATCTTAACAGGGTATCATATTATATATTAATTTTGATCTCAATTATGCAAAAATACTGTTTAGAAAAAAGACTAAAAATAAACATACAAAATTGTCACTTCAGGCATTATATACCATTAAACTTAAGAACAAAAGCCTTAAAGTCAGACAAAACTAAACTGAAACCCTGGCTGTGCCACTTGAAATCTCTAACTTATAAAGTGGTCATTATGAGGACAAAATATGTTGTATGCCCTCAAATATGATGTACCTAATACAACATCTGCCATACAGTAAGGAGTTAGTAAATACTAGCCTTCATTCTGGTTGATAGAATTATAGGGTATATTTTTTCTTTTTCATTATTATCTTGATTTTTCTAATTTTTTTTACAATGAACATACTTCAAAAATCTGCATGTACTTAAAAATTTCAGCTGTCCCTTATTGTTTTTTAATTATTGTGATATACACACAACAAAACTTTCAACATTTCATCAATTTCTACATGGCTCTACATTATTTTTAATTCCAATATGTAAAAAGCCTAAGTGTAGAATTAAATAAAACATTGCCCTCACCAAACTCTTTCCTCACTTTACTAGCTATGTGTATAAAGTGTTCCAATCTAGTTTTAAAGTAAAGTATGTGCTAAGTGATACCTGCATTTTAGTGAAGCTGAAATTCTATCTTAAAAAAGAAGTTCATATGACAAACAACTTTCAGAATAAGGTAGGTCTATAATTATTGACAGGAGCTAACATAAAAGCTCTTCCAGAAGTACAGTAAGAATGATGGAACATGTGACAGTCTTTAACAGCAGGTACCACTCACCCAACGCTAGGTGAAAAACTGAATAAAAAGTGAGGGAAGCAAAATCTTTATCACCTGAGTATGTTCTGACACAAATAGCTAGCCAAGAGATCAGAAATAACTAATGGCTTCAAAGGCCTCAAGGATATTACTAAGCATTAAAAACCCACTGTCGTCAAGTTGATTCTGACTCCTAGCAACCCTATAGGACAGAGTAGAACTGCCCCATAGTGTTTTCAAGGCTGTAAATCTTTTTTTTTTTTTTAATAATTTTTATTGAGCTTTAAGTGAACGTTTACAAATCAAGTCAGACTGTCACATATAAGCTTATATATACCTTACTCCACACTCCCACTTACTCTCCCCCTAATGAGTCAGCCCTTCCAGTCTCTCCTTTCGTGACAATTTTGCCAGTTTCTAACCCTCTCTACCCTCCTATCTCCCCTCCAGACAGGAGATGCCATCCATCACAGTCTCAAGTGTCCACCTGATACAAGTAGCTCATTCTTCATCAACATCTCTCTTCAACCCATTGTCCAGTCCCTTCCATGTCTGATGAGTTGTCTTTGGGAATGGTTCCTGTCCTGGGCCAACAGAAGGTTTGGGGACCATGACTGCCGGGATTCCTCTAGTCTCAGTCAGACCATTACGTCTGGTCTTTTTATGAGAATTTGGGGTCTGCATCCCACTGACCTCCTGCTCCCTCGGGGGTTCTCTGTTGTGGTCCCTGTCAGGGCAGTCATTGGTTGTGGCCGGGCACCATCTAGTTCTTCTGGTCTCAGGATGATGTAAGTCTCTGGCTCATGTGGCCCTTTCTGTCTCTTGGGCTCATAGTTGTCGTGTGACCTTGGTGTTCTTCATTCTCCTTTGATCCAGGTGGGTTGAGACCAATTGATGCATCTTAGATGGCCGCTTGTTAGCATTTAAGACCCCAGGCGCCACATTTCAAAGTAGGATGCAGAATGTTTTCATATTATTTTGCCAATTGACTTAGAAGTCCCCTTAAACCATAGTCCCCAAACCCCCGACAAGGCTGTAAATCTTAATGGAAGCAGACTGCCACATCTTTCTCCTGCAGAGCAGCTAGTGAATTCCAACCACCGACCTTTCAGTTAGCAGCCGAGCACTTAACTACTGGTGTTACGTACCAGGGCTCCTATCCAAAAACCAAACCCACTGCCATTGAGTCGATTCCAACTCAAAGTGACCCTAGAGGAAATAGCAGAACTGCCACCTGAGGTTTCCAAGGAGCAGCTGGTGGATTCGAACTGCTGACCTTTTGATTAGCAGCCAAGCTCTTAACCACTGTGCCACCAGGGCTCCCTATGAGGGCTCCTACCAAGTATAAAACTAACCTAAAAAATAAAATACTTCATGAACTGAAATGCTCATGATACAAAGAAATTTGCTTCCAGTTTGACTGTTCTTAGTTCTTAAAGTATTTAGACAATTATAAATACTAGTTTTAATTCAAGATAAAACGTGGTTAATGATTAAATAGAAACACAAGTTAATTATAAAAATTCACTAATATATGTTAAAATTGGTATCAAAATATAAACAATAGCTTCTTAAAATCAAAGACAATAATAATAATAGAAAAACTACCTTGCAGTTCTGCAGTAGTCGTATGAGATGTTCAAAGCAATTGCTGTTAAGAAAAATGGCCTGAAGAACAGGCCTGTCTGTGCAATCTAACATGGCTGTGATGGTATCTAGGAAAATAAAAACAATATCATCCATGTACAAAGGGAAAGGTTTGGCATCATACAAACATTTACTCTGATCACATTTTTAATTTATGCTTTTCAGTTGACAAAACAGATGTAAATTAATTTTGAATGATAGGGTAAAGAGCAGAAAACAATCTGTACTTTTACTTGATAAGAAAAGAATTTCTATACTTTATTATATTGAACTTTTTACATATAAAAAGTCTGTTGCCATCGAGTTGATTCTGACTTATAGTGACCCAACTAGAGTTTTACATATACGAGTGGTATATACTCCCTAGGGTTTTAATTATCTGTTCTTCCGTTATAAGGCTCAAGTTTAAACCAACT
Organism: Loxodonta africana; assembly: GCF_030014295.1. Lineage (NCBI taxonomy): Eukaryota > Metazoa > Chordata > Mammalia > Proboscidea > Elephantidae > Loxodonta > Loxodonta africana. The sequence goes on from NC_087347.1 coordinate 43,083,301, forward strand.
GTGGTGTCCAACTTGCTATCAATAAGCAATACCTGAATATGTCTGGCAACACAGTCTCATTTATGTATTATAAAATTAACATATGGCCATTACGAACATGGTGCTTAGGTAATTAATCCATTTGTAATACTGTTTTGCTGTCTTTTTTTCAACTGAAGGGATATACCCATCCAGAAATCAAAGGATATCTAGAATGGGCAATACCATAGTTGCTAACAAAAAAGAAGTCTATTCAGTACAGACTCAAACTTACTTATACATTTATAATCTATAAGAAAATCATAAAATAGAACATGTTAGAATAGAAGATACAAAATAGTAAAAGCTATATAATCTTATTTCCCCCATAGAAACAATGTTATAATGGTTCATTAAGTTTTTGACCAAGATTTGGATGTCCAATATTTTTAAATGAGACACCATACACACACACAAACATATAAAAACTTTTTTTTTTTAATCTCTAGAAGCTATGCACCAAGCTATTAAAACAGGTTATATCTTGATGATAGGATATAAAGAACATTTATTTTCTTTCTACTTATCTGAGTTTCCTAATTTAGCTGTAATAAACATATATATATTTTGTATAATAAAGGAACTATCAGTTTCTAATATCTGTATCTACCAATCTAACAGGGGAACACAATAAGAAATTATATATATATATATATATATATATATATATATATATATATATATATACTGGAGTGAAGAGTGTACAAAGCAAAGACATATAAGCACAGAGTAATAAAAAACAACCATTACAAAAAGAGAGAGAGAGATACACGCACAGGGGATCTGATTTAAAAAAAAAAAGAGGCCCTCTGAAGGAGGGAGAAATGTTGGCGTGACCTCTACAGAGAAGTTACGCAGGCACGTATAAAACTGATTTTATGTTCCTCTTTGTCACAGGTTAAAAACTACAAATGGCACTTTCTGGAAATTTACTTTTCCTAGAGTTTTGAAATCAGAGCTGCCTTTGTTTTTAACAATGATGCTTTTAGTGGTTTACACTTTCCAAAAAGAATACAGAATCAACAAATATTTTATTATATGTATTTTTAACACAATAAAAAATAAGAAGACTATAGAGGCTCAACTTTGTCACTGTTAAAGCAAAGATGAACAAATCAAATCTATATTAATTATTTTGAAGTCAAAAACTAAAACTCACGTGATGGCTGAATCAATCAATACTTTCTATACAACTGCCTTACATTTCAAAAGGAAGTGGCATATATGAAAAAAAAAACTCAGAAAATTGTAAAAAAAAAAAAAAACTCAGAAAATTGTCATTATGTAATACTCACTCAGCATCTTGATCTGTAGAGCTATGAACCGGCTTTCCCACTGCCTGGATCTCCTTTGATTAGGTAAAGCTGAATGATCTGAATTTAGCAATTTAAAGTAATTCTCCAGAATAGTGCTGGTTTCCACTTGGCGCTGGTCAGAGCTGCTAGTCAGAAGGATATGGATCACTTCTGTAAGGCACTTGAGAGTTAATTCTACCTTCCTACCCACTTCTTCAGGATCTCCATCCTCCCAGGAATCACAATCTGCCAAAACTCGCATAAGAACTTCCATAGTGGCTGGAGAAATCGCTTGCAAAGCATTCCTCTAAAATATTAGAGACAATAAAAATGAAACCCAATCCTAACTGAAATTCTGTATGTTTGCAACTACAAAGAGAATTTAATAAATCTGCAGGCAACATTTTCTTTAAGAAAATCAAAATACATTTTAAACAAATATTTTAGCAGACAGTGCTAGTGTTTCACACATTAAATCTCCCCTTCCTCACTAACAGAACTCTGATTTTGTTCAGGATAGCAACCTGCTTGCGTAGAAAACTCATCTTCTAGCCTTGCAGCTAGGGCTGACCATGTGACATAGTTCTGGTCAAGGATATCTGGCAATAGACCATGGAGAAAACATCGCTTTACAAACTAAAAGAGAAGGACCTTGTGCCCTTGGCCCTGTCACCTCCTTCCTGCATGGAATGCAGAAATAATACTTGGAGCTACCATTACGCCATGAGGAGACGCGCACAAAAATTAAAGTCACGGGCTACAGAGAACACAGTAGGAATACTGTGAGGACCTTATGTCCCTGACGATATCACTGAGCTATAGTGCCGGTCCAAAGCTGTTTGCATCTGGATTTCTTAAGCAGGAATAAAAAAATCTCAACTTAGTTAAGCCTGTTTGCCAGGTGTTCTGGTGATTACAGAAATGCATTTCAACTGATACAGCTATTGCCTGGCTATCATTCTATAAACATATTTCATAACTCTGTACACTAAGAAATCGATAGCTATACTGAGGTGACCCAAAAAAGTTAGAAATAAAAAATACATATTGCCTTAAATTGTTAAACTGATACATAATGAATCACAACACAGCTATGCAAAATCACCTGAAAGCAGCAGCACTTATGCCATCAAGATTTGTTATCAGCAATAATTATCAATAGAATAAATAATATCAATGATAACAAGTGTTATGATAGAAGAAACTCCCAATGGCCCACCCAAAATTTTGATGGGCACATGGCTACCTGGAATAAAGATTACTTTTCCTAGCCTCCTTGCTGCTAAGAAGGGCCGAGGAAGCAAGTTTTACTAAGTTTTTTAACTGGAAATATTTGCCTTTTTTTGTAGTCTCATGACTGAGTTTGGCAATGAAGCCAGACAATGTGAGTCAGCTTTTTGGTACCTCCTTAAAAGACAGTTGGCATATTAACTCTGGACTACTTACTGTTATTCTTTTCCATTTTTTTTAAATGAGAGAGAAACTAAAGCTGTTACAATTTTTGTATTAACTGCTACTTATGGTGGATCCTAAATCTAACTGATATAACTGTGATTTCCTCAGTTCTACAGGTACTTTATTAGTGCTTTACATATATTACGTGTCTTTTAGTTCTCACAATGGCCCTGTAAGTTAAGTGTTACTACTTCCATATTACAAAAAAGGAACTAAAACACATGTAAATAGTTTATTCAAAGTTATACTAGAGATGGACAAGGGATTCAAACCTAGGTCTATCTTGGCTCCAAAACTCTTGCTCCTAACATAACACAAAACTAAACTGGTGATTGTAGTAACAGATCTAAAGAATGAATATGTCAATGAGATGCCCAGGCATGATTCTTTGGAATGAGACTTCAATATCTCCGTTCTTTCTGACAGATCATTCCTTCCTTTAGATATTCAAATTATCTAAATACCCTTGTGCTGATGCCATATTTAACAAACAACCTTCTGACTTCTATACAGATCTAACTACAGATCACAGGGAAGCCCTGGTGGCACAGTGGTTAAGAACTATGGCTGCTAACCAAAAGGTCGGCAGTTCAAATCCACCAGGCGCACCTTGGAAATTCTATGGGACAGTTCTATTCTGTCCTATAAGGTCGCTATGAGTCAGAATAGACTCAATAACAACAGGTACGGTACAGATCACAAAGGTTTTGAGCATTTTCAGTACATAAAATGATAAACTGGTCTTCCAATATCTACTTGATTTCCATGTGAGTTTTAATTACTAGAGGTCTCTCAGGGCTTCATTGTCCCTGGGTACTAACAAGAATGAGTCTCTGGGTGTTCACAAAGAGAATGGGATCTATCGGGCTTCCTGTCAGTCAATAACAATGCCACTTATAATTTCATTCATGTATAATTACTCTCATTCTCAGTAGTGGAGAAATGGTGAAAATGGGGAGATACTGACCCAAAAGAAGGGTATCAGCTACTAAAGGAAGGTGACTAAGCAAACCTAAATGAAAAGTAAGATTCTGTTCAGCAATTCTCTCACTTTAAGAAGACTCTTATCTTTCACCAGGGTAAAGAGAAGGAGGCAAGGTACTGACCAGGAAACCCAAGTAGGAAATTTGGCTAAGTACTGAAAAAGGTGTAGGGTAAAAAAACAAAAGAGAAGGGAATGTCAGCAGGACTCTGCAAGATAACATGATGCTGGTATAAAAGGGAATAAAAATAATACAGAAAAAAAATGCCCACTGAGCACAAGGACTACTCCCTGAAAAAAAAAAAAAAGGAATAAGGAGAAAAAACAAAACAGAGCAAAGATAGGGATGAGAGGAAGAAGCAGCAGTACCAACTGACAGGAAACTCAACCTCATAATGGTATTCGCAAGATTAATGCTCAAGAAATATATCTAAATTGAGTACATTAAATGAAAAAGAGACTGACTACATATATATAAAGTCATCTGTTTATGAAGGTCACTTGAAAAACAAAGGTTGCTCTTCCTCAAATCTCCGAACTAAATAAGAAATGGTAGATAAGATATAAAATAATTAGCAATTCCCTACTGGTATAAAAGTTCCCTACTACTGCAAGATAAAAAGAACCTCACGAGGGGCTCCTGAACTCAAATAAAGGTCTAAGTATTAAACTCCCTGATATCTTCCAGAAGGTAGACAAAGATTCCTTACTAGTGCCCAAAGTGAAAAAGTACTATACCTAGTGTATTATTGGTATAAGTTTATGTGTTTAAATAAAAATTAAGTTTTAAAATAAGTTTCTACGGTTTTAAATAAAATTGTAGTTTAAACATAATTTGGTATAACAATATAAAGAACATGGTATTTTAAAATATGAAAAACTAGTAGATTAAAAAAAAAAAAAAGGAAGATAACTTTCATTCTGAGAAAAAAGAAAGACAGACAGTAAATTTAAAGTTAATATGAAATCACCTAAGTTTAGGGTTCTTAACCTCAGGTATACAGAATTCAAGAAATTTGTGAAAGTGGATGAAAAAGAATTATATCTTTATTTTCACTAACTTCCAACTAAAAATTAGTATTTTCTTCAATTTTAAATGTAAGCAACAAACCACAATAGTATTAGCAGTACCTGTTACAGTTGTTGCACTATCTTAAAATATCATTTACGCTTATCTCTTCTTTGAAGTTACATTAGTTACTAGACTTGCTGCTAAAACTTTTTATTTAATATGTTATAAAGAAATACATATTACTACATCACAAATTTGTTTCATTAATATTTTGATAACTGCACTTCAGTATAATTGATTTCCTTTGTGATTTTATGTATTTCACCTAATGCTTTTAAAAACATTCCGAGAAGGGGTTTATGGGACTGTCAAAGGAACTTGCAGCACAAAAAGTGTTAAGAACCTCTGGTCTAAACTGCATTGGTTTAAGAATACATGTAGAATATTCTCTTTGAACTATAATCCTGTTGTCAATGAGTAATTATACTCAAAGTTTACCACAGAGAGCTCTTCAGTTGCTCACCTTAAAAAAAAAAAAAAAATCACAAATATTACTGGAATTTCTTTCTTTTAAGTAAAACAGTACAGGCATTTGTTGAAAAAAAATGCATGTAATTTAGTAATTTTAACTAGACAGAAAAAAAAAAAAGAGTGACTAAATTCATGTCTTTGAAAATCAAACTCCTAGAGTTTGATTCCATCAAGTAGACTAATAATGCTGACTTCCTCTAGATTCTAATGTAAGAACTAGTAGCTGAAAAGCCAACATAACAAAGAACTCACAATACTACTCTCAAAAAAATCAATTGACTATATAGCACTACTTGAAAAATCAACATAGGATGCTCACAAAAAGCAACAAAAAATGTTAAATCTGTTAAATTACTTACCCAGTAATTTTATTGTTAGTGTTAATATTATTAATTACAGTTTTTTGTTTTTGTTTTTTTTTGGGGGGGAAGTTAAATAAAAGGAGGACATAAGTAGATTAGTTTTAAACAAGATATAAAATCAGACAAATATTTGTATGGTTTATACAATTATAAAAAGACAGAGTAAATTATACAATCCATCAAAACCAAAAAAAAAAAAAAACAAATATTTGTATGGTTTATACAATTATAAAAAGACAGAGTAAATTATACAATCCATCAAAACCAAAAAAAAAAAAAAAACAAATATTTGTATGGTTTATACAATTATAAAAAAACAAAGAGTAAATTATACAATCCATAGAAGAGCTAAATTAAGTAAGCTCTTCTCACCATTAAGTATTTTATATCTTAACGTTCAACACTTTTCTCACCTGTCCACCAGCTACAATGGCTCCAAAGAGATGCAACAAGCAACACTTAAGACTTTCCTTGAGATGTTCGCTTTCCTGAAAACATTCTGTGAATATGATAAACAAATAAGTAAGATTTTTCTTTCACAATATGATTTATCTATCTCTAAGAAATGTCAGGCACTGAAACATGAAGATCTATTTGTGAAAAGGATAAAATTTGTTAAAAGACTAGGTTAATATGCATTTTTTGCAGGAAGGGAAAAAAGAAACCATCTATCATATAGTACTTTATGTTATCACATTCTCATAATTCTCCACATAAGAGTGATATTTTACTCCATTTATAACTGAGTAATCAGAATGCCAGAAGTTAATATTTTGCCTGAGATCCCATGATTAGTAAACGACAAAGCTAGGAAGTAACTCAAACCTGACATACAACTGGTTGTCTTTTTCCTACCACTACTGCTATGAGCCCAGTTTAGTCAATTAAAAAATCAAAGAGTTGGAGAAACAGATTTCCTGGGTCCTTTCCAGTGCCAAAATCCTAAAATTCTAATGCCAACCTTTCTTTGATCATTGTAAATTTTTGTTTTGTTTTTAATAACTTACTCACGCACAAAACAAAGAAAAATTAAAACAGTATAAAAGAGCTGACAAGGAAAAGTCTCCCTCTGACCTACTCTGCAATCCGCCAGGCTCCCATCTACCTTAAAAAAAAAAAGGAAAAGAAAAAGCTATACACACTCTCCTGCATCATGTTTTTTTACCTCAATATATTCTGGATATTGTTACATCTGAACATAAACATCTATCTGTCTTACTCATTTTTCAGAGCAGACCTCTACATTGACATACTTTATTTAAACAAGTCTCTACTGATAAATTCTTATGCTTTTCCCCTTTCTTTTGATGCTGCTAATACTTTTGTAATAAATATCCTTTTGCAAGCATCAGCACACTCATAGATGACACTTTAACGATAGAATTATTTCTGATCTTCTATATAGCAAACATAGTCTACACGGGTACAGTAAAAACAGTTAAGCACTGGACTACTAGCCAAAAGGCTGGTGGTCTGAACACACCCACAGCCATCTCAGAAGACAGGCCTGGAGATCTGCTTCCAAAAGGTCACAGCCTTGAAAACCCCATGGAGGAGTTCTACTCTGCATACATGGAGTCACCAAGAGTTGGAATCAACTCTACAGTAACTAACAATAATATAACAAACATTAGTAAAAAAGAACAGTCCTGAGGTAGAAATCTATTGCTCCTAAAGCTCTTAACCACTGCAAAAGGGCAAGAAGAAATAAAAGGCATGCAATTTGGAAAGGATAAAGTAAGCTGTCTTTTTTTTTTTCCCTGACAATATGATAATATGACTGCATACATATAAAATCCTAAAAACATAAGGTTACTAGAATACATCAATAGCTTTAGTAAGTCACAGGATACAAGACCGATATACAAAAATAAATCGTGTTATCCTATACTAAAAAAACACAAAACCAAACCCAGTGCCATCGAGTCGATTCCGACTCATAGCGACCCTATAAGACAGAGTAGAACTGCCCCATAGAGTTTCCAAGGAGCTCCCGGCAGATTTGAACTGCCAACCCTTTGGTTACCAGCCGTAGCACTTAACCACTACGCCACCAGGGTTTCCTTATCCTATACTAGGAACAATTAGAAAATACAATTTAAAAACAGTATTATTTACAAAGCATAACAAAAATGAAGTACTTCGGGATAAACTAACAAAATATGTATACAACGTACATGCCGAAAACTACAAAATGTTGATGAAAGAAAATAAGACCTAAATAAACACTGATATGCCATGTTCATAGACTGAAGTTTCAATATTTTTAAGACAGCAATTCTCAAATGGTTCCATAGATTCAATACAATCCCAATCAAAATTTCAGCAGCTTTTTTTGTAAATACTGAAAAACAGATTCTAAAATAAATATATAAAAATGCAAAGGATCTAAAATAGTAAATCTAAACAATCTTGAAAAAAAAAAAAGACCAAACTTGGAAGACTTACACTACCTGATTTTACAACTTAGTATAAATTCAGTGATCAGCATAGTGTGGTAATAGCCTAAGGGCAAACATATGAAACAAAAAAGGGAATTCAGAAATAGAGTCACACTATATGGTCAATGGAAACGCTGGTGGCATGGTGGTTAAGTGGTACAGCCGCTAACCAAAAGGTCAGCAGTTAGAATCCACCAGGCACTCCTCGGGAACTCTATGGGGCAGCTCTACTATATATATGGTCAGCTGATCGTCAACAAGGGCGCGAATGTAATTCTATGGGAAAAGGGTAGCCTTTGCAACAAATGGTGCTAGAACAACTGGATATCCATATGGAAAACATTAACTCAAAATGGATCATTGACCTAAATGTGAAAACTAAAATCAGGAAGCTAGAACAAAATGTAGGAAAAAATCTTCATGACCTTGAGGTAGGCAAGATTTCTCTGATAAGACACAAAAAGCATGGATCATAAAGAGGAAAAATTTATAAATTAGATTTCATCAAAATTTAAAATTTCTACATTACAAAAGACTCCATTAACTAAATGAAAAGGTAAACTGAATAAGAGAAAATACTCCCAATGATCAAATTTGAGACGATTTATCCTCAAAAAGGTAGTGACCATAACTGACTATAAAATCAAACACATAAAAGTCAACGAGTCCGTAAACCCACTGCCGTCAAGTTAACTCCAACTCATAGCGACCCAACAGGACAGAGTAGAACTGCCCCACAGAGTTTCCAAGGAACATCTGGTGGATTCTAACTGCTGACCTTTTGGTTAGCAGCAGTAGCACTTAACCACTACACTACTAGGGTTTCTCAATGAGTCCACAGTAATATTCAAAAAGAAAACTTATTTACACCACCAGAAGTGACTACTATATGAACTAATCTTGAAACCAGATATGTAAAAGAGAAAGATTCAGTCATTTTATCCAGCCTTTTTAGAAACCAACTAGAGTTCATCCCCAGCTGATGAGGTAAAATTCTTTATTTTTACAGAAGAAAGTAATAGCTAATAAGTGTCTAAAGAATGACAGAATTAGAAAATCATGATTTTGCAACCATCAGTGAAAAACCGATCCAGGCAAGAATCATCAAATGGATGCTAAAACATTAGATGATATGTTAGAAAACAAGATACTCACACTGTGCTAAAGTATTATCCCAAGGGTAACCTGCTAAATTGCAAAAAGAAAAATATATCTTTACAATGGAGAAATTTTACCGTCACCACTGTAAGTAATTATTTAACAAGACCCTTTTTCCTTCTCTATGAGAAAATGGAAGAAGCCCTGGCAGTGCAATGGTTAAGCTCTTGGCTGTTAACCAAAGGGCTGGTTGTTGGAACCCACCAGAGGCTCCATGGGAGAAAAAGACCCTACGTTCTGCTTTCTGTAAGGGCTCCCATTGAAAACTCATTGCCGTCAATTCCCATTCACAGAGACCCTATAGGACAGAGGAGAACTGCCCCACAGGGTTTCCAAGGCTATAATCTTTAGGGAAGCTGACTGACCCACTTTCTCCTGTGAAGCGGCTAGTGGGTTCGAACCACCCACCTTTTGATTAGCTGACGAGCGATTAACAACTTCACCACCAGGGCTCCCTTCTGTAAGGATTACATAGGAAACCCTATGGGGCAGTTCTACTCTGTCTTATAGGGTCACTATGAGTCAGAATTGACTCAAGGGCACACAACAACAATGTGGGAAAATAAAACTAGAATTATTTCACTGGAAATCTGACAACTGCAGACAATCAGTAGTGTTAGTGTTACTGGCAACAGTGCTTATGTTAAAAATAGTCCACACAATGGGTTGGAGAGAGATGCTGATGAAGAGTGAGCTACTTGTAGCAGGTGGACACTTGAGACTGTGTTGGCATCTCCTATCTGGAGGGGAGATAGGAAGGTAGAGAGGGTTAGAAACTGGCAAAATCGTCACGAAAGGAGAGACTGGAAGGAGGGAGTGGGCTGACTCACTAGGGGGAGAGTAAGTGGGAGTATGGAGTAAGGTGTATATAAGCTTATATGTGACAGACTGACTTGATCTGTAAACTTTCACTTAAAGCACAATAAAAATTATTTAAAATAAATAAATATCCCCCCCCCGCCAGAAAAAAAATAGTCCATAACCTGGACTGGGAGGACATGAATGAACTATAAATACCTAGTGGGCTCCCTGATTGTGATGTAACTTGTAATTCAGGCATTTCCTCTCCCAGGGTTTGGAAGCTATGTGCATGGGCTATTACAGGATATACTGGGTCTTATGGGGTACAAAGCTTCTAAGCCAGAAAGGCTCCTGCACCCATCAAATTGGTCTCGTACCCTCATTCAAAGGACCAAAGAGTAGCCTTGGACTGCTGTGAGGACTCCTGCTGAATGGCAACACCTTACACTATCTACTGGCATGTTGGGGTTCCTCTCCTGTGTCCTCTTAAGTGAAGCCAGGGCCAGGCATGGCCTATTGTGAACAAGTAAGCTTGACTGTCTAGCTGAAGCTGGCATCACTACTGGTGGTCAGCAGAGTGGGCACTGCAGCCACTTTTCACCAGGCTATCAAACAAAGGACTGTTTCTGTCTTGTCTCAGTTCTTAGGAAACAAAACAAAAAAAGAACTGAAACAAATACGGCAAAATGTTAACATCTGGCAAATTCAAGTGGAAAATAAATGGTGTTCTTTTTAAATTCTGTATAAGTTTTCTATATTCTTAAAATATAGCATAATTTTTTTTAATCGAAAACTACAGCCCATATAGGTCATGTATATAGTGACAGGCTCTAAGCTTTTCATTTTCAGTAAAAATTCTGAAGTTCTAAAATATACTATGGTCATTAAAATACTCAACTCTTCTCAAAAGTAAAACACTTTGAGAAAAGTAAATTAAACAGAACCAAGAACAATATTCACAGCCAAAAAGGAATGAAGTACTCTAGTGATAGGTTCTTAACAATCTTCACCTTATTAATTCACAAAGCTAAATCAAGGTCAGAATCAGAGTAGGATTATGAGAGTAAGATCGAAATCAAACTAGGAGAAACTAAAAGTGTTACTTACGATAAAAGAAAGGGATGAACTCCACTGTGAGAGAAGCTGGCTTATATTTCTGTCTGCTCTTTTCCACAGTACTAAGGATACGTCTATCATTAAAAATAAGTTAATGACAAATTATAAAATGGAAAAATAGAAATGCACAATTACAAAAACAATTATAAAACAATTTAATCTTTTAGTTTTGTTTTACTGAACAATATATTTCCATGACTGGCACACTCTTGAAAGCAAAGTCTAGCCAATAACTTAAATGCTCACCAATTAAAGGAATATCTTCTTTTGAGTTAAGAAACATTTTTTAATGGTTTAGCAATGAAACATAGCAGCCAGGCTAAATCTCCAAACAACTAGAAACTGAAGAAGAAAATTCCCAATCAGTAAAAAGAACATGTTCAGTAGAATTGCTAATTTGACATGTAAAGCTAGTAGCTTATTAGTACAGTGAAACTGAAATTCATCAAAAATCAGGCTACAATGTCACTTTCTGACATACATAAGTCCAGAACCCTTAGCTTCTTTCATCTTAAGGATACTAACCCAGTATAGGCTGGGACTTTTTATCTTTTTTTAAAGACACTGCCAATAATTTTGATGGCTATAATATTTCTACAGGCTTTGATAAGGCAACGCAATTTCCACGTGTTTTCACCATGAACATTTCAATTCACACAAAATGACTCTCTCAGATGGACATGGGGAGCGCAGAGTGGGAAATGAAGACAATTGTTATAATGATACTTCCACCAACAGAGGAATGTGGAAATTAAAAAGAAAATAATGCTTTTTTTCATGTCCTGAAAAAACACTTAACATTTATAGATTAAAGCCAACAAAAATGAGAAAAGTCTGAAGAAGAACCACATAGAAATTCCATACATATAAACATGATCTACTGATAAAAGCACTGGTTTGAGATGCCTTCTTCTTAATCATAACTGAGTTGCTGAAATTAGTTTCCTTACACTTACGTAAAAGCTAGGAAGAAAAGTCTATTGCCATGTAATAAGGCAAACAGGAGAGAAACAGCTGAATCACAGTGATGACAGACAAAGAGCTCTATAATCCGTATCTATTACCCAGATTCACCAGAAATCATACTGAATATCACAGGTCACTGCAATGCTTTCCAGGTCTATGCCTATTTCCAATATGTAGGGCATAAGAATTATCATACTCCTTGTATTTATTTTCAGAAGACAGCCCTGCCGATGTACTTCCAAAAGGTAGCAGCCATTGAAAACCCTATAGAGTGCAGTGCTACTCAGAAACACGAGGTCACCATGACTCAGAATCAACCTGACAGCAACTATTTTAATGTTTATTTTAATTTCAAACATAACATCCTAGAAGATCATCGGATCCTTCTATTTAATTAAGATCATTATCAAAGATTTATGAGGAAACATTTACTAAAGTTTCAAACAAACTTTATGAGGAAACATTTACTAACGTTTCAAACAAAAAATTTCAGTCATGTGGTAGAAAAATTCATTTTACAAGAATGAAAAATGATTAAGCAGGCAGTAAAACTATTCTAAGGAGCCTTGGTGTGGTGGCGCAGTGCTAAGCATTTGGCTGCTAACCAAAAAGTTAGTGGTTCAAACCCACTCAGTGGCTCCTTGGGAGAAAAAAGCCTAGCAATCTGCTTCTGGAAAGGCTACAGCCTAGAAAAGCCCAGGGGCAGTCCTACTGTCCTACAGGGTCACTATGAGTCAAACTGACTCAATGGCACACAACAACAAAAATTATTCTGTAGGATATTGTAATGGTGAACACGTGACATTACACATTTGTCAAAACTGGCTGCCATGATAAAAACTAAGACGATAAAGATCATGGAAAAAAAAATAGGGACAACGCTAGGAGCCCTAACACATGACATAAACAGAATACAAAACATAACAATGCACAAACACTAGAGGACAAAGTAGATAACGGGAAGGTCCTAAAAATCAAACACTTATGCTCATCAAAAGACTTCACTAGAAGAGTAAAAAGACAACCTACAGACTAGGATTGGCTACAACATATCCAATCAGCATCTAATCTCTAAAATATACAAGATACAGCAAAACCTTGAAAACAAAAAGACAAATAACCCAATTAAAAAATGAGCAAAAGGATATGAACAAGCACTTCACCAAAGTAGACATTCAAATGGCTAACAGATATATAAGGAAATGCTCACGATCATTAGCCATTAGAGAAATGCAAATCAAAACTACAATGAGATACCATCTCACCCCAACAAGGCCAGCATCAATCCAAAAACCACAATAAAATAAATATTGGAGAGGTTGTGGAGACACTGAACACTTATACACTCCTGGTGGGAATGTAAAATGGTAAACCACTTTGGAAATCAACTTTAAAAAGCTAGAAATAGATGTACCATATGACCCAGCAACGCCACTCGCCGGAATAGAGAAATAAGAGCCATCACATGAATAGATACATGCACACCCATGTTCATCGCAGCACTGTTCACAACAGCAAAAAGATGGAAACAACCTACAGGTGCCCACCAATGGACAAATGGATAAACAAATTATGGTGTATTTGCACAATGGAATACTACACAACAATAAAGAACAAGGATGGATCCGTGAAACATCTCATAACATGGATGAAACTGGAAGGCATTATGCTGAGTGAAATTAGTCAGCTGCAAAAGGACAAGTATTGTATGAAATCACTATTATAAGAACTCAAGAAAAGGTTTAAACACAGAAGAAAACATTCTTTGATGGTTACAAGGGTGGGGAGGGATGGAGGGGTTATTAACTAACTAGATAGTACACAAGAACTATCTTAAGTGAAGGGATGGATAACAGACAATACAGTTGAAGTCAGCACAACTGGACTAAAGCAAAAGCTAAGAAGTTTCCTGAACACAACCAAACACTTTGAGGGACACAGTAGCCGGGGCAGGGTTCTGAGGACCATGATATTAGGGGATATCTAGGTAAACTGCTATAACAAAGTTTATTAAGAAAATGTCCTGCATTCTCCTTGGTCCCACATCCTCTTCTGAATCTGGTTTGAATTTCTGGCAGTTCCCTGTCAATGTACTGTGGCAGCCACTTTCGAAAGATCTTCAGCAAAATTTTACTTATGTGTGATATTAATGACATTGTTCGAAAATTTCCACACTTGGTTTGATCACCTTGAAATAGGCATAAACATGGATCTCTTCCAGTCAGTTGGCCAGGTAGCCATCTTCCAAGTTTCTTGACATAGGTGAGTGGGCACTTCCAGCACTGCATTCATTTGATGAAACATCTCAACTGGTATTCTGTCAATTCCTGAAGCCTTGTTTTTCACCAAAGCCTTCAGTGCAGCTTGGACCTCTTCCGTCAGTACCATCGGCTCCTGATCATAAGCATCTTCTGAAATGGTTGAATGTCAGCCAATTCTTTTTGGTACGGTAACTCTGTGTATTCCTTCCATCTTTTTTTGAGGCTTCCTGTGTCGTTTAATATTTTCCCCATAGAATCCTTCAATATCGCAACTTGAGGCTTGAATTTTTTCTTCAGTTCTTTCAGCTTGAGAAACGCCAAATTTGTTCTTCCCTTTCGGTATTCTAACTTCAGGTCTTTTCATATGTTGTTATAGTACTTTGTCTTCTTCGGCCGCCCTTTGAAATCTTCTGCTCACCTGTATTACTTCATCATTTCTCCCTTTTGCTTTAGCTACTCTACATTCAAGAGCAAGTTTCAGAGACTGTTCTGACAATATATTTTAGTCTTTTCTTTCTTTCCTATCTTTTTAATGACCTCTTGCTTTCTTCATGTACGATGTCCTTGATGTCATTCCACAACTCATCTGGTCTTCGGTGACCCTTCTGGTATTTGAATACCTGTGGCATAGCTTCCAGCATCACAGCAACACGCAACCCCACATATGACAAACTGACAGACGTGTTTCTCTTTCGCCACCTTTAATCCGGAACATTTCCACAGTGTTTCTGTATGTGTCCGACATTTTTTAAAAATGCTGCCCCTTCCTTTTTTCACTAGAACATTATTCATTTTGGATTTGCTTGGAGTTTCCTTATAACTAGATTCTGATTATGCATTCTTGGGTGGAATACCACATAGGCAGTGATGTGTCCTTCTAACATTTGGAGGCACACAATGTACATCAGCATCTCACTGATGATATTTTTTATCATCCAGTCAAATTACTATAGGGTTCGCTATGAATTGGAATCGAATCGACGGCAGTGGGTTGGGTTAGTCAAATTACTGTCCAGTTTTCCCATATTAATTACTACCTGTTTCTTTACAACTAGTAATTTGTGTGAAGACACTTTAAAACCACACAAATACCATACTCTTCCTCAAGACCTCATCAAAACTTAGTATCCATCGATGATTCTTACCTGATCCAGTGTTTACTATTATGGGTGCAAAATGCTGATTTTTCCAACTCTAGCATTCCCTTTACATTTCCTAACACTTGGCATTTCACTGTAAGCCAAGAGTGTCCTCTCTTCTTGTCTGTCTTCTATCACTAGAATCAAACTCACAAATTTCCTTTTTCTCCAATGGCTTACAATTATTTACTTTAACTATTTTAGTGCACATGTTGTCCCAGGCATGGCTTTAAGGTAATTATTTTTCTCTGTAGGAAAGAAACAATCCTTTTTTTTTTTTTTAATTTTTATTGTGTTTTAAGTGAAAGTTTACAAATCAAGTCAGTCTTTCACACAAAAACTTATATACACCTTGCTACATACTCCCAATTGCTCTCCCCCTAATGAGACAGCCCACTCCCTCCCTCCACTCTCTTTTCCTGTCTATTTCATCAGCTTCTAACCCCCTCTACCCTCTCATCTCCCCTCCAGGCAGGAGATGCCAACATAGTCTCAAGTGTCCACCTAATACAAGAAGCTCACTCCTCACCAGCAACCCTCTCCAACTCATTGTCCAGTCCAATCCCTGTCTGAAGAGTTAGCTTTGGGAATGGTTCTGGTCCTGGGCCAACAGAAGGTCTGGGGGCCATTACCACAGGGGTCTTTCTAGTCTCAGTCAGACCATTAAGTCTGGTCTTTTTACGAGAAGTTGGGGTTTGCATCCCACTGCTCTCCTGCTCCATCAAGGGTTCTCTGTTGTGTTCCCTGTCAGGGCAGTCATGGGTTGTAGCTGGGCACCATCTAGTTCTTCTGGTCTCAGGCCGATGTAGTCTCTGGTTTATGTGGCTCTTTCTGTCTCTTGGGCTCATAATTACCTTGTGTCCTTGATGTTCTTCATTCTCCTTTGATCCAGGTGGGTTGAGACCAATTGATACATCTTAGATGGCCGCTTGCTAGCGTTTAAGACCCCATATGCCACTCTCCAAAGTGGGAAGCAGAATGTTTTCTTAATAGATTTTATTACACCAATTGACTTAGATGTCCCCTGAAACCATGGTCCCCAAACCCCCGTCCCCGCTACACTGGCCTTCGAAGTGTTCAGCTTATTCCGGAAACTTCTTTGCTTTTGATTTAGTCCAATTGTGCTGACCTCTTTTGTATTGTGTGCTGTCTTTCCCTTCACCTAAAGTAGTTATCTACTATCTAATTAGTGAATATCTCTCTCCCACCCTCCCTCCCACCTCCTCCTCATAACCATCAATGAATATTTTCTTCTCTGTTTAAACTACTTCTGGAGTTCTTATAATAGTGGTCTTACATAATATCTGTCCTCTTGCAACTGACCAATTTCACTCAGCATAATGCCTTCCAGATTCCTCCACATTATGAAATTTTTCACAGATTCATCACTGTTCTTTACTGATGTGTAGTATTCCATTGTGTGAATATACCATAATTTATTTATCCATTCATCCACTAATGGGCACCTTGGTTGCTTCCATCTTTTTGTTACTGTAAACAGTGCTGCAATAAACATGGGTGTGCGTATATGTGTTTGTGTAAAGACTCTTATTTCTCTAGGATATATTCCAAGGAATGGGATTGCTGGATCATATGGTAGTTCTATTTCTAGCTTTTTAAGGAAGTGCCAAATGGATTTCCAAAGTGGTTCTACCATTTTACATTCCCACCGGCAGTGTATAAATGTTCCAATCTCTCCACAGCCTCTCCAACATTAAAGAAACAAGTCTTACTGAAATTGCATGAGACACAAATAACTCAATAAAAATACTTGAATGAATAAGTCATATTGAAAGATTTTCCTTCCCTTATAGAAAAAAAAAATTTTTTTTTTAATACCTATTTCAGTTCCACTTGAAGAAATCTTTCTAACCATGAGAGATTCTGCAAGCAGCATCAAGCCAAAACTGACCTAACAGATTAATCAACACTATTAATCAAATCAAATCACATGTGGAGATATCAAAAATCAAAACCAAACTCTTTGCTGGTGAGTCAATTCCAACTCATAGCAACCCTACAGAACAGAGGGTTTCCAAGGAGCAGTTGGTGGATTCGAACTCTCAACCTTTTGGTTAGCAGCCATAGCTGTTAACCACTGTACCACCAGGGCTCCAGAGATATGAAAATTATCCCTTTATTTCATCAAGCAAGAAAACAAAACTAGAAACATAATTTTAAATGGCTCTGTTTTGAAATTATGCTAATTTTAATGAAACGTGTTTGAAACTGTTTTAGGTATTTTGGTAAGCAAGAAATACAAACAACGAAAATACATATATTTCAAACTTACATTTAATTCAGAGTAAGATTAATAAATAAGTATACATCACTGTTATTAAAGCCCCGTACAGGTCTTTCATAAGCTATAGATTTCTCCTAATTCCATGATTTATTTGCATCATGATTTATCTCCCTGTCAAAGTCAAAGTCAGAGAAACCTAGGTCTAAAATCCTGCTTTATGAAACAACTCATACATTACTACAAAGATACTTGAGAGTAGTAAAAATAATACATGGGAAGCTTTTAGCATAATTCCCGGCACATATGACACATGCACTCACTAAATGCCGCTGCTTATCCTCTATTCTCTGTTCCCCATCACAATGTCATCTCAGTATGTATAATTCTCTTTCTATGTTATACTACTTAAAATTTCCTTGTTCTTGGCTCTCAAAGTGTTTTTTTTTCCAAACACCAATTTTATTTAGTTTGTTTTAATTTGTTCTCAGATCTGTTTTTTTTTCTTCCTTAAATTTGTTTTGCTTATTATGAATTCCTTTAAAAGTCTGTCATGTTTAGATTGATTTTATGTTCCTCTTTCTCCACCTGTCTTGCTGCTAAAGAAAAATTCTGTTTCAGTGTTTCAAAACTTAATGTGTTCTCTTAGGTTTGCAGTAGTGGCAAATCCAACATGGAGGATGAGAAAACAGCAAGAGGAAAAGATATACTTTCATTCAGAAAGGTCTGGCACACAAAAGGACAAATACATGATCCCGTTTATATGAAGTATTTAGAACAGGCAAATGCATAGAGACAGAAAGTAGATTAGCAATTACCAGGGACTGGGAAGAGGGGGAAATGGGGAATTACTACTTAATGGGTACTCAGTTTCTGTTTGGATTATGAAAATTTTGAAAATACTGGTAATGGTTGCACAATATCATGAATATAACTAATCCACTGAGCTGCACTTAACATGATTAAAATGACAATTTTATGTTAAATACATTTTACCAAAATTAAAAGAAAATAAGCTCTGATATAAACTTCAAAATAGAGAGAACAATGATTGATCAGGAACCAAAGTGCTGAATGAGCAGAAAGGCTGCAAATGGAGCACTGTTCTATGTCTCTCTGAGTCTTTAAAGAGTCATGAGCAGTACACAGGCAGAGGCGAAAGGTAGCCGCTGGGGCTGTTTGCCAAATATTTCTGTTTCTACCCCTTCCAGTCACATGGTACAACTGAACTTCTTGGCCCCACTGTGATAGATGAAACCACGTGACTCATTCAGGTCAATGAGTTCTGAATGAAAACGAGAAGTATCAAGTGTCACGTATAGACAAGAGTATTAAGTTACCAATGTGAGACCCTTCAGAGCTTTTGTTTCCCTCTCATATGCTAACTAACAAAGCCTTAGATGCTAGCTGTTCTGTCTGCTTCGGACCTTGAGTAACTATGATGACTAGAGGCCCCCTCCCCTCCCATGATAGACAGGAAGCATGAACGAGAAATAAACCTGGTTATTCTGAGCCCTTGTTTATTATTGCAGCATAATCTAGCTTATCCTGATTGATACATCTTTGCAAAGGAAAGGTCAAAGGACTTTCTCCCTGGAAAAACGGAGATATTATAACTCAAGAGAAAAGGAAGTATTCAGTAGGTCATTCGTACCTTCCCATTAATAAAGTCAAGAAAAGTATTAGGACAACTTCTTTGAATATATAAAAGAAAGTAAATGTATAAAAATGCAGAGAAGGTTATTATGTTTAATGGTTAGGATTATTATTCCTATTTTATACTTGTGGGCCTTGGCATATCTTTCCAATTGCTTTCATAGAAAATGAGAGCTGCTTTTAAGGGTTGCACATATTATCACAGTCACATTTTAAATGAATATCGTGATTTATTAAACATACCCTGAAACTCTGTGTCTCCAGTTCCGATACGGATCATATAAACTTTCACAAAATGCCAATGCATGGATTACAAACTCTTCAATAGATGTCTGATCTGCCATTTCCTTCTCCTTTTTTTTGCTTTTTAACTGAGAATAAATTCAAACATAAAATTTTACTTACTTAATTAAGCCACATAACAAGTTCAACATTCTTACCTACAGCATTAAAATGCCACGTGTGTCATTAATTATCTAATAATAAATCATTTTAATTCAAATAAGTCTAACATCCCCTTTGAGTCTAAAGAGAGTCAGTCAATCATATGGACTACATACACCCTTACAGATTTTAAATATTTCCTAGAAAGGGCTTAAAATAGATAACCAAACATCTTTGCAAAACATAATATGCTTTCAGTAAGATAGATATATGACAAGTAAATAATAAATACATAATACGACAAATTGTATAATTTTTAAAAGCCGTTTATAAAACACTTTAATTTTTCAATTAAAATAACAAATATATTAATAACTGATTGCTTACATTTAGGTAATATATGTAAGATGTCTGAAATATATAGTACCCAATCATAATTTTAATTCTTTTCTCGATTATTACCTCTGAAAATAATTACCTTTACTAACTGTAATATGAAAAGCAAAACAAACAACAACGAAAAAGTGAAACTGAGTTACCCTCAGTAAAGCAACAAAAAATATTGGTTCACACCTACTTGCTGAATATAGAGTGTTGTCATGGTGATAATATGATTAATATACGAGCAAGTTCCAATTTCTTCCACATTAGACAGATTTCTGTAAGAAAAAAAATTACTCATACATTTATTACATTTGGAAACTCTGGTGGCGTAGTGGTTAAGTGCTACCGCTGCTAACCAAGAGGTTGGCAGTTCAAATCCACCAGGCGCTCCTTGGAAACTCTATCGGGCAGTTCTACCCTGTCCTATAGGGTTACTATGAGTCGGAATCGACTCGACGGCAGTGGGTTTTTTTAATAGATATGAATGGTGAGCCACATGCATGCTCACGTATTCAGCTTTAATCTTTAGAATACCCATTGGCAAACAAAATGCAAATGACATTTATTTTTAAAAAATCAATATGGCTTTATGACTGCTTTTCCATCGAGAATGTGAAATATACCTCAAGTACCAATTAATGACTATAAACAGAACGGTTAAGAATTAAATGCTGATTAGCATCTATTTCTTAATAGACAAACTGGAAAAATATTACAAAGTATAAACAAAAGAGAAAAAGTCACCAATTTTCTTACATGTTATTATATTTTCCTCGTTTTTTTCCCTATGCAGATTCTTAGTTTTTTACATACTGTCACCACTGTACCACATGTCTGGTTTTGCTTTTACATTTTACATTACACATATGTCTGATCTCTTTAGTGATATTAAAAGTTTCTGAGAGAAAACTTTACACATTCCATAGGGCATGGTATCTTGACCTATTCAAACCAGCAGATCAACTGTTCAGTTTTTAACTAATTATGATACAGTCCTTATTTTTATATTGTTTTTATAAGACATAACATAAATTGCTAACATTTACTATACCTAAAATCACCAGTAATTTTCCTAAAATAAAAAAACAAACTAATAATTTTCTGTTGTGAGTCACTGTGGCCTTGAAAAATACTTTATATCTTAAAATACAGTAGTTACTAAGAGAATAGGAAAAACTGTCTGAATAAACAGATTTCTTAATGTAACAAAACAGACTGGCATGAGATCTTGGAGAAAATAAACAGTAAAGGGCAAAGGTAAAATTGAAAGCCTCTTCAAGAGTTCTGTTTCCAGTAACGGTGAGCTAGGACCAATCTTCCTCCTAAGAACTATAAAAGATCAACGACACACTGAAAAACAATTTACTTCACAGCATCAGAAAGCTATCAAGGCAGTGAACAATTACAGACCTGAAATGCGGAAGAAAGAAACCTAGGGAGAGATAAACTCTGCATTTAAAACCATTTTGAACTCAAGATTTCTGCCAGTACAGACAGAGGTAGATGAGAAGCTGATGAACGCTTCTGAGTTTAACAGTGCTGATAAGGACAAAAACTGGAATTCAAGGCCCACAAAGAGCAGACTCTCAAATTCTGGTTTGAGACCACCAAAATGACACACACAAGGAGAAAGAATGAAATAGAAAAGGATCAGCATTCACACACACAGAAGTCCAAATCATCTCAATCTTGACTATATTAGGGAATCCTACCTTTTCAAAAACTAATAACAACTTACCTCTGTGGAAGGATAGTGTCATCCTAGGCCTGAAATTATCTCTGCAGTTTTTCAAAACCAATGCTTAATACTCAATCAAAAAGAAGTACTCTCTTGAGAAGACAATAAGTTTGAACATCAGCAATAAATAAATAAATAAATAAAATAGATCCCACAAGTTGAGGGGGGAAAAAAGGCATCCCTAAAAAAATATAAACTAACCCTTACCCATTGTTGGTATAAATGCAAAATGGTAGCCATCGCGGCAAACACTGTGGGTTTCTTCAAAAAAAACTAAAAATAGAACTACCATATGACCTATAAATTCCACACCTAGGTATGTCATGGATTGAATTGTGTCCCCCGAAAACGGATAGCAATTTGGCTAGGCCATGATTCCTAGTATTGTGTGATTGTCCACCATTTTGTCATCTGATGTGATTTTTCCTGTGTTATAAGTCCTGCCTCTACGATGCTAATGAGGCACAGTTAGAGGCCGTTCTATTAATGAGGCAGGACTCAATCCACTAAAATGTATTTTGAGTCAATCTCTTTTGAGATATAAAAGAGAGAATTGAGTAAAGAGAGGGACCTTACACCACCAAGAAATTAGTGCCAGAAACATAGTACATTCTTTGGACCCAGGGTCTCTGCACCGAGAAGTTCCTACACCAGGGGAAGAGTGATAACAAGGATCTTCCTACAGAGCCGAGAGGGAGAGAAAGCCTTCCCCTGGAACTGCCACCCTGAATTCATACTTCTAGCCTCCTACACTATGAGAGAATAAACTTTTGTTCAATAAAGCCATCCACTGGTGGTATTTCAGTTATAGCAGCACTACATAATTAAGACAGTATATAAACCCAAAAGATTTGAAAGCAGAGATTCAGAGACTGGTATGCCAGTGTTCACTGCAGCAGTATTTACAACAGCCAAAAGGTGGAATCAACCTGAATGTCCATCGATAGATGAATGGATAAACAAGATGTGGTCCACACATAAAATGGAATACTACTCAGCCACTAGGAGAAATGAAGTCCTGGTACATGCCACAGTATGGATGGAGCTGGAAGACATTATGCTGAGTGAAATAAGTCAATCACCAAAGGACAAATATTATATAACCTTACTTCTATAAAAAGACAAGAAAAAGTAAATGTACAGAGAAAAAAAATGTATTAGTGGCTACCGGGGCGGGAGGGTGCGAGAGCAGGGGGGTTAACGGTGACGGACACATCGAAGGATAGGGCTGCACAGCTGATTACTGCAATTGCTGCCAATTAGCTGTACGCCTGTAAAAAGCTGAATTGCCAAAGGCTGTTTTTGTGTGGCAGATATATTTACAACAATGACTTAAAAAAAAAAAAGGAGTAGCTGCTAAGGCTGCGTATGTACAACCAAAAACCTCATGGGATTTGGTTCCTTGGTTTGGAGATTTAGGGTCATGACTTCACGGGACCTCCAAGTTAATTGGCCTAAAAACATGTCTAGTGTTTCTGTTCTACTTCCTAGTTCACTGCACAGTACCTGGGGTCTTAAAAGCTTCCAAGCAGCTATTCAAGCCACAACAATTGGTCTCTATTCACCTGGAGCAACAGAGAGGAGAGTCGGGAATAGAAGGATATGGAAGGTGTAGCTAATTGCCTCCATGAACAACTGCCTCTTTTGCCATGAGACCAGAAGAACTGGATGGTGTCCAGAAACCATTACTGAATATCCCAAATGTTCCAAAGATTCCATAGAAGAATCCTGATCAAAGGAGGAAAATGCAGAATAGCATTTCAATTCTCATGGACTCCAGACTTCCTGGAGCCATGAAGGTTGGATGAACTCCCAAAACTACTGCCCTGAGATAATCTATAAACTATAAACCAAAAATATCCCCTGAAGTCTTCTTAAAAGAATAGTCTAGCTTAACTAATAAAAAATGTCTGCTTCAGCAGTATGCTCTTTTAAGAACTATGTATGGAATCAGGACCCCTGGTGGAGCAGAGGTTAAAGAGCTCAGCTGCTAACCAAAATGGTTGGTAGTTTGATATCACCAGCCACTCCGAGGGAGAAAGATATGGCAGTTTGCTTCCGTAAAAGTTTACATCCTTGGAAACCCTATGGGACAGTTCTAATCTGTCCTATAGTGTCACTATGAGTCAGAACTGAATCAATGGCAGTGTTTTATTTTTTTTTATGCAGGATCGAATTCATAACTGCAACACCAAAGATTAGATACGAACCTTAAAGGGTAGTGAATTTATGTTAATGGGGGAGGAAAAACTCAGAAAAGGAGGTGAGAATGGTTACATAACTCGAAGAATGTAATCAATCTCACTAAATGGTATGTGTAAAAAGAAAATGTGTAGAAACTGTTAAATTGATATTGTTTCGCTGTGCATATTCTCAACAACAAATAAAATTAAAAAAAAAAAAGAATAAAACTGTATGATCAATTGCATTTCTAAGAAGTTAAAAATGAGATAAAATTAATCCACAGTATTAGAAGTCAGAATAGCTACCTTTGGGGAGTATGAAGAGGGTGACGATTATGACAGGAATTGGGGCGAGTTTTGGGGGTACCGGTAATGCCCTATTTCTTGACATTACTTGTCATTTTCTTGTAATGTACTGAGATGTGCACTTACGATCTCTTCATTTTATGCATGTTATAGTTCAATAAGATACAGTGCCATACCAAGGACAAGGTAGTATGAACAGTTTGCCATGTGTGCGAGGCAATAAAGGAGTACAATGTTGTCGTTAATTTAAAGAGAGTGGTAAAACAATAAAAGTCAATCTTCTTTTTATTATCACATGTACCAGTAACTCTAAGCAAAATATTCCTTCCTGGAAAAACACCTTCCATTAATCTAAGTTCTGAAACAATTGTTGTGGTTGTTTATTTTTGTTATCGAGAAGCTCAGTATCATCAGTCGGAACAAGGCCAGGGCCAACTGTGAAACGAACCATCAAATGCTCACATGCAAGTTCAAACTGAAACTGAAGAAAATTAAAATGAGTCCCCAAAAGCCAAAGTATGACCTTGAGTATATCTCACCTGAATTTAGAGACCATAATAAGGAAAAGATTTGACGCATTGAACACTACTGACGGAACACCAGATGAACTATGGGACAACATCAAGGATATCAATATGTAAAGAAAGCGAAACCTCATTAAAAAGACAGAAAAGAAAAAAAAATGGATGTCAGAAGTGACTCTGCCTGAAACTTGCTCTTGAACACAGAGCAGCTAAAGTGAATGGAAGAAATAAAGAAGTAAAAGAGCTGAACAGAAAGTTTCAAAGGGCTGCTCAAGAAGACAAAGTAAAGTATTTTAGTGAAATGTGCAAAGACCTGGACTTAGAAAATCAAAAGGAATAACATGCTTGGCATTTCACAAGCTGAAAAAACTAAAGAAAACACTGAAACTTTGAGTTGCAATACTGAAGGATTCTATGGGCAAAATATTGAATGACACTGGAACCATCAAAAGAAGATGGAAGGAATACAGAGTCACTGTACCAAAAAGAATTGGTTGATGTTCAACCACTTCAGGAGGTAGCATATGTATCAGGAACTGATGGTACTGAAGGAAGAAGTCCAAGCTGCACTCAAGGCACTGGAGAAAAGCAAGGCTCCAAGAATTGACAGAATATCAATTGAGATGTTTCAACAAATAGATGTAACACTGAAAGCGCTCAATCATCTAATGCCAAGAAATTTGGAAGACAGCTATCTGGCCAGCCAACTGGAAGATAGCCTTATTTGTGCCCATTCCAAAGAAAGGTGATCCAAAAGGATGCAGACATTATCAAACAATATCATTAATATCACATGCAAATAAAATTTTGCTGAGGAGAAATCTAAAACGGTTACAGCAGCATATGGACAAGTAACTGCCAGAAATTCAAGCTGGATTCAGAAGAGGACATGGAACGAGGGCAATCACTGCAGATGTCAGATAGATCTTGGCTGAAAACAGAGAATACCAAAGGATGTTCACCTGTGTTTTATTGACTACGCAAAGATATTTGACTATGTCGATCATAACAAATTAGGATAACATTGCAAAGAAAGGGAATTCTAGAACATTTAATTGTGGTCATGAGGAAACTGTGCATAGACCAAGAGGCAGTCATTCAAACAGAACAAGGGGATACTTTGTAGTTTAAAATCAGGAAAGATGTGCATCAGAGTTGTATCCTTTCTCCATACTTATTCAATCTGTATGCTGAGCAAATAATCCAGGAAGCTAGACTATATGAACAAGAACAAGGCATCAGGATTGAAGGAAAACTCATTTACGACCTGTGATATACAGAAGACACAATCTAGCTTACCAAAAGTAAATAGGATTTGAAGTACTTAATGATGAAGATTAGAGACTACAGCCTTCAGTTTGGATTATACCTCAACATAAAGAAAACAAAAATCTTCACAACTGAGAGGCCCCGGATAAGTAAAGCATTACTTAAAAAGAAGAACAAAGTGGGAGACCTCATACTACCTGATTTTACAACCTGATTTATACCACCACAGCAGTCAAAACAGCCTGGTACCGATACAACAACAGATACCTAGACCAATGGAACAGAATTCAGAATCCAGACATAAATTCAGCTACCTATGAGCAGCTCATATTTGACAAAGGCTCAAAGCCTGTTAAATGGGGAAAAGAGAGTCTCTTTAACAAACGGTGCTGGCATAACTGGATATCCATCTGCAAAAAAATGAAAAAAGACCCATGCACAAAAACTAACTCAAAATGGACCTAAATATAATATCTGAAACAATAAAGATCATGGAAGAAAAAACAGCAACAACACTAGGAGCCCTATACATGGCATAAACAATATACAAAACATTACTAACAATGCACAAACACCAGAAGAGAAACTAGGTAAATGGGAGATCCTAAAAATCAAACACATATGCTCATCCAAAGGCTTCACCAGAAGAGTAAAAAGACAACCTACAGACTGCGAAAAAATTTTTGGCTATGACATCAGCATCTAATCTCTAAAATCTACAAGATACTACAAAATCTCAACGACAAAAAGAAAAATAACCCAATTAAAAAATGGCAAAGGACATGAACAGTCACTTCACCAAAGAAGACATTCAGGCAGCTCACAGATACATAAGGAAATGCTCATGATCATCAGCCATTAGAGAATGCAAATCACAACTACAATGAGATACACCATCTCACCCCAACATGGCTGGCATCAATCCAAAAAGCACAAAATAATATATGTTAGAGAGGTTGTAGAGACACTAGAACACTTATACAATGCTGGTGGAAATGTAAAATGGTACAAAAACTTTGGAAATTGATTTGGCGCTTCCTTAAAAAGCTAGAAATAGAACTACCATGCAATCCAGCAATCCCACTCCTCGGAATATATCCTAGAGAAAGAAGAGCCATCACAGGAAAAGATGCATGCACACCCATGTTCACTGCAGCAATATTTACAACAGCAAAAAAATGGAAACAACCACAGTGCCCATCAAAGGATGAATGCATAAACAAATTATGGTATATTCACACAATGGAATGCTACACAATGGTAAAGAACAATGATGATTCCGTGAAACATCTCATAACATGGAGGAATCTGGAAGGCATTATGATGAGTGAAATTAGTCAATCACAAAAGGACAAGTATTGTATGAGACCACTATTATAAGAACTCAAGAAAAGATTTAAACACAGAAAAAAAACATTCTTTGATAGTTATGAGGGTGGGAGCGAAGCAAAGGGGTATTCACTAATTAGATAGTAGACAAGAATTATCTTTGATGAAGGGAAAGACAACACACTATTCAGGGGAAGTAAACACCACCAGACTAAACCAAAAGCTAAGAAGTTTCCTGAATACAACCGAACAATACAAGGGACAGAGTACCAGGGGCAGGGGTCTGAGGACCATGGTTTCAGGGAACATCTAGGTCAACTGGCATAATAAAGCATATTAAGAAAATGTTCTCATAAGAACTACTTTAGGTGATGGGAAAGACAGCACACAATACAGGGGAGGTCAGCACAACTGGACTAAACCAAAAGCAAAGAAGTTTCCGGAATAAACGGAATGCTTCAAAGGCCAGCGTAGCAGGGGCAGGGTGCTGGGGACCATGGTTTCAGGGGACATCTAAGTCAATTGGTGTAATAAAATCTATTAAGAAAACACTCTGCATCCCACTTTGGAGAGTGGCATATGGGGTCTTAAACGCTAGCAAGCGGCCATCTAAGATGCATCAATTGGTCTCAACCCACCTGGATCAAAGGAGAATGAAGAACACAAGGCGACTACGAGCCCAAGAGACAGAAAGGGCCACATGAACCAGAGACTACATCAACCTGAGACCAGAAGAACTAGATGGTGCCCAGCTACAACCAATGACTGCCCTGACAGGAAACACAACAGGGAACCCCTGAGGGGGCAGGAGAGCAGTGGGATGCAGACGCAAATTCTCATAAAAAGACCAGACTTAATGGTCTGACTGAGACTAGAAGGACCCTGGTGGTCATGGCCCCCAGACCTTCTGTTGGCCCAGGACAGGAACCATTCCTGAAGCCAACTCTTCAGACATTGATTGGACTGGACAATGGGTTTAGAGGGATGCTGGTGGGGAGTGAGCTTCTTGGATCAGGTGGACACTTGAGACTGTTGGCATCTCCTGCCTGGAAGGGAGATGAGAGGGTGGAGGGGATTAGAAGCTGGCGAAATGGACACGAAAAGAGAGAGTGGAGGGAGAGAGCCGGATGTCTCATTAGGGGGAGAGTAACTGGGAGTGTGTAGCAAGGTGTATATGGGTTTTTGTGTGAGAGACTGACTTGATTTGTAAACTTTCACCTAAAGGACAATAAAAATTATAAAAAAAAAAAGAAAATGGTCTGCATCCCACTTTGTTGAGTGGCGTCTGATGTCTTAAAAGTTAGCAAGCGACCATCTAAGACACATCAATTGGTCTCGGCCCACCTGGAGCAAAGGAGCATGAAGAACACCAAAGACACTAGGAAAACATGAGCCCAAGAGACAGAAAGGGCCACATAAACCAGACACTCCATCAGCCTGAGACAAGAAGAATTAGATGGCGCCCGACTACCATCAATGACCGCCCTGACAGGGAACACAACATAGAATCCCTGAAGGAGCAGGAAAAAGTGGGATGCAGACTTAAAATCTAGTAAAAAGATCAGACTTAATGCTCTAAGATTGGAGGACCCCAGAGGTCACGGCCCCCAGATTTTCTGTTAACCCAAATATAAAACCATCCCCAAAGCCAACTCTTCAGACAAAGATTAGACTGGACTGTAAGACAGAAAATGATACTGGTGAAGAGTGTGCTTCTTAGCTCCAGTAGGCACATGAAACTACATGGACAGCTCCTGTCTGGAGGTGAGATGAGAAGGCAGAGGAGGACATAAGCTGTCTGAATGGACACAGGAAATACAGGGTGGAGAGAAGGAGAATGCTGTCACATTGTCAGGAGAGCAACCAGGTCTCATAACAATGTGTGTATAAGGTTTATATGAGAAACTGACTTGAACTGTAAAATTTCATTTAGAGCACAATTTTTAAAAAAAAGAGTTCTAGAATTTATAAGAAAAAAAAATATTTACAACTAGATCAATAAGCAACATCATGATAAACAGAGAAGTTGTCAAGGATTTCATTTTAATTGGATTCACAATCAACGCTCAAGGAAGCAGCAGTCAAGAAATGAAACGACATATCACACTCATCAAATCTGTTGCAAAAGACCTCTTTAAAGTGTTAAAAAGCAAAGATGTCACCTTGAGGACTAAAATGTGCCTGACCTAAGGCATGGTATTTTCAATCGCTTCATATGCATGCAAAAGCTGGACAATGAATCTGGAAGACCAAAAGAGAATTGTTGCATTTGAATTGAGCTGCTGGTGAAGAATACCGAATATACCATGGACTGCCGGAAGAATGCACAAATCTGTTTGGAAAAAGTATAGCCAGAATGCTCCTTAGAATCAAGGATGGCTAGACATCGTCTCAAGTACTTTGGATATGCTATCAGGAGGGATCATTCCATGGAGAAGGACATCATTCTTGAAAAAGTAGATGGTCGGTGAAAAAGAGGAAGAACCTCAATAAGATGGACTGACACGATGGCTGCAACAATGGGCTCAAACACAGCAATGATTGTGAGGATGGTGCAGGACCAGGCAGTGTTTCATTCTGTTGTACACAGTTATGCTGTGAGTTGGAACCTCATTGCTTTCAGTAAAACCAGCTAACAACAACAGAATTAAATTGATTAGTCAGAGGTTATTAGCTTTCATTTGAGTCTTCCAAACAGCAATGTTGTTTTTATATATTAAATAAAGAAATATCTTAGGTATAACTTTGTAAATTATGCTTCTCAAATGTACGAGAGAGTAGAAGTACAGATTACAGGAAATTTTCAAAAACATCTTTATCATGGTAAAATGTCATTTATGAAGTGGCAAAACATGAAAACTGTCAGCTTTGCAATACTATGTCTCTAGGTCTGTCTATATTTCTATCAGAACTCTTTTCTCTTTTAAAATCTTAGCTTTGATCTCTCACCAAAAATAAGTGAAGACTCTGGAAATAGAAATATGTTCTTTAACTGGCTACTATTAAACATTAAAGTTATCATCAGAGATTAAATCATCCTAAAAATTTTTTTTCAACCAAAAAAGGTTTAGCATTCCAGTGCATCCCTCTTTTATCAAGGGCTATACATAATGGATTTAAAATAATTACTTATCTTTAGGGTTTCTGCTTTCAGTAACTTTGTGCTAAGTAATCAACAGGAGAAAAAAGCAAATTAACTATTGCAGAGGTCAACTCATGTTTTACCACTTGAGTAAAACCCTTTTTCCTCAACCCTTTCAATTCTTATGCAATTTTAAATTTTAAGGATGAAGAAAAGCATGAAAATGAAAATATATGTAAGGTTCTGGACTGTATAAGCTAGGAGACAAACATTTTAGTAATTATTTCTCAATGTTTTCATGATATCTGCAATCAAAGGCAATGAGCAATTAAGTCAAAGGTGAATAAAATGTAAATTAAGTCCCTAGCTATCTACTAATTAATTATAAAATACTTAAAAAGCAAATAGAATATTTGTTGTTATTGTTAGGTGCTGTCAAGTCGATTTCGACTCATAGTGACCCTCCATACAAGAGAAGGAAACACTGCCTGGTCCTGCACCGTCCTCCCAATGGTTGTTATGCTTGAGCCCATTGTTGTAGCCACTCTGTCAATTCATTTCGTTAAGGGTCTTCCACTTTTTCACCGACCCTCTACTTTACCAAGAATGATGTCCTTCTCCAGGGACTGATCCCTCCTAAATAGAATGTAGTACAGAGGAAGTGGCTTTCAAAAAGAAGGGAAAAATTTAAGGGGCTTATGATGCCCCTAACCCAATGGTTCTCAAATTCTTATGTGCAAAGTTCACAGGGAATTTATGAAAAATCCAGACACCTGGGGCCCTCTGATTCAGAAATTCCATAAGCAAGGCTCGGGCTCTGTATTTCTAACAAGCACCCTATTTGATATTTAAAACCAAAAAAGAAACCACTGCTGTCACCAAAATTTAAGTAGCACTGACCTAACCAATAAACCTGAAAATAGAAGAATCTACAGAATAAGTATATTTGGTAAAATTATAAAACGGCAAATTAGAAAAACACATATTCACAAATGGTAACCAAGAGGAATAAAAACGTGAATATGTTCACAGGTGAAAATCATATAGGAAGTACTGATGCAATAAATTCCTGGCAAAATAAAATCTGTCATTGGCTACTCTAAAGCAGTTTATTTTTTTTAATCTTGGCTGAATCTCTCCACAACTAGGTATACTAGCTCAAAAGTCTTTCCAATAAACTAACAAACCACAAGCCTATTACAAAAGGTACATTAGTTCTTTAATGCTCCATATGAACAACAACAAAAAATTAATAAATCAACAAACACATTATTATTTTTGGTAATAATTATTTTTAAACAGATAATTCGTTTATTTTTTTGTATCAGATACCTGCAAAGAATAATAAAGAACTTGACAAGCAAAATCGACAAGGCTTGCTGTTGTTCCTCTAATCCATCTGCTGTTTTCTGAACGCACTGTAGCAGCTGGATCCTCAGAACCTGCAGAATATTATCAGGAAGCAGAGATATTCCAGGAGGCACATCATCTACCCTACAATGTAAGGAGAACAAAATAAGAAGATTTAAATGAAGGAAGAAACTCATTAGTACTTTAGAGAAATTCCATTTTGTATTCAAACCCAAGAATTTTTTACTCTTTTCAGATACTCTGTGCCTTCTTCTCTGCAGGGCATCACCAGGTGAGCAGTGACACTTTAGAAGATTAATACAGCAGAGTGGTTAGTCTTACTTCAGAGGAGGCTTACTGAGAAGAAACAGTGCCACTATTTTTGTGTTATTTTTAAAGAAAATATTTAGAATATAAGTTAACCTACTTCCTCCTTATGAATAATGTGTCTGTATGTAAATACACGTGTGTATGTGTACACAAACATCATTTCTAAAAGAAACAAAAACCAACAAATAATTGTAGCTAGTTTAATACCTGTCAACTACTTTACTAAATAACATCCATCTACCTATAGGCTCCTTGAGGAAGAGAAGATGAGCAAAAGAAAGGGAGAGGACAAATACTGTATGATCCCACTTACATGAAATATTTAGAATAGGCAAATTCATAGAGACAGAAAGAAGATGAATGGTTACCATGGGCTTAGGGTAAAAAGGAATAGGGAGGTGATACTTAATGGTTACAGAGCTTCTGTTTGGGGTGATGAAAAAATTTTGAAATACATGGTGATGATGGCTACACAACAATGCGAATATAACTAATGCCACTGAACTGTACACTTAAAAACAGTTAAAACAGCCAATTTTATGTTATATATATTTTACCACAATAAAAAATAAAATTTTTAAAAAGGAAAGAAGAAAAGATAAAGAGGTAAATGTAGAAGACCAAGCTTAAGCATGAATAGAAAAAAAAATTTTAAGTAATGTATCAATATTTTGCAAAACCTGGTTTCTGTGTAAAAAGACTACATGGTTCTTTAAGGGCATAAGCCAGTATCAGACATGACTGGCTCCTCCGGTGTGTCTCTCACAATAAAACTTCTCCCTAGATTTAAAGTCAGAACCCTGGGTACTAAGTCCTACCTCTATAACATTTAATCTCTGAAATTTTCAAACCTGTAAAACTGCAATATCATGTTCCTTATTTCACAGAGCTGTGAAACCAGAAAATCAATGAGAAAATACTTTGAAATACGTAAAGGACTAGAAAAATGTAATATATTTTAAATATATTACCAGTCTCTAAACCCTGAGAATCTTTTCATAAGTCACCATATAATAGTATCCTTATTTTTTTTTTATCACTAGTAAGAAAAATATCAAAATCTGCACAGAACTACATATTTAAAGGGCTCCTATAAATTTTTTTTTTTTTTTTATGATTAAATGACTACTACATAAAGTGGTCTCTTCTTCAGATAATACTTGATATGAAGTATTACTAGTACTTTTATAACGAATAAGTAAAAGGCTATTTCATTCACTGTGGACAGGAAATTTGAAGTACATTCCAGTAGTCACATAAATACATATGGAAACATAATTAGGCTCTTTCTGAACACGTGACATCATAATTAAGGTGTTTATAAAATGACCACCTAACTTCAGTTTTTAAATAACTGTAGTTATTTAAAAGAGTATTTTCCTGTGTCCTGGTTGTCCCATTTTCTATTTGCGCATGTTCTTTATTTTATTGCACAATCCCCAAAAAAAATAGCTTGTAAAAGAAAAATTACCACCACCATCACTAACTTTCATTATAAAATTTCATTATAAAATAGCTTGTAAAAGAAAAATTACCACCACCATCACTAACTTTCATTATAAAATTGGGGCTTGGTTACATACCCTTAAAGACAAAGTTGGGATATTTGGCCATGTTCCTAATGCGTGAGCATTTAGAACTTGGAAGTATTTCCCCACCTCTAGGACTTTACTGTCCAAAACGCTATGCTCTCTCACTGAAATTTCCCAAACTCCAGAAATCTTTTCCAGTCTTCTTTGTTTGGCTATTATCTACTGTAAACAACTGCCAACTGCTGTCTCCATCTAACACAGGAAGAAACCCAGCTTAAAAAGTACAAGGCTTTAAAATCTGGTAAAAGTAATCCCTGCTGTATGTAATGAATTCTGTTAAATTAGAAACTGTAGAAAGTCAGTTTACTTAAAATGAGGATTATCCACGAGTTTCTTATCTTTAAGGTGACTAATCTCGTGTACATACTACATACTAGTTGCCTTCCATATGGTTTGGACTTAACAAATTATAAGTTTTCTACCAATAAAATCTAAATTCATGATTCAGTTTTCTGACAATGATGTGAACTATTATTTTACATAAACCAACTAAATCATGAAAAAAGCAACACACTTGGCATTCTTCATCTTACTTCAAATACAGTAGCAATATATGTCTACTTGAAATTTTTGGAGACGGTCTCCCAAAAAAAGGAGATACTTAAAATACATGGATGATAACAAGTCCATCTTCGGAATTTTAGGAGACTTCGTTCCAATAATCCAAACTTTCAAAGGCTCAAATCCTGACTCCACAAAATTCTTCAGCCTGTGACTTAAAAGTGAGCTGTAAATTATTAAAAGCAGTTCTAACTAACACACTATAAGAATACTCTTTTATTAGTAGAAATCAATAAAACTTAATCTTATTTTGAGGATAGTTCAAGATTTAATACTTTTAAACCTTTATAAACCTGTCACAACTAACATTCTAATGAAGAAATCAGAAAATGTTTACTTGTAAAGAATGAAACACTAGTCCTTTCTGAGCACAACCGCATCCTTTCTTGAGTTCAATGCCTTGATTCAAAGTCCTAACGATTCCTCCTCTGGATTATTATTACAATTGCCTCTTAATTGAACTGTCTGCCTCTGTCTCATCTCTCTCCAATCCAACCCACATGATGCCACTAAAGTGACTTTTGAAAAACAAATTTCTCATGCAGAAAATTACTCAGTAGCTCCCCATATCCTCCATAACAAAAAAATCAAAGTCTATCAGCATTGCAAGCGTAGCTCTTCATAATCTGGACCCTCTTGATTCTCCAGACTTTATTCCCTTGTACCTACCCTCTTACTGCCTACCCAGGTCCCCGAAGAACAAACACATTTTCCTCCTCCTTGTAGTTTCTTTAATTCTCCAGACCCTCTACTACTCATCATCAACCACTACATTTTCCACTACAGCACATCTCCATAAATGGAGCTCCTTCTGTGGTAAAAGGTCTCTCTTCATTTCTCCTCCTTCTTACCCTAGCCAGCCTCTCTTGCCTGACTAACAACTACTAGTCCTTCAAGATGACTTGAGATACAGAAAAAATTGTATCTGGGAAGTAGTCCTGGGAACTGTAAAAGTGGGAAAACTGTGGTAGGTAGAGAAATGGGAGAAGAAAGATCTGTACTTTCAGCTGTACCTTTCCATATAATTTGAACTTTTTCCTTGTTTTATGATTTGTAAATCTAATTTTTAACAATGTGAATACTTTCAAATGGTACAACCACTTTGGAAATCGATTTGGTGCTTCCTTAAAAAGCTAGAAATAGAACTACCATACGATCAAGCAATCCCACTCCTTGGAATATATCCTAGAGAAATATGAGCCTTTACACGAACAGATATGTGCACACCCATGTTTACTGCAGCACTGTTTACAATAGCAAAAAGATGGAAGCAACCAAGGTGCCCATCAATGGATGAATAGATAAATAAATTATGGTATATTCACACAATGGAATACTACTCATCAATAAAGAACAGTGAGGAATCTGTGAAACATGGAGGAACCTGGAAGGCATTATGCTGAGTGAAATTAGTCAGTTGCAAAAGGGCAGATATTGTATAAGACCACTATTATAAGAACTTGAGAAATAGTTTAAACAAAGAAAACATTCTCTTGTGGCTACAAGAAGGGGAATGGAGGGAGGGTGGGAGAGGAGCATTCACTAATTAGACAGTAGATAAGAATTACTTTAGGTGAAGGGAAAGACAGCAATACAGGAGAGGTCAGCACAATTGGACTAAACCAAAAGCAAAGAAGCTTCCCGAATAAACGGAATGCTTCAAAGGCCAGCGTAGCAGGGGCAGGGCGCTGGGGACCATGGTTTCAGGGGACATCTAAGTCAATTGGCATAATAAAATCTATTAAGAAAACATTCTGCATCCCACTTTGAAGAGTGGCGTCTGGGGTCTTAAACGCTAGCAGGCAGCCATCTAAGATGCATCAATTGGTCTCAATCCACCTGGATCAAAGGAGAATGAAGAACACCAAGGACATAAGGCGATTACGAGCCCAAGAGACAGAAAGGGCCACATGATCCAGCGACTACATTATCCTGAGACCAGAACAACTAGATGGTACCCGGCTACAACTGGTGACTGCCCTGACAGGGAACACAACAGAGAACCCCTGAGGGAGCAGGAGAGCAGTGGGATGCAGACCTCAACTTCTCATAAGACCAGACTTAATGGTCTGACTGAGGCTAGAAGGACCCCAGTGGCCATGGCCCCCAGACCTTCTGTTGGCCCAGGACCAGAACCATTCCCAAAGCCAACTCTTCAGACATGGATTGGACTGGACAATGGGTTGGAGAGGGATGCTGGTGAGGAATGAGCTTCTTGGATCAGGTGGACACTTGAGACTATGTTGGCATCTCCTGCCTAGAGGAGAGATGAGAGGGTGGAGGGGGTTAGAAGCTGGCGAAATGGACACAAAAAGAGAGAGTAGAGGGAGGGAGCGGGCTGTCTCATTAGGGGCAGAGTAATTGGGAGTGTGTAGCAAGGTGTATATGGGTTTTTGTG
Source organism: Loxodonta africana (assembly GCF_030014295.1). Taxonomy (NCBI): domain Eukaryota; kingdom Metazoa; phylum Chordata; class Mammalia; order Proboscidea; family Elephantidae; genus Loxodonta; species Loxodonta africana. Next base: position 43,120,166 of record NC_087347.1, read on the forward strand.
TGAGAGACTGACTTGATCTGTAAACTTTCACTTAAAGCACAATAAAAATTATTTTTTAAAGAAGATGTGAATACTTTGCCTCCTCCAAGCTATTTTCTAAGGCCCTACTCTAAGGTCAGGAATGGCCAAATAAGTTTTGACCTGCATGCCCAGTAACAATTAATTAGTAGTGATTCACCAAAGTAGTGAGGCTTCTAAAGTCCATATCTAGGATCAGCAAGAAAGACTGCTGTGATCAGTTAGTAATGTCTGCTATGACAACAGGATTATGGAGGAATTTGTTTGTGCTACATAGTTGCCACCCTTGTATTGTGTTATCAACGAAATCTTTGGGCCAAAAATGAACAAACTCACCCAAAAGTTAGGAAATTAATGCATTTCTACATACCTGGTAGGAAGCTTCTCAAAGTCAACATCTAAGAATTGCTCATAGCTGGAAACAAAACTGTCCAACCATAACTTCAGGTAATCTGGATCTTTCTGAAATAAAACCATTATCATATTAAGCATGCTTGTCAGAAAAACAAAATGTTTCCACTTTTATTAAGCAGATATGAAGTAATATATCTAAAGAAGCAGTAATATGAAATCTGTAAGTAATATTCAGGAAGACATATATGCTGTTCTAAAATGTGTACTAAGTATAGTAAGAATCTTCAAATGGCTTCCCATCTCACTCAGAGAAAGAGCCAAAGTCTTAACAATACCATATCCTATGATCTTATCCACTACTACCCTGTATCACACAGGTAGTTGTTCCTGGGACATGACAGACATGCTCCCACCTCAAGGCCTTTGAACCAACTGTTTACTCTTCCCCGGAACTCTTCCTTCTCCAGAGAGCTGAATGGCTAATTTCCTTATCTCTTCGCATCATTTCTTAAATGGCATGTTCTCAGTGAGGCCTACTTTATCACCCTTTTTCAAATTGCAAACTTTCTCATTGCCCTTTACCTCATCCTATTCTGTTTTCCCCTCATGGTCCTTTATCACCTTCTAACGTACTTTATAATTTACTTGTTTATTCTGTTTTCCCCTCATGGTCCTTTATTACCTTCTAACATACTTTATAATTTACTTGTTTATTAGTTTATTGTTTATTGTCTGTCACTTCTACTAGAATGTAGGCTTCGCAAGGGCAGGAATTTTTAACTTTTTGTTCACTAATGGATACCAAATGCCTAGAACGGTGTCTGGCACTGAGTAGGTGCTCAATAAATATTTGTTCAACGAATTAATGGGAAGTACAAAATGTATTTTTTTTTTAATCTCTTGGAAATGGATCACTAATCTAAACACAAAAACCAAAACCTTGTAGAAGAAAATATAGACTACCTTTGCAATCTGTGATAGGCAAAGATTTCTTAGATAGGACACAAAAACTATGAACCAAAAAAGAAAAAGTTAATTGGTCTGAACCAAAATTTAAAACTTCTGTTCATCAAAATACACCATTATGAAAATGAAAAGGCACACCACATATTGGGTGAAAATATTCTCAATATATCTGACAAAGGACTTATATCTAGGATATACAAAGAACTCCTATAAATCAATAACAAAAGGGCAACAATCAAATTAAAAAATTGGCTTAGAACTTGGAAACTTCATAAAAGGAGATGCATAAATGGCCAAATTGCACACAGAAACATGTCATCATCATTAGTTACCCAGGCAAACGCAAATTAAAACCAAGTGGTATTTAAGGAGCACTGAGTTTCTGCTTGGGGTAATGAAACACTTTTGGAAATAATGAGATGACTATACAACATGTTGAATATAATTAATGTCACCAAATTGTACATTTAAGAATGGTTAAAAAGGCAAAATTTTTAATATATATTTTACCACAATAAATTTTTTTTAAAATAAGATACCATTACACACCCACTAGACCCACCACCATTGAGTCGATTCTGAATCATAGAGACATTACAGGACAGGGTAGAACTGCCCCGTATGGTTTCCAAGGATCCACTGGTGAATTTGAACAGCCGACTCTGTTTAGCAGCCAAGTTCTTAACTACTTTGCCACCAGGCCTCCTACACACCCACTAGAATGCCTAAAATTGAGAAGACTGATCAAACCAAGTGTTGGTGAAGATAGGAGTAACTGGAACTCTCATACATTTCTAGTAGGGGTATAAAAGGATTGAATCACTTAGAAAACAATGTGGCAGACAATTTGGAAAACAATTACACATACCATATTGCCCAGCCATTCCTCTCCCAGAGAAATTAAAACAAAAACACTTGTTTCACCAAAAGGTTAATGGATAAACAAATTATGGTATATTTATACAATGAAAAACTATTCAGCAATAAAAATGAACTGACACACACAACAAATATAAATTACAAAAACATGTTGAGTGAAAGATGTCACGTATCAAAGTGTACACACTGTGTAATTTCATTTAGTATGAAGATCTAGAGCAGGATGCAGTGATAGAAATTAGATCAATGACTGCCTTTGGATGGACTGACTGCAAAGGGGCACAAAGGAAACTCTCTTGGGTGCTAGAAATTTTCTATTTTCTTATTATGGTGGTGGTTACCCAAATGTTCACACACATTAAAACTCATCACATTTTACACTAAAATCTATGCATTTTATGGTCTGTAAAATCTATCTCAATAAAGGTGATCTAAAAAAATTATGATTTCTCAGAAATGTTTTTCTGAATATAATTTCTATCATCAAAAGCAATGTTCAATTTTTTCCTTCATCCTTTCAACACTTTACTCCAGTCAATTCTTAATAGCATGTTACTCAGGAGTCTTAGCTACTTGGTGAATAAATACCATCCCTTAAACATTGCTCTTGGATAAAAGGAACTCAAGTAATTTACTTCCCTAAAATAAAAGCATTACACTACAAATCAGAATCTAAAAGAATGTTCCCAGAATATACAGACTGCTGACCTTTTGTATATTTGTTTTTCTATTAATATACTGTTCCAAAATCAGCTCATAAATTGCCACTATCTACATAATCACTGAGAAACAAGAAGATGGAAATACTTCAGAAAGAAAACTACTCCTGTGAGAAATTTCTCAAGGGTTCTATTACTTGCTTTTTTCATTTTCAACTAGAACACCATTCATTTATTCCTTCATTCATTTATCCACTCGGGATAGAACTCTATCACTGTTCCTTCCTAAAAAGGCAGAAGATTACATCTCTGTAAAAGTTAGATGCAAAACAGTCACACAATGCCGTAAAGAATTAATGCCTTTCTGTTCATATTTTATTTAGGAACTCTACAGTACATCTAATTCAAAGTATAAAGGTCAGGGCTACCAAGTGTTTGGCAAGTACGGAGTTCTCCTAGGAAACTGAGCAACTATTAAAAAAAAGAAATGATACCTAAGCATGACAATGTTTCATTTAGTAGCTAGTAAAGCACTAACAATTTTTTGAGCTTCTGCCGTGTGGCTAAGTACTATAGCAGGCATTTTAAAAAATATATCCTCCTATTTATTCCTTACAACTATCCAGCTAAGTAGGTTTCGTTTTCCTCATTTTATAGGTTAGAAAAGGGAAGTTCAAAGGTTTTATAACTTGTCCAAGGTCATACAGCTAGTAAATGATAGTGCTGGGATTAAAATTCAAGGACGTATGAAACCAGTATGTGCTCTTTCCACTACACAGCCTTCGATGTGTTAGTGTAAATCAAATGGAGCTTTAATAGACAAAAAAAAGGAATATGAGAGATTAGTTCAGATCAACTCAAGATCATAAAAAATTTAATACGCAAAACAGGTACATTTCATATTTTGTTGCCGAAGGCCATAAAACAAAAGATTTCCACACACCCAAAAAAACAATATTAATTAAATCTTAGCCTTAGTCATTTTCATGGTTAATACCAGTTTGGTAAATTGAAACATCACAGTAGGGTCTATCTCCCCATTTGTACAGTATGTATTAACACAACAGAAATGTATTAAGTACTGTATGAGTGCTGGGACCAAATTACACAGACTCTCATCCCTGTTGTAACTACTTGAATAAGCCCCCCATGTCTGCGTATCAGTCGTCTCCTCTATAAAATGAAGATAATAGTACCTATCTTAAAGGAATGTTATGAAAATAACCCAATACACGTCAAGGGCTTAAAACAATGCCTAGCACATATCCACGCTTAGTAAATATTAATTTTTATAACCTACTATTGCCATAATCAGGGAACTCCACAAAACAAAGTTTTATACTATGCATAAACATATTTAAATGCTCCATGATTCCTACTGTCACCTAATTTTAGTTTTATTCTTTTCCCTTTACATCGAACAGGTTGCTTCACCTGTCTGAACTGCTCATCTATAAAATGAAAATATACTTCCCACCTCACTGAGTTATTGAGAGCACTAAGTGAGATAATACATATAAAGCAGTATTCTAGGCATTGTTGAGCGCTTTATATTGGACTACTCAAAGCATGTTGGCTACCATTATTAAGATACAGGTTCTGCCATCGAGTTAGTTGCTCATGGTCCAATATGAGAAAATAAGTAAAATAGCTACGAAACCAGCTTTATCAATTTTACACTCAACTATTTGTCCTCTCATCCTCTCTGGCACTGTTTAAGGCAGTCTTTCTTTTGGACTGTGACATAGTTCCCTACTGATCTCTGTAGCTTCAATGTTTGTTACCTACACACAGCCACTAATGGGGATTTGTTACATTTAAATCTAATCATCTTTTTCTCTCATGCTCAAATCAAGGCTTCAAACCTATCGTTCCAGTTCGAACCCCTTCTGAGAATTTGCATTTCTAATAAGTTCCCAGGTTATGTTAATGCTCTGGTTAGAGACCAATTCTCAGAACCACTAGTAGAGCAATGGTTATCAAAATTTATTGTATGGAAGAATCACCTAGGGATTTGGTCAAAATGTAGATTCTGATTCAGTATATCAGGGGTGAAAATGCTAATTATCAGCAGGGGATTGAACCAGTTCAAAGCCCTTGCTCAAAGACCTTTGATGGCTCCCCACTACCACAGGATGAAGGCTAAACTCTTAGAACTTTGCTGTCCAATAAGGTAGCTACTGCTCACATTTGATTACATAAATTACATTAAACACAGGAGGCTTTTATCTTCTCATAACATCCACTTTCCCTCTGGAAGGTTTTAGAGGTAATAGAATTAAGAGATCCATGCAATTTCACCTATTCTTAAGGAATAGAGCTACAGGTAAAAAAAGAAGGAAACACGATCCTTCCCCCATGCAATGATATTTGAGTTATAGTATTTCTTCAAGTTTTAAAACTATAAACTTTCATACACATATACATACTTCAAACATATATTGGGCAGCCTCTAACTTACATATGAGCTGCATTTTAAAAGTTCATTTGTCAGTTATATTCATAATATATTTAACAACCCTAGTAGAAGATATATTTCCCCCATAAAAACAGTATTATGTATAGTGATTAGTCTTTGAGAACCTAGCTACTTCAATAAACATTTAGTAACTGCCAACTGGGTAACAATCAGGAACAGTACAAGACTCTGTATGAAGACAAAATATAATCTTGTCCTTAAAATGCTCATGATTCCACAGAAAAGACAGGCATAAACAAACACAAACCAGCACAGCAGGTATTATAGTTGTGAAAGTTCAGTTGACTCTTCCAGGGTGAAGGTAACTGAGTGAATCGAAAGTGTTCACAGAATCATAAGCAGATATTCTCAAAGGCGGGGTAGGGAGAAAGAGGGAGAATTCCAGTAAGAGTGAAAACAGCAAGATATGTTCAAAGATGTACAATATTTGGTATTGTTCACAGTATGAAAATGACAGAAAGCAGTGGGACGGGTGTGTGGGATTATAAGACTGGAGAAGTCAGCATTTCCTAAGCAAGTATCCTACTCAACACTGCTCACTTCGATAATAATAGATATGATCTAAAATTAAAACAAAAAAAGATGTCTGGGCTTAATGAAGTTTGAGAAGCACTACTTTGAGATAGTTAAACGAAATTTTTAACAATAGATTGCCTTTAAGATGAAACGTGCCTTGTGCATGGAACTGCAAGGGATGGATATAATATGAAAATTTCCAAACATATATGACCACGAACCTTTTCCTCCCATCTTAATTTCATTAGTCTTACCAAAGAACCAACCTTCCATTTTGTTGATCTTTTTTTTCCATTATATGCTTATTATTTAATTTCTGCTCATAGAACTTCATGCACTTTATTAAAACTTCAAACACATAAAAGTAGAAAAAATGGTACAGTGAAACCTGTGAGAGCTAGAAATCAATGGGACTGCCCTGTTTATTCAGGTCTTTCAAGTTTTCCACCTTTGACAGAATGGAGTCACCACTTTCCCATCGCTCTCTATTTAGTGGAAAATAAATGAGTTTTCCTTCTCTGATAGGTTTCTGCCTTACACAGGATTCCAGCTTCCATAGGTTTTAATGTATAATGACCTAGTTTCAACTATGACTAAGATCAAATGTATCTGACTGGCTTCATTTTTTTTTTAATAGCCTGATCAGATAAGGACCCAATTAAAGTCCATACATTGCAACTGGTTGACAATGCCTTTTTAGAAGTCTCTTTAAATCTATAGGCTTCCTCTACATCTTTTTTTTCCCCTCAATTTGTCTGTTGAAGACACTAGGGTCATTTGTGATACAGAATTTCCCACATTATGGATTTTCCTGACTGCATATCCTTGTATCATTTAACATGTTCCTCAGTCCTGTTTCCTATGAACTAGTGGTTAGCTCTAGAGGCTCGATCAGACTCAGGTTCAAATTTTTGGCAAAAAAAAAAAAAAAAACTACACATGTAGTAAAAATACTACATACATGTTCTTCAGAAGGCACATATCTGGCTCTCTCTTTTTAGTGAAGTTAGAAGCTACTGATCATCATTTCCTAGATCTAGTATTTCAGTATAAGCAATTTCTGCAATAAACTTTTCAATTTCCTTCACTCTTTCTTTCTTGGGGTTTATTTTGTTCTTTTCATATCTTCTTGAAATCGATGACACGTTAGTTACCTACTCCAGCACAAGAAATTACTCTAAAATTTAACAGCTTAAAACAATAAACATTTACTATCTCATATAGTTTTAGGTTCAGGAATCCATGAGTGGCTTAGGTGTGTGTTACAGGCTCAGCATTTCTCATGAAGTTGTAGTCAAGATGTCAGCTGGGGCTGCGGTCATATCAAAGCTTCACTGGGCTGGAGAATCCACTTCCAAGATCACTCACATGGTGATTGGCAAGAGACTTCAGTTTTCCACAATGTGGACCTTTTCACAGGGCCGCTCACAACAGAGCTGGCTTCCCTGACAGCAAATGATCCAAGAGAAAAAGACTACTGAGAAAGAAGCTGCAGTGTCTTTATAACCTAATTTTGGAAATGACATACCATCATTTTGCCATTTTTTACTGGTCACAGAGACCAATCCTGATACAATATGGGAGGATACTACACAAGCGTGAATATTAGGTGGTGGGGACCTTGGAGATTGGCTACCACAATGGCAAGTTTATTAATTTTCAGCCTTTTATTTTCTAATATATGTATTTAAAATCATAAATTTTGCAAAATAATACTGTAGCTGCCCTCCTCCCCAGGTTTTAAAATGTAGTGCCTTTTATCATTCGGCCCAAATAAATTTCCATTTTTCCTTTATTACTTGTCCTTTAATCCAAGGTTTATTTAAAAGTTTATTTCTTGAGTTCCAAACACAGAATTTTTTTTTTTAATCTATACTTTAGCTACTAATTTCTTCCTTAACTGCATTATTTTAGTCATTTGAAAACTGCTTTAAGATTTGTTACATCATCACATTGGCAAATGTTTGGTGCGTGCTTGAAAGGAGTACATATTGGGTATAGTGTTCTACATAAATTCATTACTGTTTGTCAATCCTATTAACTCTCCTGTATTTTTTTTTAATCCTTATTTTGTGTGTGTGCGTGTGGCGGGGGCGTTGTTTTTTCTATCAATTATTAAGAAAAGTATGTTAAAAAAAAACCCTACTATGTATGTGATTTGTCCATTTTTCCGTATTTCTCATGTTTGCTTTATTTCTTTTGAAACTATATCATTAGGTACATACAAATTTTAAATTGTTAAAATCTTCCCAATGAATTGAACTGTTTCTGTTTTGCTGGAAATAGCTTTATTTCATACTTCTCACTGAATGATATTTTCACTTGGTTGGAAATTCTAGACTGGCAGGTCATTTCTTTAAAAATATTAATCCACTACCCTTTGCCTTCCATCATTATTACTGAAAAATCAGGAATTTTTCTAACTGCTGTACTTTTAAAGATGATCTTTTTTCTCTGGCAGCTTTTAATATTTTTCTCCTTCTCTTTGGTTTCCTGTAAAACCACTGAAATGCATCTAGGTATGAATTTTTTATTTATCTTCCTTGAGATTCACTGGACTTCTCAGATCTATGGACTGTCATCGTCCATCAATCCGGAAAAGCTCTCACCTGTTACCTCTTCCTATATTATCTTTAATTCTTTCCTTTCAAGATTTCAATTAAACATGCATTAAACCTTTTCACACTACCCTCCACATCTCTTAACCTTCCTTCTAATCTTTTCCATCTCTTTGAATTCCTAGGATACATTCTAAAATACTCCTTTTGACTTACTTCCCAATTCTCTAATTCTCCTCTCTTTGACTGTCTAATCTAATGTAACCCCATCATCATTTTTCCCTGTTTCTAAGCATTCTATTTACTTCTTTTTTAAAACTGTCAGCTCATTTTTTAGATCATATTTATTTGATTCTAAGACATGCTTTTTTTTTTTTTTTACATTTTGACATCACTGAAATCAAAAAGCATCTTACAGTTGCCCTCCAAAAGGCAGCTATTATGAAATATTCATCACTGCATGTGCAAACCTGGTAATGGCTGTTCATATTGACATCCCATCACTAGAGTTATCTATATAGTTGAGTTTAACTGCTGTTCAAAATGTCTTCAAAAAATTATACTCCAGAAGCCTGTACACCAATGTTCACTGCACCACTTTTCACAATAGCCAAAAGATGGAAATAACCAAAATGTTCATCAACAGACGAACAGACGAACAAAACATGGTATATACGCAATGTAATACTACTCAGCCACGAAGAGAACTGAAGTTCTGATGCATGCTACTACATTAATGAACCCTGGAAACATAATGCTGAGCAAAAAAAGATGCGAAAGGACGAATTTTGTATGATCCCACTTATATGAAATAAGCAGATATACAGAAAACAAAGATTATTACAGTTATCAGGGGTGGGAGGGAAAAAAGAAGGGGTTTTGCTTAGGGGCCACTGAAGTTATGTTAACGGTGATGGAATGATTTGGAAAAAGACAGCGAGAATAGATGCACAACTTGAAGAATGTAATCAATGTCACTGAATTGTACATGTAAAAACTGTTGAGATGGCATATGTTTTGTTATATAATATTTTCACCATAATACATTTTTTAATTATACTATAATTAGGCACTGAAAAGTTACTGTATACACAGAAAGGCATGAAAACAAGGCAGAAGTATAATACACAATTTTATATTAACGAAGCAAATATTCATTATTGTAGGAATGATTACAACTCTGTTTTCTTGCAAAGCAATAGTTAAGTGCTTTACAGATTTGAGAAAAGGGAGATACCGTAAAATACATGAAACTGAAATACATGCAAAAGAATTACCTACCATATGCCAAGGAATGCAAATGAAGACCAGAGAAACTGCCAAACCCCTTGGAAAAGATAAAAGAATTTTCAAAGCAATGAGAACCTGCTATGGTCGATTTATATATCATGAATTACGAAATTAAGCCACAGTTTGTTAGCATTTTTTCTAATTGGTATATAAGTGTCACATTATACAGTGAATCCATTATTTTTAATAAAAGCTGGCAAGGGGATGAGGAAACAAGTGCCTAACCCTTGCCTGACTTCTGACACCTTCAAAGAATTCTATAGTAAGGTATACCTTACAGTCATTCCACATAGTCCCCCACATCTTAACAGATTTTAAGTGACCAGAATAAAATTGTCACAAAAAAAATTAACTATATGTTCACAAAAGAAATCTAGATAGTTTTTCTCAACATCGAGGCCTCTGAGTATAAATAAAGAAAAAATAAGTTAACCAAGCTGAACACTTACATTCAGACACTACAAGGCACCAAACCTTGATCCACAAGTGTTTTATTTTACATCTTTAACTACTGGAAATTAAGTTCAGCATCTGATTCCAAATATATCTACTTAAAAATCTATTATAAGGATTCTAATAAAGAAGAATATTTTAAATGGTAACTACTAAGTACTAATAAATAAAGCAAGTAACAACTCTGACTCTTTTCAGTTATGCTTAATATCTTTTTCTGGAACTTAGGAATAGTCTAATTATGTTAACATAAACACATGAAACTATCTTAGAAGTTGTACAATATATCCCAGTAGTGGCAAACATACAATATCAGGAACCTCATCGGTAGGTCTAGAAATAAAAATGAATAAAGAAATAAAATAGCTATTATTATAAATTACAATAATTCTATGATTTAAAGTGATTACAGAACTAATGGACCACAACTACCACAGCCTCCACCAGACTGAGTCCAGCACAACTAGACGGTGCCCAGCTATCACCACTTACTGCTCTGACAGAGATCACAATAGAGGATCCCGGACAGAGCTGGGGAAAAATGTAGAACAAAATTCTAACTCACAAAAAAAAAAAAAAAAAAAAAGACCAGGCTTACTGGCTGACAGAGACTGGAGAAATCCCGAGAGTATGACCCCTGGACACCCTTTTAGCTCAGTAATGAAGTCACTCCTGAGGTTCACCCTTCGGCCAAAGATTAGACAGGTCCCTAAAACAAAACAAGACTCAAGGGGCACACCCGCCCAGGGGCAAGGACTAGAAAGCAGGAGAGGACTGGAAAGCTGGTAATAGGGAACCCAAGTTCGAGAAGGGAGGAGAGTGTTGACATGTCCTGAGGTTAGAAAACAGTATGTGTACTAATTGTTTAATGAGAAGCTAGTTTGTTCTATAAACCTTCATCTACACTATAATAAACAAAAATTTTTTTAAACCTACAAAAAAAAAAAAATTAATAAATAAAGTGATTACATATACATACCTCAGCCCCAAAGTCTAAAGCTAACCTAATGGGAAAACTTTCAATCTTTTTAAATAAAAAAAAGTGAGGTGCAAGGAGCATATGTCCTTTGTCTCTACTACTATAGAACATCATGCTAGAGCTATTGAACAATACAATTAAGACAAGAGAGAACAATTGGAGGCAGTAAGAATTAGGAGAGTCCCCACTTTCTATAGAGACCATATGCAAGAAGCAAGCTGAAGGTGCTGCTCAGTCATCAGAAAGTACAGTCTCCAATGCCCTCTTCAGGTGTAATCAAGGAAAATGAAGAGAAAAAAAAGGGACCTCCAGGAGTACGGAGCCAAGAGCAATAGAGAACAGTGGCCTGTGCAGCTACTCTGAAGGGGCAGAACCAGAATCAAACCATGGAACATTCCCTATCCTAGGGTAGGGTACCAGGCAACAACTGCCCAGCAGGTTTTCAGAATTGTTATGGACCAGTGCCTCCTATGTGTCTCCTATTCTTCTCCTTTTTGAAGAGTCTTTATTGTGGCAATCCTATCTCAGTTTCACCACTGTATGTTAGGTTCGTAGGGGACAAAGTGTCTTCTGAGTTCAAAGGTCTCCGTATCAAGGTGAACCACACTGTGGTATCAAGTATCAAGGTGGACTCAATGTATAACATAAGATCCTGGGTTTCGAGACTGATCTTGTCAAGAAAAGGCAAATGTATAGAGAACAGAGTTTATTAGTGGTTACCAGGGGTGGGAGAGAGGGGGAAAAGGGAGGTTAACGGTGATGGAAAAATCACATTGATTAGGGGTAGGGTTGCACAACCAATTACTGTAATTGCTGTCAGTAAATTGTACACCTGTAAAAAGTTGAACTGACAAAAGTTCTGTGATATATATTTACAAAAATGACCAAAAAAAAGAGTAGCTGCTGAGGCCGCCTGTGTACAGCCAAACACCTCTTGGGATCTCGTTCCTTGGTTTGGATATTTAGGGTCATGGTTTCATTGGACATCCCAGTTAATTGACCTTATAACGTGCTTAGTACTTCTGTTCTACCTCCTAGTTCACTGCATAGTGCCTGCAGTCTTAAAAGCTTGCAAGTGGCCATCCAAGGCACAACTGTTCTCTGTTCACCTAGAGCAATGGAGGAAGAGTACAGTCAGGAAGATAAGGATATGGAATGGGTGGCTAATTGCCTCCATAAACAACTGTTTTTTTTGTTTTGTTTTGTTTTTTTTGCCATGAAACCAGAAGAACTGGATGGTACCCAGCTACCATTAGTGAATATTTTGATCAAAGATCCCACAAAAGAATCCTGATCAGAAGAGGGGAAATGCAGAACAGAATTTAAAATTCTTATGGACTCTAGACTTTCTGGAGCCATGAAGGGTAGATAAGCTTAAAAAAAATCTTTAAACCTTAAACCAAAAATATCCCCAGAAGGAACCCGAGGTCAAGAAGGGGAGAGTGTTGACGTGTCACGGTGTTGGTGACCAATGTCGTAAAACAATATGTGTATTCCTTGTTTAATGAGAAACGAATTTGCTCTGTAAACCTTCATCTAAAGCACAATTATATATATATATACGCACACACACACACATATATATACACACACATATATCCCCTGAAGTTAGCTTAAAACCAAACAATAGTTTAGCTTAACTATAAACAATGTCTGCCTTGAGCATTACGCTCTTTTAAGAACTATCTATGTGGGATCAAGTTGACAACAACAAGTAAGTTCATGTTAATGAGGGAGGAATAACCCAGAAAAGGAGAGTGAGAATGGCTACACGACTTGAAAGATGTAATCAATGTCACTAAATTGTGCATGTACAAACTGTTGACTTGGTGTATATTTTGCTGTGTACACTCTCAGCAACAACAAAGTAAATAAAATTAGAAGGAAAAAAAAAAACTCACGTAATAACCAGAAGGGAATTAAAAAGAATGTTGTTGATAGACACACTGTGAAAAATGTAATCAATGTCACTGAATAATTTGTGTAGAAATTGTTAAATGGGAACCTAATTAGCTGTGTAAACTCTCACAGAAAGCACAAAAAAATATTATTTAAAAAAAAAAAAAATCTCATGATTGGATAGGATTCTTGAGATGTAAATGAAGTAAGAAGTATGAAGTATATTTTGCACATGGGGGATGTGAGCAATTGCGACGGAGAAGGCACAGGTAGACTGAATTCTTGGTCCCAATTCCCTGGAAGTAAATTTGCCAGGTTGTTTTGCATTTTGCCACTGTGGGCAGCGTATATCTCCCTGCCCCACTGACATAGGTCATGGAGATGTGACTTGGACATATAGTGAGCAGAGGACTTAAATATGCTGTTGCGGTTCGGTCTGGTTTCTCGCAGTCCTCCATAAGAGTATGTCCCAGGTAGCTTATTGTCCCTTGACAATAAACATAAGTGAAGCATATCTGAATGCAATCTGCAACCTGAAGCAGAACTCTAACAGACCCGAAAGCCCATCATCATGATAACAAATCCACTGGGTTACAGACTGGTATGTTAAGCAGCATTACTGTGCCAACAGCCAGGCAATACAACAACCTACTCAGCGGGAGAAGATATTCCCAGTACAAACATCCAACTAAGGCCTCATTCAAAAAATGTAATACAAATCAGTGTGAAAAAGAAAAAAATCAAAAAACACCTATGCGAAGGGAAGGACAACACTCAATACAGGGGAGGTTAGCACAACTGGACTAAACCAAAAGCAAAGCAGTTTCCTGAATAAACTGAATGCTGCGAAATTCAGCAAAGCAGGGGCAGGAGTTTGGGGACTATGGCTTCAGGGAACATCTAAGTCAACTGGCAAAATAAAATCTATTAAGAAAACATTCTGCATCCCACTTTGAAGTGTGGTGTCTGGGGTCTTAAACGCTAGCAAGCGGCCATCTAAGATGCATCAATGAGTCTCAACCCACCTGGATCAAAGGAGAATGAAGAACACCAAGCTCACAACGTAATTATGAACCCGAGAGACAGAAAGGGCTACATGAACTAGAGACTATATCATCCTGAGACCAGAAGAACTAGATGGTGCCCAGCCACAACCGATGACCGCCCTGACAGGGAACACAACAGAGAACCCCTGAGGGAGCAGGAGATCAGTGGGATGCAGACCCCAAATTCTCATAAAAAGACTAAACTTAATGGTCTGACTGAGACTAGAAAGACCTGGCGGTCATGGTCCCCAAACCTTCTGTTGGCCCAGGACAAGAACCATTCCCAAAGCCAACTCATCAGACATGGATTGGACTGGACAATGGGTTGGAGAGAGATGCTGATGAGGAGTGAACTACTTGCATCAGGTGGACACTTGAGACTATGTTGGCATCTCCCATCTGGAGGGGAGATGGGAGGGTAGAGGGGGTTAGAAACTGGCAAAATGGTCACGAAAGGAGAGACTGGAAGCAGGGAACGGGCTGACGCATTAGGGGGAGAGTAAATGGAAGTATGTAGTAAGGTGTATATAAGTTTATTTGTGAGAGGCTGACTTGATTTGTAAACTTTCACTTAAAGCACAATAAAAATTATTTAAAAAAAAACACACCTATGCAAAAGACTTAAAGACACTTCACAAAAGAGGATACTCAAATAGTCAATAAACATGAAAAAGTGTCTAATTTCATTAGCAGTCAGAGAAGGGCAATCCAAAACCATTACACACTCATCAGAAAAGCTAAAATGGGAAACTGAAAATTTCAAGTGTAGGTGAGGATACAGAGCAAACAGAGCCCTCATACACTGCCAGTGGGAGTTTTAACTGGTACAATCACTGAACTAAGTAGTAAAAAACTAGAAAAAAAAAAAAGTATGTACTAAATCTGAATACAGACATAATCTGTGATCCAATTATTTCACTCCTAAAAGTAAACCCAACAGAAAATCAAATATATACATACACCAAAAGACATGTAAAAGAACACTCAGAGCAGCGTTATTTCAAATGGCCTAAAACTGCAAACTACCCAAATGCCCATCAACTGCAGAATGAATAAATGAATTGTGATACATTCATATAATGAAATACTATATGGCAGTGAAAAAAAGGATAACCTACTGCTACATGCAACAACACACAAGCATCACACAGATATAATTTTGAATGAAAGATACCGGACACATACAAGACTACATACTGCATGACTCCACTTAAATTAAAGTTCAAAACACACAAAAAAATACGATTTGTAGAGATGTGAGTCAGCATAGCAACTACTTTTGTAGGCATGGGAACAACTACGAGGAGGCACGCGAGGCTTCCGGGGTGCTGATGATCTTTTACACATTTATCTGTGTAGTGGTTACAAGGGTATCCTCACTCTGTAAAACCACATTAAGCCATTCACTTAAGATGCATGTTTTTTATTTTGTTGAGTGTAGGTATATTATACTTCCATTAAAACATTATAAAGAGAAAAAACTTAGGAGAACTATCAAATAAGATTCTGATTCAAACAAATCCAGTTGTTAAAAAGAGACAAATAATCCAATTTAAAAATGGGCTGAGGATATAAACAGACACTTCACCAAAGAAGACATTCAAGCAGCTAACAGACACATGAGAAATGCTCGCGATCACTTGCCATTGGAAAAATACAAATCCAAACTGTGATGAGATACCATCTTACCTCGACATTAGTGGCACTAATCAAAAAAAAAATAATAATAAATGCTGGACAGGTTGCAGGGAGATTGTAGCTATTATTGCGCTGCTAGTGGGAATGGAAAATGGTACAACCATTTTGGAAAACGATACGGCGCTTCCTTAAAAAGCTAGAAATACCATATATTTCTATATTGGAATATATCCTAGAGAAATAAGAGTCATCGCATGAATAGACATATGCACACCCACGTTCACTGCAGCTTTATTCACAATAGCAAAAGATGGAAACAACCTAACTGCCCATCAACAGATGAATGGATAAACAAACTATGGTACATACATACCATGGAATACTAGGAACCATAAAGAACAATGATGAATCTGCGAAACATCTCACAACAAGAAGGAATCTGGAAGGCATTATGCAGAGTGAAAAAGTCAATCACAAAAGGACAAATATTGTATGAGACCACCACTATAAAAACTGATGAAAAGGTTTACACACAAAAAGAAAACAATCTTTGATGGTTATGAGGGAGCAGGAGAGGTGGGGAGGGTAAAACACTAACTAGATAACAGGTAAGTGTGCTAAGTTTGGTGAAGGGTTAAGAAAGTACACAATACTGGGGAAGTCAACACAACTTGACCAAGGCAAAGTCATAAAAGATTCATAGACACATCATAACTCCGAGGGACCAAGTTATTGGTCTCAGGGCTTGGGGGACATCTAGCTCAATAGGCATAACATAGTTTATAAAAAAAAATGCTCTACATCTACTTTTCTGAGTAGCATCTGGGGTCTTCAAAGCTTGTAACCCACCATCTAAGATACATCTACTGGTCCCACCTTGTCTGGAGCAAGGGAGAATGAAGAAAACCAAAGACACAAGGCAAGGATTAATCCAAAGGACTAATGGACCACAACTACCACAGCCTCCACCACAGTGAGTCCAGCACAACTAGATGGTGCCCGACTACCACCACTGACTACTCTGACAGGGATCACAACAGAGGGTCCTGGACAGAGTTACAGAAAAATGCAGAACAAAATTCACATACAAAAAAGACCAGACTTACTGGTCTGACAGAGACTGGAAAAACCTCGAGAGTATGACCCCTGGATGCCCCTTTAACTCCATACTTAAGTCACTCCTGAGGGTCACTCTTCAGTCAAAGATTAGATAGGCCTATATCACAAACAGTAACAAACATAGTTCAACCATGTACATGAGACTAAATGGGCACACCAGCCCAGGGGCAAGGACAAGAAGGCAGGAGAGGACGGGGAAGTTGGACAAACGGAAATTCGGAACCCAAGGTTGAGAAGAGGAGAGTGCTGACATGTCATGGGGTTGGCAACCAATGTCAGAAAACAATATGCGTATTAATTGCTTAATGAGAAACTAATTTTCTCTGTTAACTTTCACCTAAAGCACATTTAAAAAATTCATTATTAAAAAAGAATAGAAATTTAAACACAGATTGGATATTAAGCAATTCTTGTTTGTTTTCACTATGAAAATGGTGGTGTAAAAAAATAAAATTAAAAAATAGGTATTTATCTCCTCGAGATACATACTGAAATATCAGCACATGAACTATGATGTCTGGAATGTTTTAAAATACTCCAGGGAGCTGGGGCAGCAGGTTACAGATAAAATAAGATTGTCTGTACACTGATAACTATTAAAGCTGGTACTACTAGGTACTTTGTATATATTATCAAATTTATCCCCAGAACATTTTACAGATAAGGAAACAAAGGCTCTTGGCTCATGTGCTCAAAGTCTAACAGACACTAAACATAGTTGGAATTGCAAATACCTAAAAATCAAAATATCATCTTCAAGGTACAGAAGAACTGACAATATCCAGGAAAGCAGATAGGAAAAGGAAGCTACAAAAAGACAAAGCAGGAGCAGTACTTCAGATGTAATAAATGATCAAGAGTTGTGTTTTCAAAACTAAGGCTCAAGAACCCTAGAGGGTCATCAGAAATATTTCAACTATAAGTTATGAGAATTTTTAAAGTTTGTGTTTTCATTTCTACTAATTTTTAAATTTATTTAAGCATATTTCTATACATGTTTACATTACTTTAAGCATAAGTACTATAACTAGTCCATCACCTGTCTGTCAGTTGTACTGTGGTGGCTTGCATGTTGCTGTGATGTTCGAAGCTATTCCAAAAACTATTTCAAAAACCTGGAAAGGTTTCAATGAAGGTTCCAGACTAAGACAGACTAGGAAGAAAGGCCTGGCAATCTACTTTTGAAATCTACCCAGTGAAAATCCTACAGAATATTGTCCCACATAGAGCTGGAAGATGAGCCCCCTAGGTAGGGAGGCACTCAAAATACACAGTGGCTGCAACAATAGACTCAAGGACACCAACGATCATGAAGGTGGTGCAAGGCCAACCAACATTTCATTTTGTTGTACACAGGGTCACCACTGAGTCAGATTCAACTAGACAGACTACAACTAACAACAACGACACTGTAACTAGTACTGTTGCTCAACTTCAGTGGCCACGTCTGCAACAGCACCAAGTGAACATTAGTGACTATTCAACTTAAGAGTACAGTATTTTTCAAATTACTTATCTCTGGAGTTACAGACAGGTTCTTAGGGATCTGAGAATTTTCAGATGCTCTATAGAAGTACCACGCAAAACGTGGTACACAGACCAGTAATAGTCCTCGGCTGGACAAGCACAAAAATCAACCAATTGTTGTTGCTGTGTGCCATCAAGTCGACAGCAGATTGCCGCATCTTTCTCCTGTGAGTAAACATTTAAGAACTTTAATGTCAGTTTGACAGTAACTTTTAGCCTGGTGATTGATTATTAAAAAGATAATAAAATGTAGGCCTGTGTTTTTAGCATTTCTTTCACTCTTCTAGAACTGCATTTGCTGAAGCCACCAATGATCTCCTGTCAAATTAATATATGCTTCATAACATAACACTTCTCTTGACATTTATGTTGAATTTGACATTACTGACCAACTACTCCCCTTCTTTATGACATCCCTCCTCTTTCTGAGGCAACCACTCACTCCTGGTTCTCCTCCCATTCAAACTCCTTACAAGCTCTTCCTCCCTCTATCTTCCTTTTAGGACCTGATGACTAACCCTCCTCTTAATCAGTTGCCACTGAGTCAATTCCAATTCACGGTGACCCCACGCAGGTGAGACTAAATTATACAGGGTTTTCAGTAGCTATTTTTTGATAGTATATCAATCACCAGGCCTTCCCTCCAAGGCACCTCTAGGTGGACTCGAACTTCTAATCCTTCAGTTAGCAGTCAAGCATGTTAACCATTTGCACCACCCAAGGACTCCTTTCTCTGCTTACTTTCATATAATTCTTCAACAATGCCCAATATGATAGTTTTCAAAACTTCCTTTCCAGCTCAGACATCCCTTATAAACTTCAGAACCCATACAAGGGACATCTTTACCTGCACTGCAAACGTAGCATGTTAACTCCTACTAGTTAACCTGAAAACCTAGTTAAACTGTACTACCTAATTTGGTGAATGGGATGACCAAGTACCAGTTTCTAAAACAAAAATATCTGAAAATTATTTTTGACTCCTCTTTTTCCCCTCATGCTCCATATCTACACATTAAATGCTCTCACATTTATTCCTAACAGGTAAATTTAAATTTTGATACTCAACAAGAAAAAATAATACCTTTTCAGGTATCTTAACAACTTTTTGGAACATTGCAGAAGCTCCTCAAGCCAAAGCACAAAGGTAATATTCATTTACTAAGAGCTAGCCCATGTCTATTGATATAAAATATGTATTTCTTGCTTTCACATCTAACTTCCTAAAATGAACATGTAATTGGTAACTACTATTATTGGGCTGGAAACCCTGGTGGCATAGTGGTTAAGAGTTTGGCTGCTAACCAAAGGCCAGCAGTTCGAATCCACCAGGGGCTCCTTGGAAACCCTATGGGACAGTTCTACTCTGTCCTATAGGGTTGCTATGAGTCAAAATCGACTCGACTGCAAGGGGTTTGGGTTGGTTTTTATTATTGGGCTGGTGGCACAGTGGTTAAGAGTTCAGCTCCTAACCAAAAACTTGGCAGTTCAAATCCCCCAGCTGCTCCTTGCAAATTCTATGGGGCAGTTCTACTGTGTCCTATAGGGTCACTACAAGTTGAAATCAACTCGACAACAACGGTTTTTTGAGTTTATTATTCTGCTAATGGTTTTGTTTTGTTTTTCCTTAAAGGCTAAGAACATTATCTTCCTTACATACAAAGTCATTATCAAGCCACAGAAAATCAGAAGAGCCATTTCCACACTTTGCACATGCCAGGGACTTATTAAATACGTGTTAAATAAGTAATAGCAGCTGGTCTATATTGGCCCACCTTACCGAATGCATCCCTTAGGATTATAACCAAATGTTTATAACTAATAATTTTCTATTTAGAAGAATATTTGTTCATTTGATTTTTTCTAAATCTATTTATAAAAAAAAGTACTTGACTTTCATCTGAATAAAACACCTCTAAATTCTATTCTCCTTATAAAGCAAAACTTTTACTCTGAAAAGGAAGTTTACTCTGAGCTCACTGCAAAGCTATCTATTTCAGTCATATCCCAGATTTAGCAGGACAAAGGGCAACAGCAGGAAATGGAGAATCACCAAAGACCAAAACAAATTTGATTTAGAGTTTGAACAAACAAAAAATACTCAAATGATTATTCAGGATAATTAAGCACTACAAAGCAAAAAACTTAATAAATTTTATTCTAAGCCTTTATTTAGATTAAAAATTATTTAAGACATTCATGAGCAGAAGCTTCATTACTACTGATGAGAGTGTATTATCCTATATTATTATACAACATAAAGATAAAAGTAATCTTAATACAGGTACACATAGTTACATTTACAAAATACTAGTAAAGATTACATTTTCATATTTACCGTCGGTTCTTTTTCTCTCATCAACTTTAAGATACATGTAAAAAAAAATTTTTTTTCCATTTGACAGATGAGAAAACTGAGCTATAAGGAAACTAGGTAACTACTTTCAGATCCTTAAGATGAGAAGCAGATTTGGGACTATCTTAGCTCTAACTCTGTGCCTTCCCAATATTACCCAGTATAAACTGAATCTCAAAAAAAAAAGGTAGTGACAAAATGAACCATGAATTTAAACTCACATTTCCACATTTCAATGTGGCATGCTTCTGAGTCACTTTGTATCTTTTTACTCAGTTAACACATTCGATACTTTGCACTAGACAGAACAAAAGAAGCTTGATCTTATCTAAAAATTTGAAAGGCTCAGTTTCTCTCTTCTACATATTCTGGTGGTCAACAATGCACTTCCAAAAGGTAAATGTCCAATAAAAATATAACATTATGCTTGTCCAAGGGCAGCAAGGCAGCAGCTGAGATAGGGATTATCATAACACCCAAATCCAAAACCAAACCCGTTGTCGTCGAGTCGATTCTGACTCATAGCGACCCTATAGAACAGAGTAGAACTGCTTCACAGTTTCCAATGAGCGCCTGATGGATTCGAACTGCTGACCTGTTGGTTAGCAGTCACAGCACTTAATCACTATGCCACCAGGGTTTCCATCATGATACAGGTATGTCTTATTCTACATAAAAGATGAATTCCAAAAAGTTGTATGATAATATAGGCGCCAAAATTGTTCTCAGCACTGTCTCTCTCACCTCAAGTACATTATCAAGTAAAGAAATAATGTCAATTGGAGGTCCTAGCCAGAGCGACTAGGCTAGATACAGAAATAAAGGGCATCCAGATTGGCAAGGAAGAAGTAAAATTATCTCTATTTGCAGATGACATGATCTTATACACAAAAAACCCTAAGGAATCCTCCAGAAAACTACTGACACTAACAGAAGAGCTCAGCAGAGTATCACGATACAAGATAAACATATAAAAACCAGTTGGATTCCTCTACATCCACAAAAAGAGCATCAAAGAGGAAATCACCAAATCAATACCATTTACAGTAGCCCCCAAGAAGATAAAATACTTAGGAATAAATCTTACCAGAGATGTCAAAGACTTATACAAAGAAAACTACAAAACACTTCTGCAAGAAACCAAAAGAGACCTACGTAAGTGGAAAAACATACCTTGCTCATGGATAGGAAGACTTAACATTGTAAAAATGTCTATTCTACCAAAAGCAATCTATAGATTTAATGCAATTCCAATTCAAATTCTAATGACATTTTTTAATGAGATGGAGAAACAAATCACCAACTTCATATGGAAGGGAAAGAGGCCCAGGATAAGTAAAGCATTACTGAAAAAGAAGAACAAAGTGGGAGGCCTTACTCTACCTGATTTTAGAACCTATTATATCACCGCAGTAGTCAAAACAGCCTGGTACTGGTACAACAACAGATACATAGACCAATGGAACAGAATTGAGAATCCAGACTTAAATCCATCTACATATGAGCAGTTGATATTTGACAAAGGCCCCAAAACAGTTAAATGGGGAAAAGACAGTCTGTTTAACAAATGGCGCTGGCATAACTGGATAGCCAACTGCAAAAAATGAAACAAGACCCATATATCATACCATGCACAAAAATGAACTCAAAACAGATCAAAGACCTAAATATAAAATCTAAAACAGTAAAGATCATGGAAGAAAAAATAGGGACAACATTAGGAGCCCTAATACATGGCATAAACAGTATACAAAACATTACTAACAATGCAGAAGAAAAACTAGATAACTGGGAGCTCCTAAAAATCAAACAACTATGCTCATCCAAATACTTCACCAAAAGAGTAAAAAGATTACCGACAGACTAGGAAAAAGTTTTTAGATATGACATTTCCCATCAGCACCTGATCTCTAAAATCTACATGATACTGCACAAACTCAACTACAAAAAGACAAATAACCCAATTAAAAAATGGACAAAAGATATGAACAGACACTTCACTGAAGAAGACATTCAGGTAGCTAACAGATACATGAGGAAACGCTCACGATCATCAGCCGTTAGAGAAACGAAAATCAAAACTGCAATGAGATGCCATCTCATGCCAACAAGGCTGGCATTAATGCAAAAAACACAAAATGATAAATGTTGGAGAGGTTGTGGAGAGACTGGAACACTTATACACTGCTGGTGGGAATGTAAAATGGTACAACCACTTTGGAAATCCATTTGGCGCTTCCTTAAAAAGCTAGAAATAAAGAAGAGGAGTAGCAATATTAATTTCTGACAAAATAGACTTTAGACTTAAATCCACCACAAAGGATAAAGAAGGACACTATATAATGATAAAAGGGACAATTGATCAGGAAGACATAACCATATTAAATATTTACGCACCCAATGACAGGGCTGCAAGATACATAAATCAAATTTTAACAGAACTGAAAAGCGAGATAGATACCTCCACAATTATAGTAGGAGACTTCAACACACCACTTTCGGAGAAGGACAGGACATCCAGTAAGAAGCTCAACAGAGACACGGAAGATCTAATTACAACAATCAACCAACTTGACCTCATTGACTTATACAGAACTCTCCACCCAACTGCTGCAAAATATACTTTTTTTTCCAGTGCACATGGAACATTCTCTAGAATAGACCACATATTAGGTCATAAAACAAACCTTTGCAGAGTCCAAAACATCGAAATATTACAAAGCATCTTCTCAGACCACAAGGCAATAAAACTAGAGATCAATAACAGAAAAACGAGGGAAAAGAAATCAAATACTTGGAAAATGAACAATACCCTCCTGAAAAAAGACTGGGTTATAGAAGACATCAAGGAGGGAATAAGGAAATTCATAGAAAGCAACGAGAATGAAAATACTTCCTATCAAAACCTCTGGGACACAGCAAAAGCAGTGCTCAGAGGCCAATTTATATCAATAAATGCACACATACAAAAAGAAGAAAGAGCCAAAATCAGAGAACCGTCCCTACAACTTGAACAAATAGAAAGTGAGCAACAAAAGAATCCATCAGGCACCAGAAGAAAACAAATAATAAAAATTAGAGCTGAACTAAATGAATTAGAGAACAGAAAAACAATTGAAAGAATTAACAAAGCCAAAAGCTGGTTCTTTGAAAAAATTAACAAAATTGATAAACCATTGGCTAGACTGACTAAAGAAATACAGGAAAGGAAACAAATAACCCGAATAAGAAATGAGAAGGACCACATCACAACAGAACCAAATGAAATTAAAAGAATCATTTCAGATTATTATGAAAAATTGTACTCTAACAAATTTGAAAACCTAGAAGAAATGGATGAATTCCTGGAAAAACACTACCTACCTAAACTAACACATTCAGAAGTAGAACAACTAAATAGACCCATAACAAAAAAAGAGATTGAAACGGTAATCAAAAAACTCCCAACAAAAAAAAGTCCTGGCCCGGACGGCTTCACTGCAGAGTTCTACCAAATTTTCAGAGAAGAGTTAACACCACTACTACTAAAGGTATTCCAAAGCATAGAAAATGACGGAATACTACCCAACTCATTCTATGAAGCCACCATCTCCCTGATACCAAAACCAGGTAAAGACATTACAAAAAAAGAAAATTATAGACCTATATCCCTCATGAACATTGATGCAAAAATCCTCAACAAAATTCTAGCCAATAGAATCCAACAACACATCAAAAAAATAATTCACCCTGATCAAGTGGGATTTATACCAGGTTTTTATGCAAGGCTGGTTTAATATCAGAAAAACCATTAATGTAATCCATCACATAAATAAAACAAAAGACAAAAACCACATGATCTTATCAACTGATGCAGAAAAGGCATTTGACAAAGTCCAACACCCATTCATGATAAAAACTCTTACCAAAATAGGAATTGAAGGAAAATTCCTCAACATAATAAAGGGCATCTATGCAAAGCCAACAGCCAATGTCACTCTAAATGGAGAGAACCTGAAAGCATTTCCCTTGAGAACGGGAACCAGACAAGGATGCCCTTTATCACCGCTCTTATTCAACATCGTGTTGGAAGTCTTAGCCAGGGCAATCAGGCTAGACAAAGAAATAAAAGGTATCCGGATTGGCAAGGAAGAAGTAAAGTTATCACTATTTGCAGATGACATGATTATATACACAGAAAACCCTAAGGAATCCTCCAGAAAACTACTGAAACTAATAGAAGAGTTTGGCAGAGTCTCAGGTTATAAAATAAACATACAAAAATCACTTGGATTCCTCTACATCAACAAAAAGAACACCGAAGAGGAAATAACCAAATCAATACCATTCACAATAGCCCCCAAGAAGATAAGATACTTAGGAATAAATCTTACCAAGGATGTAAAAGACCTATACAAAGAAAACTACAAAGCTCTACTACAAGAAATTCAAAAGGACATACTTAAGTGGAAAAACATACCTTGCTCATGGATAGGAAGACTTAACATAGTAAAAATGTCTATTCTACCAAAAGCCATCTATACATTTAACGCACTTCCGATCCAAATTCCAATGTCATATTTTAAGGGGATAGAGAAACAAATCACCAATTTCATATGGAACGGAAAGAAGCCCCGGATAAGCAAAGCACTACTGAAAAAGAAGAAGAAAGTGGGAGGCCTCACTCTACCTGACTTCAGAAACTATTATACAGCCACAGTAGTCAAAACAGCCTGGTATTGGTACAACAACAGACACATAGACCAATGGAACAGAATTGAGAACCCAGACATAGATCCATCCACGTATGAGCAGCTGATATTTGACAAAGGACCAGTGTCAATTAACTGGGGAAAAGATAGCCTTTTTAACAAATGGTGCTGGCATAACTGGATATCCATTTGCAAAAAAATGAAACAGGACCCATACCTCACACCATGCACAAAAACTAACTCCAAGTGGATCAAAGACCTAAACATAAAGACTAAAACGATAAAGATCATGGGAGAAAAAATTGGGACAACCCTAGGAGCCCTAATACAAGGTATAAACAATACAAAACATTACCAAAAATGATGAAGAGAAACCCGATAACTGGGAGCTCCTAAAAATCAAACACCTATGCTCATCTAAAGACTTCACCAAAAGAGTAAAAAGACCACCTACAGATTGGGAAAGAATTTTCAGCTATGACATCTCAGACCAGCGCCTGATCTCTAAAATCTACATGATTCTGTCAAAACTCAACCACAAAAAGACAAACAACCCAATCAAGAAGTGGGCAAAGGATATGAACACACATTTCTCTAAAGAAGATATTCAGGCAGCCAACAGATACATGAGAAAATGCTCTCGATCATTAGCCATTAGAGAAATGCAAATTAAAACTACGATGAGATTCCATCTCACACCAGCAAGGCTGGCATTAATCCAAAAAACACAAAATAATAAATGTTGGAGAGGCTGCGGAGAGATTGGAACTCTCATACACTGCTGGTGGGAATGTAAAATGGTACAACCACTTTGGAAATCTATCTGGCGTTATCTTAAACAGTTAGAAATAGAACTACCATACAACCCAGAAATCCCACTCCTAGGAATATACCCTAGAGATACAAGAGCCTTCATACAAACAGATATATGCACACCCATGTTTATTGCAGCTCTGTTTACAATAGCAAAAAGTTGGAAGCAACCAAGGTGTCCATCAACGGATGAATGGGTAAATAAATTGTGGTATATTCACACAATGGAATACTACGCATCGATAAAGAACAGTGACGAATCTCTGAAACATTTCATAACATGGAGGAACCTGGAAGGCATTATGCTGAGCGAAATGAGTCAGAGGCAAAAGGACAAATATTGTATAAGACCACTATTATAAGTTCTTGAGAAATAGTAAACCTGAGAAGAACACATACTTTTGTGGTTACGAGGGGGGGAGGGAGGGAGGGTGGGAGAGGGTTTTTTATTGATTAATCAGTAGATAAGAACTGCTTTAGGTGAAGGGAAAGACAACACTCAATACATGGAAGGTCAGCTCAATTGGACTGGACCAAAAGCAAAGAAGTTTCCGGGATAAAATGAATGCTTCAAAGGTCAGCGGAGCAAGCGCGGGGGTCTGGGGAACATGGTTTGCGGGGACTTCTAAGTCAATTGGCAAAATAATTCTATTATGAAATCATTCTGCATCCCACTTTGAAATGTGGCGTCTGGGGTCTTAAATGCTAACAAGCAGCCATCTAAGATGCAGCAATTGGTCTCAACCCACCTGGAGCAAAGGAAAATGAAGAACACCAAGCCCACATGACAACTAAGAGCCCAAGAGACAGAAAGGGCCACATGAACCAGAGACCTACATCATCCTGAGACCAGAAGAACTAGTTGGTGCCCGGCCACAATCGATGACTGCCCTGACAGGGAGCTCAGCAGAGGACCCCTGAGGGAGCAGGAGATCAGTGGGATGCAGACCCCAAATTCTCATAACAAGACCAAACTTAATGGTCTGACTGAGACTGGAGGAATCCCGGCGGCCATGCTCCCCAGACCTTCAGTTGACACAGGACAGGAACCATCCCCGAAGACAACTCATCAGAAATGAAAGGGACTGGTCAGCGGGTGGGAGAGAGATGCTGATGAAGAGTGAGCTAATTATATCAGGTGGACACTTGAGATTGTGTTGGCAACTCTTGCCTGGAGGGGGGATGGGAGGATAGAGAGAGAGGGAAGCCGGCAAAATTGTCAAGAAAGGAGAGACTGAAAGGGCTGACTCAAGACGGGGAGAGTAAGTGGGAGTAGGGAGTGAGATGTATGTAAACTTATATGTGACAGACTGATTGGATTTGTAAACGTTCACTTGAAGCTTAATAAAAGTTATTATAAAAAAAAATAATAATAAAAAATAAAAAAGCTAGAAATAGAACTACCATATGATCCAGCAATCCCACTCTTTGAAATATATCCTAGAGAAATAAGAGCCTTTTCACAAACAGATATATGCACACCCATGTTCACTGCAGCACTGTTTACAATAGCAAAAAGATGGAAGCAACCAAGGTGCCCATCAATGGATGAATGGATAAATAAATCATGGTACATTCACACAATGGAAAAGTACACATCAATAAAGAACAGTGATAAATCTGTGAAATGTTTCATAACATGGAGGAATCTGGAAGGCATTATGCTGAGTGAAATTAGTCAGTTGCAAAAGGCCAAATATTGTATAAGACCACTACTATAAGAACTCGAGAAATAGTTTAAACAGAGAAAAAAATATTCTTTGATGGTTACGAGATGGAGGGTGGAAGAGGGGTACTCACTAATTAGATAGTAGATAAGAACTACTTTAGGTGAAGGGAAAGACAACACACAATTCAGGAGAGGTCAGCACAACTGGACTAAACCAAAAGCAAAGAAGTTTCCTGAATAAACTGAATGCTTCAACAGTCAGCAAAGCAGGGATGGGAGTCTGGGGACCATGGTTTCAGGGGACATCTAAGTCAGTTGGCATAATAAAATCTATTAAGAAAACATTCTGCATCCCACTTTGGAGAGTGGCATCTTGGGTCTTAAACACTGGCAAGCGGCCATCTAAGAGGCATCAATTGGTCTTAACCCACCTAGAGCAAAGGAGAATGAAGAACACAAAGGACACAAGTTAATTATGAGCACAAAAGACAGAAAGAGCCACATAAACCAGAGACTACATCAGCCTGAGACCAGAAGAACTACATGGTACCTGGCTACAACCAATGACTGCCCTGAGAAGGAACACAACAGAGAACCCCTGAGGGAACAGGAGAGCAGTAGGACACAGACCCCAAATTCTCGTAAAAAGACCAGACTTAATCGTCTGACTGAGACTAGAAAGACCCTGGTGGTCATGGCCCCCAGACCTTCTGTTAGCCCAAGACAGAAACCATTCCCAAAGCCAACTCTTCATACAGGGATTGGACTGGACACAGGAC
Organism: Loxodonta africana; assembly: GCF_030014295.1. NCBI lineage: Eukaryota > Metazoa > Chordata > Mammalia > Proboscidea > Elephantidae > Loxodonta > Loxodonta africana. Next base: position 43,148,854 of record NC_087347.1, read on the forward strand.
AGAAAAAGATGCTAGTGAAGAATGAGCTTCTTGATTAAGTAGACACTTGAGGCTATGCTGGCATCTCCTATCTGGAGGGAAGATGAGAAGGCAGAGGGGGTCAGAAGCTGGCGGAATGGACATGAAAAGAGAGAGTGGAGGGAAGGAGCAGGCTGTCTCATTAGGGGGAGAACAATTAGGGATATACAGCAAGGTATACATAAATTTTTGTATGAGAGACTGACTTGATTTGTAAACTTTCACTTAAAGCACAATAAAAATTAAAAAGAAATAATGTCAAAAGATACAAGGAAAAATATATCCAGTACGGGTAATATAAACTAAAAATCTTTAGACATTAAAAAATTAACCAATGTGCCTTCTATACTTCATTATGATCTGACAAGTAGTAGTTAACTACTGAACTAAAAACCAGACACAAGATTAAGCCCATTCAAATTAATGTTTGAATTATGAAATACACTGTTAATCAAATTCCTGACTCTGGGTAGGGATAACCATTTGGAAGTGAGAAAAGTTCAGACTATATTATTTCAATTATACATTGGTAAAAGGACCTTTGGAGGGAGGAAATGTTGAGTGATCAGAAATCATCCTGCCTGTGTTATATAGTAACAACTACACGAGGTTAACAAATAACCCATAATGTTATTTGTTAACAATAACACCATATTTCTAACAATGCAATTAAGTCCTGTTCTAGAAGGAGAAAAGGAAAAGTTAGGACTGACAAGTTTGGTTAACAAAATAAATTGCTAATTTTTTTTTACCCAAATTCTTTTCCAATGTTGAGTTTAATATGTGGAGACCAATCTGCTAAAAACTGAAACCAGTTATTTATATTAATTCTACTAAAATGACTTTAATCACTAGTATTTAGGCTTGTAACTTAACCCAGATTAAAAGGCTGCTGTTGTTGGGTGCCATCAAGTCGATTTTGACTCATAGCGACCCCACGTGACAGAGCAGAACTGTCCCATAGGGTTTTCCTGGCTGTAGTCTTTAAGGAAGGAGATCATCAGGTCTTTCTCCCATGGAGCCACTGGGTGGGCTCAAACCACCAATCCTTCTTTTGGCAGCTGAGTGCTTAACCATTGCACCACCGGGGCTCCTTAAATTAATAGGTAAAACCCATGGCCATCGAGTCGATTCCAACTCACAGTGACCCTACAGGACAGAGCAGAACTGTCCTAATACAGTTTCCCACGAGCACGTGCTGGCTTTGAACTGCCCACCTTCTGGTTGGCAGCCATAGCACTTAACTACTACATCACCAGAGTTTCCAAATAGGTAGAAGACCCTATATATGTCTTCCTTTGACCAAGCAGAATTACCTAAAGGATATTTCTGACGTAGTCCTAGCTATTTAAATACCTACTAAACTTTTATAATGCTCAATGGCAACTTTTAGAACATCACATTACACAGACACATACTAACTATATCTTAACACTGACCTACTGCTACTACACTGTGGTATATTTGTGCTAAGGGTAGCACTGTGACAAATGTGGTGGATGTTTTAACCCTACTGCCCTGAAGCAGTCTTTCCTAAACCTTCAAAGTCATCTTCTGTAGTCAGGTATGTATAGTGTTTCATATAGACGGCATACCAACTAGGGAAGCAAAATGGTAGATGCTGCTTACATTTTAATTATTAAAGATGAACTTGATATTGAAGAAAAAAAATCGGTCGCTTTGGCAGGATGCTAACAAATCAAGTCATTATTCTGAAAACTGATACAGAGAAAGAACCAAATATTTATTTTGCCTTTTCCTTAAAGAACTGCCATAAATAATTGAGGGAAATTTCTTTGCATAAGTGTTCTACTAAAACAAAATAATGAAGAAGTGATAGAGTCAGGATATGACTATTTTGCAAATCCCTAATGAAATAATGCATATAGGTAAAAATTACTGAAGATCATTATAGCAATGACTATTCTAAACCCTCCAAAAATTGAACCAGAATCAGATCAAGTCTTCAAATCTATCACTTGATATTTCAGAACAAGTCTCTAGTTCCTCTCATACAGAGGAACAATTAAACAAAACCAAGGGAATTCAATCAGCAAAATTGATTGTGAAAAACTAAGATCAAAAACCTGTTTTCTGGAAGAACTAGGTAGTGCCTGGCTACCATCAATGACTGCCCTGACAGGGAACACAACAGAGAATCCCTGACGAGCAAGAGAAAAGTGGGATGCATCTCAAATTCTAGTAAAAAGAGCAAACTTGATGGTCTGACTCAGACTGGAGGGACCACAGAGGACACAGCTCCTGGACTCTCCCTTAGCCCAAAACTAAAACCACTCCCAAAGCCAATTCTTCAGACAAAGATTAGACTGGACTACAAGACATAAAGTGATACTGGTGAGAAGTGTGCTTCTTAGCTCAAGTAGACACATGAGACTATGTGGGCAGCTCCTGTCAGGAGGCAAGATAAGAAGGCAGAGGGGGACAGGAGCTAGTTGATCGGACATAGGAAATGCAGGGTGGAGAGGAGGAGTGCGCTGCCACATTATAGGGAGAGCAACTAGGGTCACATAACAACGTGTATGAGAAACCGACTTGAACTGTAAACTTTCACTTAAAGCGCAATCAAAAAAAAAAAAAACCTGGTTTCTTCAACAAATAAATGGCAAGAAGTAATGCTTTGTTTAAATAGAGTCAAACAACCTAATGGTGGAGGGAGGGGGAACATTTATGAAACTACCAGGAAAGATATTTGATGATTTAAGGAATTATTGTACTGTGATTATGTTTTTAAAAGGAGTTATTATTTTACTGAAATATTTTTTAAGTATTTATGAATAAAATCACATATTGTCTGGTACCTTACCCATACCAGTTGCCATGGGAGTCAATTTTGCCCCATAGCAACCCTAAAGGACAGAGTAGAACTGCCTTATAGGGTTTCCAGGGAGCGCCTGGTAGATTTGAATTGCCGACCTTTCGGTTAGCAGCCATAGCTCTTAATCACTATGCCACCAGGGTTTCCTGTTGTCTGGTATCTGCTTTTAAAAAAAAAAGGGGGTAGAGAGAGAGGAAAGGGAGAGTTACAGAAGCAGCAAGACTGGACATGAGTTGACAACTATTGAAACTGGGTGACAGTTACAAGGAAGTTCACTATAATATCCTGGCTACTTTGTGCCTGCTTGAAATTTTCTATAATAACTTGAAAAAATACAAAGATGAACTGAAAATTCTATAAAACAATCCATAGAATAAGGACAAAAAGCTTGTCTCTCAGAGGTCAAAACAAACAAAGATCTTAACGATCTAACTAGGGCAGCACTCTACACACACACAATTACTTGACAAATGAGAAAACCGAAACCCAAAGAGGTAAGTCTTGCTCAAGGTACAGAACAAAACAACAGCAGAGCCAAAACTAGTCTCTACAATTACAAGGCCAGAAAGAGGTCTAAGAAGCCCTTGCAGCTAAGTTGTACAAAACATTTCAAAAAGAAGATCTAAACAGTTCTGAAGTAGCCTGAAAGTCTATCAAAAGTATAAAAAAAAAAAATCTTAAAAGTTAGTCAGAAAAAAAAGTTAGGTGGTTTGAGGCACTAAATGCTAGAGTAAGAACAGTAAGGCTAGAGAATAAGTCTAGAGAACTGGTATTTATTTGATAATAAGCCTAACTATGGAGCAAAGGAAACCCTGGTGGCGTAGTGGTTAACTGCTATGGCTGCTAACCAAAGGGTCTGCAGTTTGAATCTACCAGGCGCTCCTTGGAAACTCTATGGGGCAGTTCTACACTGTCCTATAGTGTCGCTATGAGTTGGAATCGACTCGATAGCACTGGGTTTGGTTCTTTTTGGTTATGGAGCAAAAGTGTTAAATCTATGATGTATGCTTGGTAGCTACTTGATTCAAGGTGTTTGCAGAAAACAAAGCTGTTGTCTACCTTAAAAGCAGTTTACCCATGCACTGGTGAAACATGCCATCATGATTTTAAATAATTATTCTTTAAAAATAATTGTACACAAGTTTTAAATCTTATTAAGTGTACACATGGTTTAAATCTTACACATAAAAGTGAGATTTATCTTCCCATTCAAGAGAAAGGCTTCAAAATTTAACCATGAAGGTGAGTAGTGTCTGGGGTCTTAAAAGCTTATGAGCAGCCATCTAAAATACTCCACTGGTCTCACCCCATCCAGAGCAAGGGAGAATGAAGAAGAACAAAGACACAGGAAAGATGAGTTCAAAGGACTAATGGACCACAACTACCACAGCCTCCACCAGACTGAGTCCAGTACAACTAGGTGGTGCCTGGCTACCACCACTGACTGCTCTGACAGGGATCACAATAGAGGGTCCAGACAGAACTGGAGAAAAATGCAGAACAAAATTCTAATTCAAAAAAAAGACCAGACGTACTGGCCTGACAGAGACTGGAGAAATCCTGAGAGTGTGGCCCCTGGAGACCCTTTTAGCTCAGTAATGAAGTCACTCCTCAGGTTCGCCCTTCAGCCAAAGATTAGACAGGCCTATAAAACAAAACGAGACTAAAGGGGCATACCAGCCCAGGGACAAGGACAAGAAGGCAGGAGGGGACAGGAAAGCTGATAATAGGTAACCCAAGTTCAAGAATGGAAAGTGCTGGCAGGTCATGAAGCTGGTATCCAACATCACAAAATAATATGTGTACTAATTGTTTAATGAGAAGCTAGTTTGTTCTATAAACTTTCATCTAAAGTACAACATTTTTTTTTTTTTTAGCCATGAAGGGCCTTCATTGAGGATAGACATTTTCAAAAGAGTAAGGGTCAAATTTATACTTAAAGTTGTTAAGAAGAATAAAATTCAGTATATGGCAAAGAACTATACTATCTTTTCAATAAGCACTATGTCACTTAAACATTAACTTGACCTAGAAACAACATAACTAATTAATAAGACAATGTAACCTCATTTACCTTTCATCATTCTGAAAATAGTAAAACCTAGTAAGTTTGACGTACTTTGAAGTAAAACATCTTCCAGCTGATCATTCATGCTAACAATGTGTTTTAATTTTTGGCTAACATGTGTTAGTGACTACTTTCAAAAGGGTCTGGTGAATTGGACTCCTTTTTTATTCGAAGAGTGGTCTATTTTTAAAAAGACATTTCTGGCACTAAATTGGAAAAAAACAGAAGATATTTTAAAAATCCGTATCAAACATTTCAAAGTAACAGTATAATGTCCTTTCATAATTATAATAAATATCACACAAGGAAGTCAAAGGAAATTCCAGTGTGATCTTTAAAATTTAATATTACAGGTAACTGAGATCATTGTTCAAATAACCTAAGAACAGCTTATTCTTTAAAGAGCTGCAAGTATAAAAGGAGCCTGAAGCAATAATACAGAAATGGAGGTTGTGACATGAGAACTTCACTACCCACATCTAAATTAACTTCAATAATAGACTAGAGGTGTTTCTGTGACCCTTGCCAGAATCTTCAAAGTTGTAATGTAGCTCCCTGCTAGAAAAGCATGTTTCTAAGTAGTACCCTTCTCCAGTAACCTAAAATCAAAGTATTAATGCAAAAATTCACATACAAAGAGAGAAAAGGGAATTTTTGTTTGTTTTAATGGGTATTCTTTTTAATGTCAGTTATTCTTTATAATGTCACTGACTTTTTTTTTTAAAGGGAATATTTTTGATGACAAAAATAAAAATAATGAGTCATATTGGATAAAAACATAAATCTGAGTCAGCCTCAGCTGTTCTAGGCTCAGTTCTGCCACTCACTAGCCATTTAACTCATGCATCAGTTTTCTCACCAGCAAAATGGGGATAATTACAATAACCGCCTCACAGTGTTGTTGTTAGGATTAAATGAAACAATGCTCATAAAGTGCTAAAGTGCTAACATAGTGGCAAGCACACAGTGAGCACCTCCGTGAACGGCCTTTTTATACAATAAATAACCTTTTTATACATTTAAAGGGGTTAATTACGAAAAAAATGATTAATGCTCTTCTTACAAAAAGTGTCTCTATCCTACCACCACTTGTGCGAGAAAAAGAAAACACCAACAAAAATAAAGATATTTCATTTCTCTGTTAAGGTCATAACTTTACTTAAATAATTTTGGAATCACTGAACACAACTATCAAACAAAAACCACACCTTATACTTTTTAATAGTAAGCCCATACTGTGTACGTGTTTAAATATAAAAAAGGTGGAAAACAGAAAGTCACTTAAATATTTTTAAAACTTGGGTTATTACTGTGAATAAGTACACTGTTACCTGTTAAATAAAGCAATGATAAGGCCAGTCACAATTTTATTACAAAGTATTTTAAAACTCAGAAATAAAACGGAAAGCAGTTACCTTTGTACAATAAAGCATCCAAAGTTCAAAGAGCCTCTCTCTGGATGCCATCCTGGCTTTCGGTCTGCCACATTAACTTTTCCTCAAAAAAAAAAAAAATTATGTTCAAGACCACAGCATGTTCATTTTATTTTCCAAGTTTTTCAGCCATTACAGTAAAGCTCAAAGCAGGAGAGAAAACAAAAAGAAGTGAAACAAATGAACTGTCTTCTAGTCAATAAAAGAAAGTTTCAGCAGTTACTCCAAGGTATCGTCAAGCAGTGGAACTTGGGCAAGTAAATAAATCTGTGAAGAGAAAAATACCCAAAGGTTTGTTAGAAAAAGGGGCCGTATTAAAAAATCTAGACTTATCACAAAGTAGAAAAGATTAATCTGCTTCACTTCCCACAAACCGGCTAAACGTTTACACTGATTAGACTTCATAGAACCTTACATTTCAGGGAGAAAAATCACAGCTAACACAAATATTCACATCAATACAAAGTCAGAGAACGCTCTGGGGCAGACTCATAAAGGTGCGTACTCATAGCCAAAAATGCGTCCAGTGATAAACAGAAACGATCAACAATTATGTCTATTTTCTATAGACATAAAGAAAAGACATGTTCTGCGGACATATTCCAAAGACATAAAACCTCCTAACATTTTCCAGTCTGCTTCTTAAAAGTTGTTGAGAATGTTTGTTGTGTAGCAGGGCGTGGGGGAAGGGGTGAGGAATTCCTGGTCTGTTTGTTTTAACAATCCTCTAAGGGTGAAAGTCGACCTGCCCACCTGGCCGCTCTACCTCTCTCTCCATTCAGGAAGAAGGAGCACACACACCCGGGCAAGGGAAAAACATCCCGGGAAAGCCTCCAAGTGTTTTGGGGGATCTTTAAATTTCCTCCTCGCATCTCAGACAACAGAACTGGAGGCCAATTTAAGTTCTGCCAAGCAGCCAAGAGAAGCTATAGAAACGGGGCAAAGCGAGCTCGGCGTCTCTGGACCCCCGACATCCAAGCCCACCCGACCGCACCGGGACACGCCCGGGACAGCCTCGCCCCCTCGCAGCCACCGCTACTGTACAGCCCCCACCACCACCAAGCACCCGGAGCCCTCCCGTTCTCGCCCCGCGGCTCCCTCTCGCCTCCGACCCGCTTCCCCTCACCGCGCTCACTTTAGGGGCCGCGCCGCCACCACTCGGCAGCCGTCTAACTTGCTTCCCTCGCCCCCCTCCCGAGCCTAAGCCCCGTGTCACCCCGCTGGCAAGCAGAAGGGCGGGGGGGGCGGCGACAGCGCAAGGCGGGGCGCGAAGGCCGAGACCAGAGAGGGGCGGGGCTGCCCCATGGCCTAATCATTCCGGCCGCTTAGGATTTACCCAGCCCTGGGGCGTCCGCTGTTCATTGGCCGCGGAGGCCGGGAGGGGCGAGTGTGGCCTGGAGCCCCGCCCCAGCATACCTGCGCAACCGCAGTCCACAAGGCTCCCGCAGCCTTTCCCGCGGCTGGCGCCAGGCCAGGCGTTCAGGTCAGTCTTCCCCCTGTCGGGGATGGGAAGAGAGAGCGAGAGGGAACCGCCGCGCGGACGTAGGAGCCCCGCCCCTACTGGGGTGGGCCAACGGAGCGCTCGGCTGATGGCGTCATTTCCGCGAATCATCTGAGGGAGGGCAGCCCCCTGGTGATAACTAGAGGGGATTGTTTTCATTTCTAGCTGTGGGAAGAGGGTTGGTCACGTGAGTATAACCCTGTGCCGTCGTGAGTATACGGTGATGTAAAAATAAGCATTTCTCCAAAAATTCATTTTCTTCATAGTGTTTGTTTCATATTTCCATTGCCGTCGTTGAGTGTCATCTCCAAAGGGCTTATTTTAACACTAATAAAACCAAAAAAGAAAGAAACCCTTGCCTTTTTTATCTAGTCCATTTCGACTTCTAGCGGCCAGAGCAGAACCGCCCCATAGAGTTCCCAAGAAGCGCCTGGTGGATTCGAACTGCCGACCGTACCTCTTAACCGCTACGCCAGGAAGGTTTACAACACTAAAAAGTGGCCCCATTTTCCTGGTGGGGATAAACTTTGGTCTAATGAGTGAGTCCTTTAACGACTTAGGCTTCCCTCCACCAATGAAGCTGCAGCCATTTTTTCTCCTGAAGTACCTAGAGGCAAAGCATTTGCCTACCAGCGAATACATTTTCCCGGTTATTTTCTTTATAAGGTAACCTAGCAACTTCTAAAATAACATCCGCACCTTGTTATGCTAAAAGCCTATTTCTAGTCTGGTTTTCATGGCCTCCACATTAACTGAAACAGCCCTGCCTGAGCCATCTAGAATGGTCCTGTGCTCAAATAGTTTCTCAGCTGATGGCAAGGGTAAGCGGTTCACTTCACCACATCAGATAAAAATCTTAGAATGCCACTAAATTAATTAGCAATGAGAGCATTATTTCCCCATAGAAAGATTTACATAAGGAGGCAAATCTTGTTGCTTTTTCATCATGATTGAGAGCAAGTAAGATTAATTAGATTTACTCGATGGGTAGTATCATCTTCTATAATAGTCTGTATGCAACCATTTCCATTATGGGCAACCTGCCACCTAAAGCAGTTACTCGATTCTGCTAGATAAGCCCTGTTCCTTTGAGCAGAATCGGAGACATGCAGACAGACAAGTTCTTGCTCTTCAGATTCCTTTTTTCTGAATTCAGCCGTGGTCCTCTCCCTTCTGTCTCCAACTTTTCTAAGTAGCTACCATACAGTTGTGTACCTACTTAGATCATTTTGATTATGATTACATTGACTTGAATGTGGGAGCTACCAAAACTCCTGAGCCATCTGTTTACGGCTGATTTTATTAAAGCGGATTACTTTTTGTATTCCATTTTAGAATCACAGAACTAGAGAACTCGAAGTTACCTTAGAGATCATGTAATGCAGGGCCTTTATTTTAAATATTAAAAAAAAAACTAAGGCCTGAATTGAATCTAACCAAGCCTCTAGAATCCAACCAGCACTAACAGAACTTTCTGCAATGATGGAAATGTTCCAAATCTGTGCTGTTCCAGACAGTGGCCATTGGCCACATGTAGCTATTGAACGCTTGAAATGTGGCTTGTACAGCTGAGAAATTGTTTTTTTAATTAAAATAGTTTTTAATTTAATTTTAATAGCTATATGTGGCTAAAAGCTACTGTATTAAAAAATGTACCTCTATAGCCAATTTGCATTTGTAGGAAACACAGGGGCTAGAGAAACAAGTTAAATAATACTGGGAAGAAGCAAATAGACAAATGAAGAATGTGACATTCTAAGGACAGTAGACCTGGTGGTTCATGTAAAAGGTCAATGGCAGGAAGAAAAGGTGAAAGGGCTGACCTCTTGTCTAAAAGAGACTAAAGAGATACAGTGGTCAAAAGTGATGAGTTAACCTTCTCTAGATAGTGATTTGAACAAAGCAATGGGGAAAGACTTTTCTGAGCTAAAAGCGGAAAATCTGATTATGGACTGAATATTATTATTTTTGATAGGCATGATAATAGATAGCATTGCAGTTCTGTAAAAAACAATTATGGTTTTTTGAAAAGGATACTAAAATATATAAGGGTGAAATGACATAATGTCTAAGATTTGTTATATTTCAGCACAAAAAAGAGAAAAAATTTTAAAGGAAAAAGCAAAGTCTTGATAAGTGTGGAATCTAGGAGTTCATTATAGTATTCTCTATATATGAAAATATTGAAAATAAAGTCCAAGGGGGTTGACTTGCCCTGTAGTACACTGCTGGAACTAGAACCCAGAACTCCTTACTTCTATATTGTGCTGCCTTTTCAGAGTCCATAGAATGATGATTTTAGAGCAGGGTTTCTCAACTTTAGCACTATCGACATTTTAGGCTAGATAATTCTTTGTTATGGAGAACTGTCCCATGCATTGTAGGATGTTTAGCAGCATCTCTGGCCTTTACCCAGTAGATGTCAATAGCATCCTCCAGTTGTGACAATCTAAACTGTCTCTGGACAATGCCAAATATTCCTCTGGGGAACAGAATCATCCCAGGTGAGAACTTCTGGTTTAGAACATGGTTCCCAGGGTTCCCTACTCACACAAGATGTCTTTTAAGGACTCTATATGAGAGGCAAGGTAGATTCAGCTACCTTGAGAATTTCAAGAATGAGAACTTGGAGAACTTCAAGAATGTGATCTCGTACTAAAAGTGCAAGTTAACTCAAGACAGGGCTCCCTACGAGTGGCTACCACTAGAAGGGGGAGTAGAAATCAAGCATCCACAATAATTATTTGTTCAGCACCTAATATGCACATAGTATGATGTGCTTTACATTTTTTATCACTACTCCTCAAAGTAACATTGCAAGGCACATGGTATCCTCATTTTACAGATTAAAAAGGTGTGATTCAGAAAGTTTGACTGTCACCAGGTCACACAGCTAGCTACAAAAAGGAGAGGCAAAACTCATGCCAGTTGGCTATGTCTGACTTCGATGTCCAAGTGCTTTCCACTTGGGTACTGTGTAACGTTGCGTGTCAACCTGGCTGGGCAATGATTCTCAATGGTTTGGGAGTTACGATGTAGTTTGACAGCTATGTGATGATGTATTCACCTCCATAATGAGATCTGATATAATGTAATCATGTCCATGATGAGATCTGCTATGAGCAACCGATCAGTTGAAAAGAGTTTCCTTGGGAGTGTGGCCTGCATCCAATATATATGTACTTACTGACAAAGCTTGCAGACTTTTGCTCTCTCTGAATCCTGCATCTGGCTCCTCATCTGACCTCCAGTTCCTGGGACTTGAGCTAACAGCTTACTTGCCGATCTTCAGATTTGTAATCCTCCCCAGCCTATGAGCCTGCCATCTTACTAGCCTGTCTTGGGATTCGCCAGCCTCTGCATGTGAGCCAGAGGCTTCCCGTCTAACCTGCTGATCTTGGGTTCCTCAGCCCTATGGCTACATGAGTCAAGAGAAGCCTTCAGCCTGACCCTCAGACTTAGGACTTTCCAGCTTCTATGACCACGTGAGGCATTTTCTTGACATAATTCTCTCTCGGTATACACACACACACACTTCACTAGTTTTGCTTCTCTAGAGAACCGAGCCTAAGACAGATACTCACACTCTAACAGCCTTTTTAGCACTCAAGATTAAAGAGGCAGGTCTTAATCATACCTACTGCTGTTGAGTTGATTCTAATTCATAGTGGCCCTATAGGGTTTCCAAGACTGGAAATCTGTACAGAAACGGGATACTACATCTTTCTCCCATGGAGTCACTGGTAGTTTCGAAACACCAACCTTTCAGTTACCAGTCAGTCACTTTAACAGCTAGGATAAAAAAATGAAAAGAAATAAAGAAGGAAACTTTTTAAAAGAGAAAATGGGGAGCAATGTAGAGAACTAACACCAACAAATCACTATGGTTAGGGAAGTCTTCCAGTAGACAGCAGTACCTAAGCAGGGTTCTGAAGAAATGCTTGGATTTAGGTATCCTGCAAGAAAGGAGAATTTTGGAAAGAACAAATTGGATAAAGACTTGACTCCTGAGGAAACTCTCCTCAGCATTTTAAGACCATGACTTGACTGTTTAGCTGGGATGGAATAAGCAAGGAGATGAGGCTGGGATGATATAATGGGCAACCAACTCACAGTGGGTCCTTATTTATATTCCATTCTGTGTAAAATTAGAATTTTTAAGCAGGGACATGACAAGACATGACAAGATTAAAACTATGTTTATTGTCCTGGACCTTGTGATATCTTGCCCAAGGTAACATGTAATCATACACACACATACATGCACACACATACACACAGAATTTTATAATTACAATTAAGTAGAAACTTAACACACCTTAGAAACACACCTTAGTCCTTGAAGTGACATCTTTGCTTTTTTTTTTTAATAATTTTTATTGAGCTTTAAGTGAACGTTTACAAATCAAGTCAATCTGTCACATATAAGCTTATATACACCTTACTCCATACTCCCACTTCCTCTCCCCCTAATGAGTCAGCCCTTCCAGTCTCTCCTTTCGTGACAATTTTGCCAGTTTCTAACCCCCTCTACCCTCCTATCTCCCCTCGAGACAGGAGATGCCAACACAGTCTCAAGTGTCCACCTGATACAAGTAGCTCACTCTTCATCAGTTTCTCTCTCCTACCCATTGTCCAGTCCCTTCCATGTCTGATGAGTTGTCTTTGGGAATGGTTCCTGCCCTGTGCCAACAGAAGGTTTGGGGACCATGACTGCCGGGATTCCTCTAGTCTCAGTCAGACCATTAAGTATGGTCTTTTTATGAAAACTTGGGGTCTGCATCCCACTGATCTCCTGCCCCCTCAGGGGTTCTCCATTGTGCTCCCTGTCAGGGCAGTCATCGGTTGTGGCCGGGCACCATCTAGTTCTTCTGGTCTCAGGATGATGTAAGTCTCTGGTTCATGTGGCCCTTTCTGTCTCTTCTGGTCTCAGGATGATGTAAGTCTCTGGTTAATGTGGCCCTTTCTGTCTCTTGGGCTCTTAGTTATCGTGTGACCTTGGTGTTCTTCGTTCTCCTTTGATCCAGGTGGGTTGAGACCAATTGATGCATCTTAGATGGCCGCTTGTTAGCATTTAAGACCCCAGACGCCACATTTCAAAGTGGGATGCAGAATGTTTTCATAATAAAATTATTTTGCCAATTGACTTAGAAGTCCCCTTAAGCCATAGTCCCCAAACCCCCGCCCTTGCTCCGCTGACCTTCGAAGCACGCAGTTTATCCCGGAAACTTCTTTGCTTTTGGTCCAGTCCAATTGAGCTGTCCTTCTGTGTATTAAGTATTGTCCTTCCCTTCACCTAAAGTAGTTCTTATCTACTAACTAATCAGTAAAAAACCCTCTCCCACCCTCCCTCCCTCCCCCACCCTCCCTCCCCCACCCTCCCTCCCTCCCCCACCCTCCCTCCCTCCCCCCCTCGTAACCACAAAAGTATGTGTTCTTCTCAGTTTATACATTTCTCAAGATCTTATAATAGTGGTCTTATACAATATTTGTCCTTTTGCCTCTGACTAATTTCACTCAGCATAATGCCTTCCAGGTTCCTCCATGCTATGAAATGTTTCACAGATTCGTCACTGTTCTTTATTGATGCGTAGTATTCCCTTGTGTGAATATACCATAATTTATTTACCCATTCATCCGTTGATGGACACCTTGGTTGCTTCCAGCTTTTTGCTATTGTAAACAGAGCTGCAATAAACATGGTACACCAAGATTTTAATGCTAATACTTTTAAAAGGTACATGTCTGAAATCCAGTGTCTCCTACTTAAATTGACAGCTTGACGCATATTAAAGACCATAAACTCAAAAATTATTAAAATACAGGATTGAGTTACTGGATTTGAAGGTTTAGGACCATAGTCTCAGGGGGTAACTTGGGAAATTGGCATAGCACACCTCATAAAGATAATATTCTACATCCTAGTGGGGTTTTGTTGGGTTAGTTTGGTAAGTAGTGTCTGAGGTCTTAAAAGTTTGCGAGTAGCCATCTAAGACAGATATAAGTAGCCATCTAAGAAAGAGGTAACTAAGAAAACCAAGAACTCAAAGAAAAAAACTAATCTACAGGACTAATAGTCTACACGAACCATGGCCTCACCTACTTTGAGACCAGAAGAACTAGGTGGTGCTCAGCTACCACTACTGACCTCTCAAACTAGGAATACAATAGATGGTCCTAGAAAGAATAGGAAAAAAATGTAGAACAAAACTCAAATTCCTAAAAAAGGCCAGACTTAGTGGACTGATAGAGACTAGAGGAACCCCCGAGACTATTTCCCTGAGATATCCCTTAAGCTTGGGACTCAAACCACTCCCGATGGTTACTCATTAGCCAAAAGAAAGAGTGGCTCATAAAATAAATAATATCATCCATGAGTACTGTGGTCCTCTAAACAATCATTTAAATGAGACTTAAAAGTCAACATTTACCCTAAACCAAAGATGAGAAGATAAGGCGGGGACAAGGAAGCTAAATTAATGGAAACTGCACAACCGGAATGGAAATAATGAGAATGCTGACACATTGTGAAAAATGTAACCAATATCACCGAATAATATGTATAAAACCAAACCTGTTGCCATCAAATCAATTCTGACTCACAGCAAACTTATAGAACAGAGTAGAATGGCCTCGTAGGGTTTACAGGGAGTTGCTGGTGGATTCAAACTGCTGACCTTTTTGGTTAGCAGCCAACTATTAATCACTACACCACTAGGGCTCCCTGAATAATATATACATAGAAATTGTTGAATGAAAATCTAATTTGCCATGTAAATTTTCTCCAAAAATGCAATAAAATATTTTTAAAAAACAAAAATGATTAAAATAGCAAATACTTCAGAATTTTTCAAAGACATTTCTGAAAAAAGTTACATATTTAATTTTCCTTTTTCTTAATGGATTTAATATAGGGGGAAAGATCTTGTTTTATTGAGCATTCCATTTTCATGTTTATTTCCTTACAAAAGGATCATTAGCTTTCAGATATCTCATGATTCATCATGAAACAGATTAGTATGTCAAGAAAATTATGGCTTCTAGCTGTGAATAAGCAGATTGAAAACAGTGCCCTGAAGAAATAAGTATGAATGAAAGAAAAGCTTGTTTCAGTATAAATTCAGAGAAAAAAAGAAAAAGAAACTGTTTTTGTTGTTTTCCTCAATTTGTTTTTTTAATTTCCAAGTGAGAAATCAAGCAGCCTCTCTACAGGATATACCCTCAGTTGAATAATGTACACAAATAGATATGCTATCATAAAAACCTAGTTTCCTAATATTTCCTCTTATTGTTTGCAGTTACCCACTCTGTAACATTAAAAGCTTTCTGATATAGAAAATTCATTTTATCACAAAAAAGAAACTGATTGTTTCATTCCAGTAGGTTATGGTAAAAAAAAGCAAGAAACTCTAGAAGCCAAATGAGACATTTTGTGTAATGTTGTATGCATTGTAAATTTTATTTCTCATCAGTCAGTTGCAATAGCTATTAAAAGTAATAGAGGTTATGGAATGAATTACAAATTCCAGCCACCTGAGTGACCACTAACTGATCAGCTGAGTCAGCATGTGGACAATGAAAAGAGCAACTTCCTTTTCCATAGAAGTTCCTGACCCACTATTTGCAGTAGTAATCACCAGCCTCGACAACTTCCTAGGATATGTTCCTAGGAATTCTATTATCTTTCTGTCTCTCCAGCAGTACTGTTCTTAACTACCTGTTAAGAGGGGAAGTTAAGCATTTATTTCTTGGTCTTATTACAATATTAAGGTAGGTTAGCTGTCTGGGTGTTAGAGGAGCTCTGTTCCACAATATGATACAGGGACTTTGGTTCCTCCCTTGTCAATTCTCTTCCTTCCCCTAAGATACTGTCTTTGTCAGTCAGCTCACAGGAAGGGAGAAAGAGTGGAAATGAAGAGCAATTCTTTTTTAAGTATGTGACATGGCAGTTGCACATCATTTCTCTTCATATCCCATAGGCAGGAACTTAGTCAAAAAGCTACATCTATCTGGAAGGGATACTGGCACTACAAAGAGGTGGGGAATGAACAGGTAATAAATGGTGCTAAGGTAACTGACTCTCCATGTGAAAAAAAATTTACTTTGTTTCACATACTTTGGATGTGTTATCAGGAGGGACCAGACCCTGGAGAAGGACACCATGCTTAGTAAACTAAAGGGTCAGTGAAAAAGAGGAAGACCCTTGACAAGAGGGATTGACACAGTGGTTACAGCAATGGGCTTAAACATAGCAAAGATTGTGAGGACGGCACAGGAGTAGGCATCATTTCGTTCTGCTATACATAGGGTCATTATGAGTCGGAACGACTCAATGGCATCTAATAACAACATCTCACACCGTATGCAAAAAAAAAAAAAAATCACCCAAGTTGATAACAGACCTAATAAGATAATATCTTCATGATCTCTGGATAGTGAATAATTTCTTAATCAAGAAACAAAAAGCACTAGCCATGAAGGAAAAATGTGATAACTTGAAATACATTAATATTAAGAAAGCCTGTTCCTCTAAAGCAACATAAAGAGAGTGAAGACACCTGGAATGGGAAAATATGTTTGCAACATATATACTTGATAAAAGACTTATTCAGAATATGTGAAGAATTCCAACAAATCTGAAAGAAATACATATAATCCAAAAGAAAAACAGTGGGCAAAACACTTGAACTGGCCATTGGCAGGAAAGGAAATAAATATGGCCACCAAATATTGAAAAAGTGCTCAAACTTAATGGCAATTAAGGAAACAAAAATGAAAACCACAATTAAAAACAATTGTATACTTACCAGATTTGCAAAAATTATAAAGTCTGACAGTGGAAAGTATTGATGAAGATACCATATAACTAGAATTATGTTATACCCTTAGTGAGATTGTAAATAGGTACAATCAGTTTGGAAATCAGTTTGGCACTATCTAGTGAAGCTAAAGATATGCGTACTTGTAAAAATGGTGTGGCATCAGAAGTCCTCTAACTTTACGATGGGGTGGCGGAATCAAAATCAGCATCAGCCCAAGGCTGATTCCTATTAGGTGGAGGTGAGTCATACCTCCACTCTTCAATCTTTTTACCAGTCCTGACACCAGCCGTCCCTCCCACTGCACTCTCTACTTGTCTGCTGGGTTTGATAATTTGCTGCAATGGCTACACAGAACTCACAAACCATACTCATGACTATGGGGTTTATTAGGAAAGTAACAGTTTCAACTCAGGATCAGGTTCAACAGTCTACAGTGCAGGGTCAAGATCAGGAAGCATGTAGGTAAAGTCTGGAAGGCTCCCCGGAATTGGAGAGCACATCCTCCCTTCTTCAGTACAGGATGGCTCTCAGCTTCTCTAGGCCATGCAAACAGCTCCTCTCTCTGCCATGCACACCTCCTGAGGACAGGCCTCCTCTAGGCCCCATCAGGATAGGCTCCTCTTGGCTCTAGCCTCTCCCTTGCTTGAGCAAGTGTTACAAAGCTCTTTAACTGTTTGGATAACCCACTCCACCAGGAAACCTCCTGCTTGAAAGCACTCAGCTCTCTCATGCTGTGGGTCAGCAGCCTAGCTCTGCCAACAAGTACCTGGAGGCACCCTACTCTGCCAGCAAGTCTCCTGTCTGAAGGTTCTCAGCTTCTCCCTCCATGGGCCAGGAAGCCCACTATAGCCCCCTTGTTCCACGGGCTGGGAAGCCCACCACACTGGCACTGTCTTGTGCCAGTCTCCTGGTTTCTGCAATCTCATAGTGCTGCTGCCTACAGTGTTACTGCTGTCTCCTGGGTGTAGGAGGTTCTCAGCGCAGGGACCCTGGGTGCAAAGGACATGAACAGCTCGTGGTTCTTTTTCTTAATGGTAGTGAGGTTCCTGACACCCACTCCCACCTCTGGGATTGGCTTCTTTTTAGCCTAGTGGGATGTTAAAACCAACCAATCCCCTACAAGTGTTTCCATGCACCTTATTTGCATGGTCCCACTGCCTCAAGGGTTCCATGCCACTAGCAAAACTGTCCAATCCCCTTGATGGGCCGCAAGCACCTTATTTGCATAGACCCACCCAATCATTTTGTGGGAGTCACAAGACCATGGCTAGAAGAGCCATATTAAAGCAATTCACTGCACTGCAATATCCCATGACTCAACAATTCAACTCCTTTGGTCCCTGAAGAAGCTCTGGTGGCACAGTGGTTAAAGCGTTCTGCTGATAACCAAAAGGTCAGCAGTTCAAACCCATCAGCCATTCCATGAGAGAAAGATGTAGCAGTCTGCTTCCATAAAGATTTACAGCCTTGGAAACCCTATGAGACAGTTCTACTTTGTCCTATAGGGTCGATATGAGTCAGAATCAACTCGATGGCAGTGGGCTTTGGGGTATATACCCAGAAGAAACTGTGCATGTGTGCACCAGAAGACACGTACTATTTATACCATTTAAATACATCAATCTATGTATTTCACCAATTTAATAGGGCAAAGGAAAAAAAACATACAACCATCTCAATAGATGCAGCAAAACCATGTGACAAAATTCAACATCCATTCATAATGAAAACACTTGACAAATTAAATATGAACTGAGATTTAAAGAGCTATTTCATGAGGGAGATATAAAACTCAAATAAGATATAGTCTATATGATGGGTTTTTCTGAAGACTATGTAACACTTTGTAGTATTATTATTATAACTATAAGAAATTAATCAAATTACTATATAGTATCTAAAATAAATGTAGAAAATTAGAGCTTAGAGTCAATTTTTACAATGCATGCAGTAGTAGCACAAATGTACTATTATGTAAATATAGAGAATGCTGATATATCTAGTTTTATTTAGTAAAGATGCACATGCTAACATTTATCTAGAAAAGTAAATGAATAAAGTGTCTTAATGTACCAGTACTGATAGAGGAAATATAAAACTAAATTATATTTACAGCAAACAACGGGAAACATATTTCGTTAAACTTATCACTTTTTTCAAAACTATTTTATTATTTGTTGCTTTCTGTGGAGATAAAAAAGATATCCTTGAGAATCTACTACCCTCTGTTCTCTTTTTTTATGCCCCTGGCAACCAGATAAATTAGAGGGAGTAACCTTCATAGACTAAAGACAGCCAGTTTCATTAACGAGTATAACAAAGAAACTGATAAATTTGGAGAGAATATTTAAGACTTATGATCATAAACTGCATTTTTTTTAAGAGTGCTCATAACTGATTAAAAATCCAAACAGCTATTCAAAAAGGGCATCTAAGACAGTATGATTAATTATTCTAACCCTGGGGAAAATGAGAACTAGGAAAAGTATAATTGGATAAACATTGATCATACAGCTGCCTAGGAGATG
Organism: Loxodonta africana; assembly: GCF_030014295.1. Lineage (NCBI taxonomy): Eukaryota > Metazoa > Chordata > Mammalia > Proboscidea > Elephantidae > Loxodonta > Loxodonta africana. The sequence goes on from NC_087347.1 coordinate 43,168,060, forward strand.
CACTGAGCTCAGGCTATTCTGAATTTCCACACTTTCATGTCTGAATCTTTTACAATTAGAATATTTATGTGTTACTTATATAATAAAGGAGTCCCTCAGTGATGCAAACAGTTAACACATTCAGCCAATAATGGAAAGGTTGGAGGTTGGAGTCCACTCAGAGGTACCTCAAAAGAAAGGCCGGATGTACAACAACTAACTCAAAATGGATCAAAGACCTAAATATAAAACTAAAATGATAAAGATAATGGAAAAAAAAATAGGGACAATGCTAGGAGCCCTAATACACGGCATAAACAGACTATAAACCATAACTAACAATGCACAAACACCAGGAGAGAAAGTAGATAACTGGGAGCTCCTAAAAATCAAAAACTTATGCTCATCAAAAGACTTCACCAAAAAAGTAAAAAGAGAACCTACAGACTGGGAAAAAAAATTTTGGCTACAACATATTCAATCAGGATCTAATCTCTAAAATCTACAAGATATCGCAACATCTCAACAACAAAAAGACAACCCAATGAAAAAATGGGCAAAGGAGATGAACAGACACTTCATCAAAGAAGACATTCAAGTGGCTAAAGGATACATGAGGAAATGTTCACGATCATTAGCCATTAAATAAATGCAAATAAAAAATACAATGAGATACCATCTTACCCCAACAAGGCTGACACTAATCTAAAAGAAACAAAATGATAAATGTTGGAGAGGTTGTGGAGAGACTGGAACACTTATGCACTGCTGGTGGGAATGTAAAATGGTACAATCACTTTGGAAATCGATTTGGTACTTCCCTGAAAAGCTAGAAATAGATGTTCCATACAATCCAGCAATCCCACTCCTTAGGATATAGCCTAGAGAAATAAGAGTCGTCACATGAATAGATACATGCTTACCCATGTTCATTGCAGCACTGTTCATAAAAGGAAAAAGATGGAAACAACCTAGGTGCCCATCAGCAGATGAATGGATAAATTACGGTACATACACACAATGGAATACTATGCAACGATAAAGAACAATGATGAATCCACAAAACATCTCACAGCATGGATGAATCTGGAGGGCATTATGTTGAGTGAAATTAGTCAGTCATAAAAGGACAAATATTGTATGAGACCGCTATTATAAGAACTCAAGAAAAGGTTTAAACACAGAAGAAAACATTCTTTGATGGTTACAAGGGTGGGGAGGGAGGGAAGTGGGCATTCAGTAACTAGATAGTAGACAAGAACCACGTTGAAAAAAAAACAACTTTTCATTCAAATTGTCTTCTATCATTTTCAAAACACTTTTACAGCCATTATTTTATTGATCATTACAAAATTTCTGTGATGTAGGATGGTTTATCTCTAATTTATAGATGAGGATATTCACTTGTGAAAAAGATAAGTGACTTTATCAAGGCCAAATGAACTAGGAAAGAGAAGGTGTTTGAGTGTCAGAAGAGGAAAGTAGGAAATTCTACTTTTCAAACTTTTCCTTGTAATTTCTTTGAGGCCAAATATAGACTCTCTAGTTTCTCCTCCCCAAGCCCAGCACAGGACCTTGCACCTACTAGAGTTTTGAGAATATGTATAGGTTGACTGACTAATTGTAAAAGACAAAGGTCAATCTCCCATCTTATGCCACCCTATTTTTTATTAAAAATGTCAAATCAGACCCTTAGGCAATGGTTTTGTATAAATCACATACATTTTCTGTTTCCTATAAATGAATGTTGTTTTGTCGCTATATTCAGAAAGAAGAAGAAAGGCTGGGAGATCTACTTCTGAAAAATCAGCCACTGAAAATCCATGGAACACAGTTCTACTTTGACACAAATGGAATCACCATGAGTCGGAGTCGAATTAATCATAACAGATTAATTAAAAAAAAAAGAAAAAAGATCACGTAGAAATTTTAAGCACACATACACACATGAAGCCCACAGAAATTTATTTTTTAAGAGTAGATTGCAATATAAAAATGGGCTAAGTGAATAAAGTGATATTTCACATAAGAAAAAATAAAAACAATATAAGAAAAACATCAATCTCGCTATCAAAAGATATGAATTTCAATAAAACTGAGATATTTCAAATCAGCAAAGTCTTTACACTATTATATTTAATTCTAATGAGGATACAGTCAGATACACAATCAAAAACCACTTATAGGGAAATTAGAATCATATAAATTTATAGAAATTTGAAAGTGTTATCAGAAAATGTTTATGCTCTTTAAACAGCATTTCTATGCCTAGGAATCTAAACCAAGAAACACGGTAGTCAGAAATGCAAAATATATAAGCAGTTACAAACAGGAGAGAAGCTAAATCTCAGTTCACAGTGAAAATTCAAAGTGATACTTTAAATCATATATTCAAATGCTGACTGGCACTTGACATTAATCACTGCAAAGATTAAAAAGGTAATTATGTAAAAACACAATGCATAGTACCTAGTCAGTTTCTTTTCCTTTGTGCCTTGCATTCCGAAAATTTCCAAAATCAAATAGAAATAGAACCTGTAAAACTCATGTCAGGAAATTGAATAATACAGAAAGAGAAAAGAAAGCTATGAATTCAGCATCAGACCAGTTAATGATCTGTTCCATGTAATAGCTTTTTATTAACGGTCTGCATCCAGTCCCTGAGACAGATGTCCGTGTCATGAGAAATACTATCCACACTGGAACCCCGTGTGTAGAGTGTCCACAACAGAGACAAGACATTTCGGAGAACCGCTGAGTTCCAGAACTAGAAGGGATCTTATGTCATTCATCCTTATTCCCGCGGGTTGCAGATGAAGAAATTGAGAGCCAGAGAAATGAAGTGATTCACTCAAGATTATTCAGCTAAGTGGCATAACTAGTTTTCTGCTCTTTCTACTACTTTATAGCAATTTTTCATGTCTCACAAACTACTGATCCTACCAGCATCCACTGCTTCAATTTCTGTTGTCCTTTATTGTTAGGTGCCATTGAGTCGGTTCCAACTCATAGTGACCCTATGTACAACAGAACGAAACACTGCCTAATCTGGACCATTCTCACAATCATCGCTATGTTTGAGCCCATTGTTGCAGCCCATTGTTTCATCCCATCAAGGGTCTTCTGCTTTTTTGCTGATCCTCTACCGTACCAAACATGATGTCCTTCCCCAAAGACCGGTCCCTCCTGAGAGCGTGTCCAGAGTACGTGAGAGGAAGTGTCACCATCCTCGCTTCCAAGAAGCACTCTGGCTGTATTTCTTTCAAGAAAGACTTGTTCATTCTTCTGGCAGTCCATGGTATATTCCATTTTCTTCACCAACATCATAATTCAAAGGCATCAATTCTTCTTCAGTCTTCCCTATTCATTGTCCAGCTTTCACTTGCAATATGAGGCAACTGAAAATATTATGGCTTGTGTCAGGTGCACCTTAGTCCTCAAAGTGACAGCTTTGCCTTTCAACACTTTACAGAGGTCTTTTGCAGCAGATTTGGCCAATGCAATGCATCATTTGACTTCTTGATTGCTGCTTCCATGGGTGTTGATTGTGAATCCAAATAAAATGAAATCCTTGACAACTTTAATCTTTTCTCTATTTATCATGATACTGGTTTTTGGTCCAGGTGTGAGGATTTTTGTTTTATGTTGAGGTGTAATCCATACTGAAGGCTGTGGTCTTTGATCTTCATCAGTAAATGCTTCAAGTCCTCTTCACTTTCAGCAAGCAAGGTTGTGTCATCTGCATATTGCAGGTTGTTAATGAGTCTTCCACCAATCCTGACTCCCCGTTCTTCTTCATACAGTCCAGTTTGTCAGATTATTTGCTCAGCATACAGATTGAATAAGTATAGTGAAAAGATACAACCCTGACACACACCTTTCTTGATTTTAAACCATGCAGTATCACATCGTTCTGTTCGAACAACTGCTTCTTGATCTATGTACAGGTTCCTCACGAGCACAATTAAGAGTTCTGGAATTCTCATTGTTTGCAATGTTACCCATAATTTGTTATGATCTATACAGTTGAATGCTTTTGCACAGTCAATAAGACACAGGTAAACATCTTCCTGGTATTCTCTGTTTTCAGCCATGACACCAGCAATGATATCATTTATCGCATGTCCTCTTCTGAATCCAGCTTCAATTTCTGGCAGTTTCCTGTGGATGTACTGCTGCAACTGGTTTTGAATTATCTTAAGCAAAATTTTACTTGTGTGTGATATTAGATCTGTTAGATCAACTTTCTTTGGAATGGGCACAAATACGGATCTCTTTCAGTAGGTTGGCCAGGTAGCTGTCTTCCAAATGTCTTGGTATAGACAAGTGAGCACCTCCCGCACTGCATCCATTTGTTGCAACATCTCAATTAGTATTCCACCAATTGTTGGAGCCTTGTTTGTCTCCAATGTCTTCAGTATAGCTTGGACTTCTTCCTTCAGTACCATTGGTTCTTGATCATATGCTACCTCCTATTCTTTTTGGTACTGAGACTCTGTGTATTCCTTTTACCTTCTTTGGTGCTTCCTGAGTCATTCAATATTTGCCCACAGAATCCTTCAATATTGCAACTCAAGGCTTGAATTTTTTCTTCAGTTCTTTCAGCTTGAGAAATGCCAAGTGTGTTCTTCCCTTTTGGTTTTCTAACTCTAAGTCTTTGCACGTTTCACTATAAGACTTTACTTTCTTTTCTCCAGCCACTCTTTGAAATATTCTGTTCAGTTCTTTTACTTCATCATTTCTTCCATTCACTTTAGCTACTCTTAACATTCAAAAGTAAGTTTCAGAGTCTCTTCTGACATCCATTTCGGTCTTTTCTTTCTTTCCTGTCTTTTTAATGACTTTTTGTTCTCTTCATGTATGATGTCTTTGATGTCACCCCACAACTTGTCTCGTGTCATTAGTGCTCAATGCATCAAATCTATTCTTGTGATGTCCAGCATTGTTTCTATCACCAAGGCCATGTTTTCCAACTTCCAGTTCTTCATTTCCAACTTTTGCTTTCCCATCACCAGTAATTACCAATGATTTTTGATTGCATGTTTGATCAATTTCAAACTGCAGAAGTTGGTAAAAATGTCCAGTTTCCTCATCTTTGGCTTTAGTAGTTGGTACATAAATTTGAATAGTAGTCATATTAACTGGTCTTCTTTGTAGGCGTATGGATATTATCCTATTACAGTGTTGTACTTCAGGATAGATCTTGAAATGTTCTTTTTGACAATGAATATGATGCCATTCTTCTTCAATTTGCCATTTCTTGCATGATTGTCTAATTCAAAATGGTCAATACCAGTGCATTTCAGCTCACTAATGCCTAGGATATCAATCTTTATGCATTTCATTTTTGACAACTTCCAATTTTCCTACTTCATACATTCCACATTACAATTATTGATGGATATTCACAGCTGTTTATTCACATTTTGGGTCATGTCACATCAGCAAAGGAAGGTCCTGAAAGCTTGACACTAACCACATCATTAAGGTCAACTCTACTTTGAAGAGGCAGCTCTTCCTCAGTCGTATATTGAGTGCCTTCCAACTTAAGGGGCTTATCTTCTAGAACTATTTCAGACAATGTTCCGCTACTATTCATAAGGTTTTCACTACCCAACTTTTTCAGAAGTAGACTGTCAGGTCCTTCTTCCTAGTCTTAGTCTGGAAGCTCTGCTGAAACATGTTTACCACAGGTGACCAACCCTGTTGGTATTTAAAATACTAGTGCCATAGCTTCCAGCATCACATCAACACATTGACTTCCTGTAAAAATACTTTTAGCCAAAGGCTGTAGACAAAAGTAGAGGAATTAATTGGATATAAAACTGCAGAGCAGGTTTAGGAGAATTTAGAAGTAATCAATTCACAGCTAAAAGTTATAATTAAATGAAATTCATAAACATTTTAAACCATCTTTTTCTCCCTTACAATTCTTAAAAGTGGAAATGGATAAAGCTCTAGATTCTGTGCTTACCACTACAGAGTTAAATCTATGAAACTGTAAACTCCAGTGTAATTAAAAATTAAAATGACCTCAGTGTTTCCATGGAAATAAAAAGACTTCGTGAATAAAGAATTGCTATTATGTAACCGACATAGAAGCAGTTTCTCTTAAAGCCATACATTGTTTTAGAGCTGCTACAAGCCAGATGTTTTTGTTTTGTTTTCTTGTTGCTCATATCTTTTGGTTAAACAATTCTCAGAGGTCTAAATACACCTGGATTTTTAATGAATATAATTTGATCTCAAAACACAGCAATATATTTTCATATGTTAATCAAATTTGAAAAGAGGGGAAAAAACTCCCTAAGAAAGTTTACTTATTTTAAATCATCTTTTTAAAGCCAGAATTCATTCTGCCACTTAACCATATTTTAGGTAAAAGAAAAATTAGTGAGATAATTTCATAGTTTATTCAATCTCAAAATTGAATAATGTATGAAAAGATAACAAAAATTTATAGCTTAGGGTAGGTGAGAAAAAAAAAGTAGAAAGCAGAAAAAAAAGAAATTTTGCTGGGAAATGTATCCATCTCCATATTCCTATTTCTCATTTCCAGATTCTATCTAGAATCAAACTCCAGAAAAACATACACCTGTACATGCATAATAAATAATCTGGTATAATTAGGGTTGTCCAATTTAGGAAGATAAAAAACAAAACAAAAAACATAGACTGCCAGCCAAATTTGAGTTCAGATGAAGGGTAATTTCATTTGTCTCATGGGTGTTATATTGTACCATGGAACAGATTTATAATAAAGTATGCATGGTCTCATGAGACATACATATAATAAAAAATTATTCATTTGAAATTCAAATTTAACTGTGTGTCCTATATTTTATCTGGCAACCTGGGTACAGTAAGTTATTCCCTCCTATGCATAGTAAATTTTCCTCTAAGAAAATTGTTGTTCTTAGGTGTCGTCAAGTTGGCTCTGACTCATAATGACCCTAGGTACAACGGAAGGACATACTGCCTGGTCCAGTGCCATCCTCACAATCATTACTGTGTTTGAGCCCATTGTCACAGCCACTGTGTCAATCCATCTCATTGAGGGTCTTCCTGTTTTTTGTTGACCTACTTTACCAAGCATGATGTTCTTCTCCAGGGACAGGTTCCTCTTGATAACATGTCCAAAGTAAGAAAACAGATCCTTTTTTTTTTTTTTTTTTATCGTGCTTTAAGTGAAAGTTTACAAATCAAGTCAGGCTCTCGTACAAAAATTTATAAACACCTTGCTATATACTCCCCCTAATGAGACAGCACACTCCTTCCCTCCACTCTCTCTTTTCGTGTCCATTCGGCCAGCTTCTGACCCCCTCTACCCTCTCAACTCCCCTTCAGACAGGAGATGCCAACATAGTCTCATGTGTCTACTTCATCCCAAAAGCCCATTCTTCACCAGTATCATTGTCTATCCCACAGTCCACTCCAATCCCTGTTTGAAGAGTTGGCTTTGGGAGTGGTTCCTATCTTGGGCTAACAGAAGGTCTGGGGGCCATGACCTCTGGGGTCATTCTAGTCTCAGTCAGACTATTAAGTCTGGTCTCTTTATGAGAATTTGGGGTTCGCACCCAACTGCTCTCCTGCTCCCTCAGGGGTTCTCTGGAAACAGATAGACTTCTTATCTTGACACCTCCTTCCAAGTTGGGAAGAAACTCGTGTTAACCGCCCCCACTCCCAAAAAAATACTATTTTGGAGTCATCCCTAATCTATCTTTGAAATCTCTTTTAAAGATCTTGCCTCCAATAAATGGATGATATCATAATACTTTCATATACAGCCAATGTATGGGTTACTGCTGCTATTCCAAGACATTCCCTGAAAACCTTCTCCAAACCACATTAATTCTGTGCAAGTATTTTCTTACTATTACACTACATTCTACTTGTTACATGTTTTTCACTTCTAGAGAAATTGGCTAACACAAATCTCCTCTCAAATGCTTTCTACCTCCTTGTGAATTCATTAAGTTTTTAACTACTTTTTGATTTGCTAAATGATTCTGATTCTTAGCTTCAAAAGCCTGGCTGTTTAGTGTCAATTTTCTTCTTTCAAATACAGTACAAACATTTAATGTTCTTAAATGATTAAACTAATGAGAATATTTTAAGCAGTATAATCACAAGCTGTATTTACAAATTGTAATTTACAATGTAGCCTTTCAATAAGAAATATTTACTGATCACCTAGTATGTGCCAGGTACATATCAGAAAAATTGTTAAGGAAATAGAATTCTGAGAATTCATTCAAAATCAACTCAAATCCCAGGCTTAGTTTATAAGTACAACTGGAAAATCATAACACGATTTTATGTGCATAACCCTACAATAATATATTTTTAAGACCTAAAATGTTACCTTTTCAGCCAAATAATTTTAACTCAGATTCTACCCATACTATATCAACTGACATTTTACAAACTACATTTGTTGACTAATTTTAACTCAACACACTTGTAAAGTAAGTTTCAATTGCCATTTATAAACTTTGTTTATAACTAAGTCAGAGTCAAATCCAAAAAAGTCACTATAGTAATGTACATTCTAAAAATAAAATGTTTATTAAAAACTTTTGATCTAACAACAAAATACTCATTATCAGTGAACTTTAATATATTTTGAATGTTTACATGTAGCTTAATTTTAATGTGTATATATAGAATTTATATGTATATAATGTCCGTGTGTGTGTGTGTGTGTGTATCAGCGTTTCTTAACTTTCACTCTATTGACATTTTGGGCTGGATAATTCTTTGTTGTGGGGGCTGTCCTGTGCATTGTAGATGTTTAACAGCATCCCTGGTGTCTGTCCATTAAATGAACTACCCGGTTGTGATCATGAAGAATGTCTGCAGAAACTGCCAAATGTTCCCTAGGGAAAGGGTCGGGGGAGATGGGAGAATCATCCTGGTTGAGAACCACTGAGGAAATACATAAATTATATGTATATAAATATGTGTGTGTGTGTGTGTGTATATACATATATATATATATATATATATACATTACAACCCATAATTATCTGGACAGACTGATCTGAAATAGTTTCATGAGCAAGCCTAGAAATCGAATTCCTCTCACTTGCATGAAACTGTTAAATGTAAATATGGTATATTATGGTCAGTAGTCATGGAGATGGTAGGAAGCATAGCTTCAGCACAAACACAATGGTAGATTCAGAGTACAGAAATTGTGTACTTTTCTGTCATTTACCCTACCTGTAGCAAAGAGCTCATTTTCCTAGCTACCGCAGTTCACTTCTTGTGCTGAACAGATTTACCTTTTCCCTTGGGTAAGAGTGCAGCCACTCCAGGGTTCCTGGGATCTTTCTTCATGAGGCAAAACTTACAAGGATTAAGTTAGTGGGATGAACTACATACACCCTCTGACACTGCAGTTGACCTTAGGGTTGCAACTGGTGCTCAACCTCTCCCTCTTCCATGAGTCATTCTAAATTCCCCTCATCCTTAACTATCACCTTATCAGGTCTTGGTGGGTTACCCAATTCTTAATTCCTGAGGCATCTGAACCCTTGGTCATAATATGATTCTCAGGATGTCATTGCTATACTTCTCCATTCAGTTACAAAAGGGCAAAGGAGTACCAAAAAGCACTCAAACAGATCATCTGGGTTCCACATGTAGTATTCCCTGCCCTACCCCCTCCTGCTGATCAGAGTCAATTACAATGCTGTCTCAGTTTTCTAGTGCTGCTATAACAGAAATAGCACAAGAGGATCCAAAAAAACCCAAACCAAACCCAGTGCTGTCAAGTTGATTCCGACTCATAGTGACCCCATAAGACAGAGTAGAACTGCCCCATAGAGTTTCCAAGGAGCACCTGGCAGATTCGAACTGCTGACCTTTTGGTCCGCAGCACTTAACCACTACGTCACCAGGGTTTCTGCACAAGAGGATAGCTTTAACAAAAAGAAACTTATTCTCTCACAGTCTAGGAGGCTAGAAGTCCGAACTGAGGGCTCCAGCTCCAGGAGAAGGCGTTCTCTGTCAGCTCTGGGGGAAGGTCCTTGTCATCAATCTCCCCTGGTCAATGAGCTTCTCAGTGCAAGGACCCCGGGTCCAAAGGATGCAATATTCCCCTGACTCTTGTTTCTTAGTGGTATGAGGTCTCCCCTGTCTCTGTGCTTGGTTCTCTCTTTCATATCTCAAAACAAATTGGCTTAAACTATAGATTAATCTTGTAGATTGAGTCTACATAACTGCTGCTAATTCCATCTCATTAACATCTAAAGACAGGATTTACAACACACAGGAAAACCACATCAGATGACAAAATGGCGGACAATCACATAATACTGGGAATCATGACCTAGCCAATTTGACAGATATTTTGGGGGGACACAATTCAATCCATGACACTGTCTCTTCTTGCCTGTTGGTCCCTAGAGGCAAGGACTCCAAAGTGTACTGGCAGCACCCATAGCTTGTAGTTCAATAAAAACTTTATTACCCTTCAGAAGAGTATCCTCCCTTTGGAGATCAAGACCTCCAATCCTGACGAGCCCAGAGTTGAGGAGATGGAAAGCACACAATCCCTCAGTGTGTCATGGAGAATGACGGTTAATAGGTCCACTCCTGATTCCACCCATAGTTCCTGGACCCATGTATTCTTCCTGTTGGAAACAGCACAATCATGAGAATTCTGATTTAATACATATACTATGTCTTGAAGGATGGCACCTATCCTTTCAAAGGGTTGCCTCTCAGTGAACGCTTCAGCTCTGCTGTTGGAAAGCCATTGCAGCATTCTATGCGTTTACTATCTTAATAAAGTGTAACAATTTCTTTAAGAAACAAACCATACAATTACCTTGCATACATATTTACTGTTGTTGTTGTTGTTAGGTGCAATCAAGTCAGTTCTGACAAATAGTGGCCCCATGTACAGCAGAAGGAAACACTACCCAGTCCTACACCATCTTCAAAATCATTGTTGTGCTTGAGCTCACTGTTGAAACCATGGTATCAATCCATCTCGTAGAGAGTCTTCCTCTTTTCTGATGACTCTCTACTTAATCAAGCATGATGTCCTTCTCCAGGGACTGGTCCCTCCTGCTAACATGTCCAAAGTACGTGAGTTGAAGTTTCTCCATCCTTGCTTCTAAGGAGCATTCTGTCTGTACTTCTTCCAAGACAGATTTGTTCGTTCTCCTGACAGTCCATGGTATAATCAATATGTTCTCCAACACCACAATTCAAAGGCGTCAATTCTTCTTCAGTCTTTATTCATCGTCCAACTTTCACATGCATAGGAGGCGACTGAAAATACCATGGCTTGGGTCAGGCATACCTTAGTCTTCAAGGTGATGTCTTTGCTTTTCAACACTTTAAAGAAGTCTTTTGCAGCTGTGCTTCCACGGGCTTTGATTATGCATCCAAGTGAAATGGAACCCTTTAGAACTTCAGTCTTTTCTCTGTTTATCATGATGTTGCTTATTAGTCCAGGTGTGAAGATTCTTGTTTCCTTTATGTCGAAGTCTAATCCATACTGAAGGCTGTAGTCTTTGATCTTCATCAGTAAGTTCTTCAAGTCCTCTTCACTTTCAGCAAGCAAGGTTGTGTCATCTGCATATATAGCAGGTTGTTAATAAGTCTTCTTCCAAACCTGTTGCTGTGTTCATCTTCATATAGTCCAGCTTCTCGGATTATTTGCTCAGCATACAGATTGAATAAGTATAGTGAAAGGATACAAGCCTAACACATACCTTTCCTGACTTTAAACCACTATGTATCCCCTTGTTCTGTTTGAACAACTATCTCTTGGTCCATGTACAGGTTCCTCATGAGCACAACGAACTGTTCTGGAATTAGCATTCCTTGCAATGTTATCCATAATTTGTTACGATCCACACAGTTGAATGCCTTTGCATAGTCCATAAAACACAGGTAAACATCTTTCTGGTATTCTCTGCTTTCAGCCAAGATCCATCTGACATTGGCAATAACATGCCTTGTTCCACATCCTCTTCTGAATCTGGCTTGGATTTCTGGCAGTTCCCTATGAAAGTACCGTTGCAACCACTTTTGAAAGACCTTCAGCAAAATTTTACTTGTAAAAAAAAAAAATTTTTTTTTTATGATATTAATGATATTGTTAGATAATTTTGGCATTATGTTGGCTATCCTTTCTTTGGAATGGGCACAAATATGGATCTCTTCTAGTCAGTTGGCCAGGTAGCTGTCTGTTTTTCAAATTTCTTGGTGTAGACAAGTGAGCACCTCAGCGCTAAATCCATTTGTTGAAACATCTCAATTGGCTTTCGTCAATTCCTGAAGCCTTGTTTTTTTACCAATGTCTTCAGTGCAGCTTGGACTTCTTTCAGTACGATTGGTTTTTGATCAAATGCTACCTCTTGAAATGGTTGAATATCAACTAATTCTTTTTGGTACAGTAATTCTGTGTATTCCTTCCATCTTTTTTGATGCTTCCTGTGTTATTTAATATTTTCCCCATAGAATCTCTCAGTATTGTAACTCGAGGCTTGAATTTTTTCTTCAATTCTTTCAGCTTGAGAAATGTTGAGTGTGTTCTTTCCTTTTGGCTTTCTGACTCCAGGTCTTTGCACATTTCATAATAGAATTTTGCAAGATCAATGACTTCTTTATAGCAATTACCTTTTTGCAACAAAATAAATGGTGACTATACATGCGGACCTCACTAGATGGAATACACAGGAATCAAATCAACTACATCTGGGAAAGAGACAATGAAGAAGATCAATATCATGAGTCAGAACAAGGCCAGGGGCTGACTGTGGAACAGATCATCAATTGCAAATATGCAAGTTCAAGTTGAAGTTGAAGAAAATTAGAATAAGTCCTCGAGAGCCAACATATGACCTTGAGTATACATCTCACCTTTATTTAGAGACCATCTCAAGAACAGATTTGATGCATTGAACACTAATGACTAAAGACCAGGCAAGTTGTGGAACATCATCAAGGACACCATGAATGAAGAAAGCAAGAGGTCATTAAAAAGACAGGAAAGAAAGAAAAGACCAAAATGGATGTCAAAAGAAACTCTGAAACTAGCTCTTGAAAGTCAAGCAGCTAAAGCTAAAGGAAGAAATGATGAAGTAAAAGAGCTGATTTCAAAGAGTTGCTCAAGAAAACAAAGTATTATAATAAAATGTTCAAAGACTGGAGTTAGAAAACCAAAAGGGAAGAACATGCTCCGCATTTCTCAAGCTGAAAGAACTGAAGAAAAAATTCAAACCTTGAGTTGCAATGCTGAAGGATTCTATGGGGAAAATATTCAGTGATGCAGGAAGCATCAAACGAAGATGGAAGGAATACACAGGGTCACCATACCAGAAAGAATTGGTTGATATTCAAACATTTCAGGGGGGTACCATTTGATTAAAAACTAATGGTTCTGAAGGATGAAGCCCAACCTGTCCTGAAGGTAGTGGAAAAAACAAGCCTCCAGGAATCGAGGGAATACCAATTGAGATTTTTCTACAAACAGATGCAGCTCAGGAGGTGCTCACTGGTCTAAGTCAAAAAACTGGAGGACAGCTGCCTGGCCAACCAATTGGAAGAGAACCATATCTGTGCCCATTCCAAACAAACGTGATGCAAAAGAATGCCAAAATTATTAAACAATATCATTAATATCACGCATTTGTAAAATTTTGCCTAAGATCATTTAAAAATGGCTGCAGCAGTACATTAATAGGGAACTGCCAGAAATTCAAGCCGGATTCAGAAGAAGACGTGGAATGAAGGATATCACTGCTGATGTCAGATGGATCTTGGCTGAAAGCAGAGAATATCAGAAAGATGTTTACCTGTGTTTTATCGACTATGCAAAGGCATTCAACTGTGTGGATCATAACAAATTATGGGTAACACTGTGAAGAATGGGAATCCCAGAACGCTTAATTGTGTTCATGAGGAACCTGTATGTGGACCAAGAGGCAGTTGTTCGAACAGGCCAAGGTGACGCTATGTGGTTTAAAGTCAGGAAAGGTGTGTGTCAGGGTTGTATCCTTTTACCGTACTTATTCAATCTCCATGCTGTGCAAATAATGCAAAAAGCTGGACTATATGAAGAAGAATGGGGCATCAGGGTTGGAGGAAGACTCATTAACAAATATGCAGATGACACAACCTTGCTTGCTGAAAGTGAAGAGGACTTGAAGCATTTACTGATGAAGATCAAAGACCACAGCCTTCGGTATGCTTTACACCTCAACATAAAGAAAACAAAAATTCTTATGCCTGGACCAATAAGTAACATCAGGATAAACAGGAAATACTGAAGTTGTCAAGGATTTCATTTTACTTGGATCCACAATTAACGTCCACGGAAGCAACAGCCAAGAAATAAAAAGACATATTGCATTGGACAAATCTGTTGGAAAAGACTTTTTTAAACTCTTAAAAGGCAAAGGTGTCACTTTGAGGACTAAAGCGTACCTGACCCAAGCCATGGTACTTTCAATCACCTTATATGCATGCGAAAGCTGGATAATAAATACGGAAGATCAAAGAATTGACACCTTTGGATTATGGTGTTGGTGAAGAATATTGAATACACCATCGGCTGTCAGAAGAACAAACAGATCTGTTTTTGAAGTAGTGCAGCCAGACAGCTCCTTGGAAGCAAGGATGGTGCGCCTTTATCTCACGTACTTTGGACATGTTATCAGGAGAGACCAGTCCCAGGAGAAGGCCATCGTGTTCTTTACAGTAGAGGGTCATTGTAAAAAAGGAAGACCCTGAAGGAGATGGACTGACACAGTGGCTGCAACAATAGGCTATGCATAACAATGATTGTGAGGATAGCATAGGACCAGGCAGTGTTTCATTCAGTTCTACGTAGTGTCACTATGATTCAGAACTGACTCAATGGCAACTAACACCACCACCACATATTAGGAGCAAAGTAAATATGTCTTAATAAATGTCAACAAATCCCTAATGACCACACTGAACTTTTATAACAATTTTGTTTCTTTGACTACAAAATATATTGTTATATTAGAAAATAGAGAATGTAAAGAAAAATATTTACACTATTCAAGGCTTTATCTATGCAAATATACGTTTTTTTCCCCACCGAAGAAGATGAAATAATCTTTCCTTTTCTTCACTTATTACATTGTATGTTTCCATGCCATAAAATATCCTGGGAATACAATTTTAATGACTGCACTATATCCCATCATATTGCTGCAATATCATCTGTTTGATTACTTTTCTATTGTCATTAATATTCTCTTTCTCTCTTTACTTTGGCTGTCATAAATACAATTGCAACCAACAACTTGGAACAAAACTTCCTTACGATAGGTTGCTAGAACTAGAATTGTAAGATTAAAAAAAAAAAAAAAAAAAGACCATTTTTTTAAAGCTCTTAATACATCATGTCAAATTCCTATCCCAAAGTTTGTCCTGATTTACTCACCCCACCCAATACACATTGAATTTGCAAGCTAAGTTTTGAAAATCAACAGAAGAAAAACAAAGAAATAAGTTTTCAGAGAATCTATATCACGTATACTCATGTTTTTTTTTTTTTATTTAATTTTTATTAAGCTTCAAGTGAACATTTACCATTCCAATCAGTCTGTCACATGTAGGTTTACATACATCTTACTCCCTTCTCCCACTTGCTCTCCCCCTATTGAGTCAGCCCTTACAGTCTCTCGTTTTGTGCCAATTTTGCCATCTTCCCTCTCTCTCTATCTTCCCATCCCCCCTCCAGTCAAGAGTTGCCAACACACTCTCCAGTGTCCACCTGATTTAATTAGCTCAATCTTCATCAGCATCTCTCTCCCCCCCACTGACCAGTCCTTTTCATGCCTGATGATTTGTCTTCGGGGATGGTTCCTGTCCTGTGCAATCAGAAGTTCTGGGGAGCATTGTCTCTGGGATTCCTCTAGTCCCAATCATACCATTAGGTATGGTCTTTTCATGAGAATTTGGGGTCTGTATCCCATTGGTCTCCTGCTCCCTCAGGAGTTGTCTGTTGTGCTCCCTGACAGGGCAGACATCGATTGTGGCCAGGCACCAACTAGTTCTTCTGGTCTCAGGATAATGTAGGTCTCTGGTTCATGTGGCCCTTTCTGTCTCTTGGGTTCTTAGTTGTCGTGTGACCTTGGTGTTCTTCCTTTGCCTTTGCTCCAGGTGGGTTGAGACCAATTGATGTATCTTAGATGGCCGCTTGTTGGCATTTAGGACCCCAGGCGCCACAATTCAAAGTGGGATGCAGAGTGTTTTCATAATAGAATTATTTTGCCCATTGACTTAGAAGTCCCCTCAAACCAAGTTCCCCAGACCTCAGCCCCTGCTCTGCTGACCTTTGAAGCTTTCATTTTATCCCGGAAACCTCTTTGCTTTTAATCCAGTCCAATTAGGCTAACCTTCCTTGTATTGAGTGTTCTCTTTCCCTTCACCCAAAGCAGTTCTTATCTACAGATTGATCAGTAAAAAGCCCTCTCCCTCCCTCCCTCCCTCCCCCCTTTGTAACCACATAAGTATGTGTTCTTCTCGGTTTTTTTCTATTTCTCAAGATCTTATAATAGTGGTCTTATACAATATTTGTCCTTTTGCAACTGACTAATTTCGCTCAGCATAATGCCTTCCAGATTCCTCCATGTTATGAAATGTTTCAGAGATTCGTCACTGTTCTTCATCGATGCGTAGTATTCCATTGTGTGAATATACCACAATTTATTTACTCATTCATCCGTTGACGGACATCTTGGTTGCTTCCAGCTTTTTGCTATTGTAAACAGAGCTGCAATAAACATGGGTGTGCATATATCTGTTTGTGTGAAGGCTCTTGTATCTTTAGGGTATATTCCGAGGAGTGGGATTTCTGGGTTGTATGGTAGTTCTATTTCTAACTGTTTAAGATAACGCCAGATGGATTTCCAAAGTGGTTGTACCATTTTACAATCCCACCAGCAGTGTATAAGAGTTCCAATCTCTCCGCAGCCTCTCCAACATTTATTATTTTGTGTTTTTTGGATTAATGCCAGCCTTGCTGGTGTGAGATGGAATCTCATCGTAGTTTTAATTTGCATTTCTCTAATGGCTAATGATCGGGAGCATTTTCTCATGTATCTGTTGGCTGCCTGAATATCTTCTTTAGTGAAATGTGTGTTCATATCCTTTGCCCACTTCTTGATTGGGTTGTTTGTCTTTTTGTGGTTGAGTTTTGACAGAATCATGTAGATTTTAGAGATCAGGCGCTGGTCTGAGATGTCATAGCTGAATATTCTTTCCCAGTCTGTAGGTGGTCTTTTTACTCTTTTGGTGAAGTCTTTACATGAGCATAGGTGTTTGATTTTTAGGAGCTCCCAGTTATCTGGTTTCTCTTCATCATTTTTGGTAATGTTTTGTATTCTGTTTATGCCCTGTATTAGGGCTCCTAGGGTTGATCCTATTTTTTCTTCCATGATCTTTATCGTTTTACTCTTTATGTTTAGGTCTTTGATCCACTTGGAGTTAGTTTTTGTGCATGGTGTGAGGTATGGGTCCTGTTTCATTCTTTTGCAAATGGATATCCAGTTATGCCAGCACCATTTGTTAAAAAGACTATTATTTCCCCAATTGACTGACACCGGTCCTTTGTCAAATATCAGCTGCTCATACGTGGATGGATTTGTATCTGGGTTCTCAATTCTGTTCCATTGGTCTATGTGCCTGTTGTTGTACCAATACCAGGCTGTTTTGACTACCGTAGCTATATAATAGGTTCTGAAATCAGGTAGGGTGAGGCCTCCCACTTTCTTCTTCTTTTTCAGTAATGTTTTGCTTATCCGGGGGTTCTTTCCCTTCCATATGAAATTAGTGATTTGTTTCTCTATCCCCTTAAAGTATGACATTGGTATTTGGATTGGAAGTGCGTTATATATATAAATGGCTTTTGGTAGAATAGACATTTTTACTATGTTAAGTCTTCCTACCCATGAGCAGGGTATGTTTTTCCACTTAAGTATGTCCTTTTGAATTTCTTGTAGCAGAGTTTTATAGTTTTCTTTGTATAGGTCTTTTATATCCTTGGTAAGATTTATTCCTAAGTATTTTATCTTCTTGGGGGCTACTGTGAATGGTATTGATTTGGTTATTTCCTCTTCGGTGTTCTTTTTGTTGATGTAGAGGAATCCAACTGATTTTTGTATGTTTATTTTATAACCTGAGACTCTGCCAAACTCTTCTATTAGTTTCAGTAGTTTTCTGGAGGATTCCTTAGGGTTTTCCATGTATACGATCATGTCATCTGCAAATAGTGATAACTTTACTTCCTCCTTACCAATCTGGATACCCTTTATTTCTTTGTCTAGCCTAATTGCCCTGGCTAGGACTTCAAGTACGATGTTGAATAAGAGTGGTGATAAAGGGCATCCTTGTCTGGTTCCCGTTCTCAAGGGAAATGCTTTCAGGTTCTCTCCATTTAGAGTGATATTGGCCGTTGGCTTTGCATAGATGCCCTTTATTATGTTGAGGAATTTTCCTTCAATTCCTATTTTGGTAAGAGTTTTTATCATAAATGGGTGTTGAACTTTGTCAAATGCCTTTTCTGCATCTATTGATAAGATCATGTGGTTTTTGTCTTTTGTTTTATTTATGTGATGGATTACATTAATGGTTTTTCTGATATTAAACCAGCCTTGCATAAAAACCTGGTATAAATCCCACTTAATCAGGGTGAATTATTTTTTTGATGTGTTGTTGGATTCTATTGGCTAGAATTTTGTTGAGGATTTTTGCATCTATGTTCATGAGGGATATAGGTCTAAAATTTTCTTTTTTTGTAATGTCTTTACCTCGTTTTGGTATCAGGGAGATGGTAGCTTCATAGAATGAGTTGGGTAGTATTCCATCTTTTTCTATGCTTTGAAATACCTTCAATAGTAATGGTGTTAAGTCTTCTCTGAAAGTTTGGTAGAACTCTGCAGTGAAGCCGTCTGGGCCAGGACTTTTTTTTGTTGGAAGTTTTTTGATTACCGTTTCAATCTCTTTTTTTGTTATGGGTCTATTTAGTTGTTCTACTTCTGAATGTGTTAGTTTAGGTAGGTAGTATTGTTCCAAGAATTTATCTATTTCTTCTAGGTTTTCAAATTTGTTAGAGTACAATTTTACGTAGTAATCTGAAACGATTCTTTTAATTTCATTTGGTTCTGTTGTGATGTGGTCCTTCTCGTTTCTTATTCGGGTTATTTGTTTCCTTTCCTGTTTTTCTTTAGTCAGTCTAGCCAATGGTTTATCAATTTTGTTAATTTTTTCGAAGAACCAGCTTTTGGCTTTGTTAATTCTTTCAATTGTTTTTCTGTTCTCTAATTCATTTAGTTCAGCTCTAATTTTTAGTATTTGTTTTCTTCTGGTGCCTGATGGGTTCTTTTGTTGCTCACTTTCTATTTGTTCAAGTTGTAGGGACAGTTCTCTGATTTTGGCTCTTTCTTCTTTTTGTATGTGTGCCTTTATCGATATAAATCGGCCTCTGAGCACTGCTTTTGCTGTGTCCCAGAGGTTTTGATAGGAAGTATTTTCATTCTCGTTGCTTTCTAAGAATTTCCTTATTCCCTCCTTGATGTCTTCTATAACCCAGTCTTTTTTCAGGAGGGTATTGTTCATTTTCCAAGTATTTGATTTCTTTTCCCTAGTTTTTCTGTTATTGATTTCTAGCTTCATTGCCTTGTGGTCTGAGAAGATGCTTTGTAATATTTCGATGTTTTGGATTCTGCAAAGATTTGTTTTATAACCTAATATGTGGTCTATTCTGGAGAATGTTCCATGTGCGCTAGAAAAAAAAGTATATTTTGCAGCAGTTGGGTGGAGAGTTCTGTATAAGTCAATGAGGTCAAGTTGGTTGATTGTTGTAATTAGGTCTTCCGTGTCTCTACTGAGCTTCTTACTGGATGTCCTGTTCTTCTCCGAAAGTGGTGTGTTGAAGTCTCCTACTATAAATGTGGAGGTGTCTATCTCACTTTTCAGTTCTGTTAAAATTTGATTTATGTATCTTGCAGCCCTGTTATTAGGTGTGTAAATATTTAATATGGTTATGTCTTCCTGATCAATTGTCCCTTTTATCATTATATAGTGTCCTTCTTTATCCTTTGTGGCGGATTTAAGTCTAAAGTCTATTTTGTCAGAAATTAATATTGCTACTCCTCTTCTTTTTTGCTTATTGTTTGCTTGATATATTTTTTTCCATCCTTTGAGTTTTAGTTTGTTTGTGTCTCTAAGTCTAAGGTGTGTCTCTTGTAGGCAGCATAAAGATGGATCGTGTTTCTTTATCCAGTCCGTGACTCTCTGTCTCTTTATTGGTGCATTTAGTCCATTTACATTCAGCGTAATTATAGATAAATAAGTTTTTAGTGCTGTCATTTTGATGCCTTTTCATGTGTGTTCTTGGCCATTTCATTTTTCCACATGCTTTTTTGTGCTGAGACGTTTTTCTTAGTAGCTTGTGAGATCCTCATTTTCATAATGTTTAACTTTGTGTTTGTTGAGTCGTTACGTTTTTCTTGGCTTTTTTCTTGAGTTATGGAATTGATATTCCTTTTTGTGGTTACCTTATTATTTGCCCCTATTTTTCTAATTAAAAACCTAACTTATATCCTTCTATATCGCCTTGTATCACTCTCCATCTGGCAGTTCAATGCCTCCTATATTTAGTCCCTCTTTTTGATTATTGTGATCGTTTATCTATTGATTTCCATGATTTCCTGTTATGTGTATTATTTTGTTTATTTATTTATTTTTTAGAATTAGTCTTGTTTGTTTTTGTGCTTTCCCTATTTGAGTTGATATCAGGACATTCTGTTTTGTGACCTTGTATTGTGCTGGTACCTGATATTATTGGTCATCAGGCCAAACAATCTCCTTTAGCATTTCTTGCAGTCTTGGTTTAGTTTTTGCAAATTCTCTAAGCTTGTGTTTAACTGTAAATATCTTAATTTCGCCTTCGTATTTCAGAGAGAGTTTTGCTGGATATATGATCCTTGGTTGGCAGTTTTTCTCGTTCAGTGCTCTGTGTACGTCGTCCCATTCCCTTCTTGCCTGCATGGTTTCTGCTGAGTAGTCTGAACTTATTGATTCTCCCTTGAAGGAAACCTTTCTTTTCTCCCTGGCTGCTTTTAAAATTTTGTGTTTGTCTTTGGTTTTGGCAAGTTTGATGATAATATGTCTTGGTGTTTTTCTTTTTGGATCAATCTTAAATGGGGTTCGATGAGCATCTTGGATAGATATCCTTTCGTCTTTCATGATGTCAGGGAAGTTTTCTGTCAGGAGTTCTTCAACTATTTTCTCTGTGTTTTCTGTCCCCCCTCCCTGTTCTGGGACTCCAATCACACACAAGTTATCCTTCTTGATAGAGTCCCACATGATTCTTAGGGTTTCTTCATTTTTTTTAATTCTTTTATCTGATTTTTTTTCAGCTATGTTGGTGTTGTTTCCCTGGTCCTCCAGAAGTCCCAGTCTACATTCTAATTGCTCGAGTCTGCTCCTCTGACTTTCTATTGCGTTGTCAAATTCTGTAATTTTATTGTTAATGTTTTGGATTTCTGCATGCTGTCTCTCTATGGATTCTTGCAACTTATTAATTTTTCCACTATGTTCTTGAATAATCTTTTTGAGTTCTTCAACAGTTTTATCAGTGTGTTCCTTGGCTTTTTCTGCATTTATCCTAATTTCATTTGTGATATCTTTAAGCATTCTGTAAATTAGTTTTTTATATTCTGTATCTGATAATTCCAGGATTGTATCTTCATTTGGGAAAGATTTTGATTCTTTTGTTTGGGGGGTTGGAGAAGCTGTCATGGTCTGTTTCTTTATGTGGTTTGATATGGACTGCTGTCTCCGAGCCATCACTGGGAAACTAGATTTTCCAGGTAATCAGCTGGTACGCTGGCTCCTAGTTCTGAAAACGGTCACTGTCTGCCCGTATTTGTTCGTTTTCCGTTTCTAAGTCTGTGCTTCTTGTTCAGAGTTCGTAGATTGTTATGTATGTGATCGATTCCCTTGTTTTTCTGAGTCTTTGTTGCAAGAGGGATCCGCGGTAGCGTCCACCTAGTCCGCCATCTTGGCCCCGCCCCCCTATATCACGTATACTCATGTTTTAACCATTATTCTATTGTTTAAGTTCTTATAATATGTTGCTTCCAGCACTATTGTGCTAGAAGATGAGCCCCCAGGTCGGAAGGCACTCAAAAGATGACTGGGGAAGAGCTGCCTCCTCAAAGTAGAGTCGACCTTAACGATGTGGATGGAGTAAAATCATATAGTCTACTATCTGGGAATGACAACTTGAAGAGGAATGGTGTTGCATCACCGTCAAAAAGAACATTTCAAGATCTAACCTGAAGTACAATGCTGTCAGTGATAGGATAATATCCATAGGCCTACAAGGAAGACCAGTTAATACAACTATTATTCAAATTTACGTGCCAACCGCTAAGGCCAAAGATGAAGAAACAGAAGATTTTTATCAGCTGCTGCAGTCTGAAATCGATAGAACATGCAATCAAGGTAATTACTGGTGATTGGAATGCGAAAGTTGGAAACAAAGAAGAAGGATCCATAGTTGGGAAATATGGTCTTGTTGATAGAAACAATGCCAGAGATCGAATGATAGAATTTTGTGAGACCAACGACTTTTTCATTGCAAATATCTTCTTTCACCAACATAAATGGTGACTATTACACATGGAACTCACTGGATGGAACACACAGAAATCAAATTGACTACATCTGTGGAAAGACATGATGGGAAAGCTCAACATCATCAGTCAGAACAAGGCCAGGGGCCAACTGTGAAACAGACCATCAGTTGTTCATATACAACTTCAAGCTGAAACAGGAGAAAATCAAAGCAAGTCCACAAGAGCCAAAATATGACCTTGAGTATATCACACCTGAATTTAGAGACCATCTCAGGAATAGATTTGATGCTTTGAACACTAGTGACTGAAGACCAGATGACTTGTGGAATGACATCAAGGACATGAAGAAAGCGAAAAGACAGAAAAGACCAAAAAGGATGTCAGAGGAGACTCTGAAACTTGTTCATAAACATCGAGCAGCTAAAACAAAAGGAAGAAATGCTAAAGTAAAAGAACTGGACAGAAGATTTCAAAGGGCTGCTTGAGAAGGCAAAGTAAAGTATTAATGACAAGTGCAAAGAGCTGGAGATGGAAAACCAAAAGGAAGAACACATTCGGCATTTCTCAAGCTGAAGGAACTGAAGAAAAAATTCAAGCCTTGATTTGCAATAGTGAAGGATTCTATGGGGAAAATATTAAATGATGCAGGAAGCATCAAAAGGAGATGGAAGAAATACAGAGTCATTAAACCAAAAAGAACTAGTCGATGTTCAACCATTTCAAGAGGTAGCTTACGATCAGGAATCAATGGTACTGAAGGAAGAAGTCCAAGCTGCTCTGAAGGCACTGGCAAAAAACAAGGCTCCAGGAATTGATGGAATATCAATTGAGATGTTTCAACAAACGGATGCAGCGCTGGAGGTGCTCACTCGTCTATGCCAAGAAATATGGAAGACAGCTCCCAGGCCAACTGACTGGAAGAGATCCATATTTATGCCTATTCCCAAGAAAGGTGATCCAAGTGAATGCGGAAATTACAGAAAAATATCATTAATATCACACGCAAGCAAAATTTTGCTGAAGATCATTCGAAAATGGCTACAGCAATGTATTGACATGTAACTTCCAGAAATTCAGGCCGCTTTCAGAAGAGGACGTGGAACCAGGGATATCATTGCTGATGTCAAATGGATCCTGGCTGAAAGCAGAGAATACCAGAAAGATGTTTACCTGTGTTTTATTGACTATGCAAAGATATTAGACTATATGGATCACAACAAATTATGAATAACATTGCGAAGAATGGGAATTCCAGAACACTTAATTGTGCTCATGAGGAACCTTTACATAGATCAAGAGGTAGTTGTTCAGACAGAACAAGGGGATACCGATTGGTTTAAAGTCAGGAAAGGCGTGTGTCAGGGTTGTATCCTTTCGCCATACCTATTCAATCTGTATGCTGAGCAAATAATCTGAGAAGCTGGACTATATGAAGAAGAACGTGGCATCAGGATTGGAGGAAGACTCATTAACAACTTGCGTTATGCAGATTACACAACCTTGCTTGCTGAAAGTGAAGAGGACTTGAAGCACTTACTAATGATGATCAAAGACCACAGCCTTCAGTATGGATTACACCTCAACATAAAGAAAACAAAAATCCTTACAACTGGACCGGTGAGCAACATCATGATAAACGGAGAAAAGACTGAAGTTGTCAAGGATTTCATTTTACTTGGATCCACAATCAACAGCCATGGAAGCAGCAGTCAAGAAAATGAAAGACGCGTTGCATTGGGTAAATCTGCTGCAAAGGACCTCTTTAAAGTGTTGAAGAGGAAAGACATCACCTTGAAGACTAAGGTGCGCCTGACCCAAGACACGGTATTTTCAATTGTGTCGTATGCATGCGAAAGCTGGACAATGAATAAGGAAGACTGAAGAAGAATTGACACCTTTGAATTGTGGTGTTGGTGAAGAATATTGAATATACCATGGACTGCCAAAAGAATGAGCAAATCTGCCTTAGAAGAAGTACAACAAGAATGCTCCTTAGAAGCAAAGATGGCGAGATGGCATCTTACATACTTAGGACATGTTGTTAGGAAGGATCAGTCCCTGGAGAAGGACATAATGCTTGCAAAGTACAGGGTCAGCCAAAAAGAGGAAGACCCTCAACAAGGCGGACTGACACAGTGGCTGCAACAATGAGCTCAAGCATAACAACGATTGTAAGGATGGTGCAGGACCAGGCAGTGTTTATTTCTGTTGTGCATAGTGTCGCTATGAGTCAGAACCGACTTGACGGCACCTAATAACAACAAAACATATGCTGCTTCAATTTCTTTTTAAGTCAAAATTGGGCATAAATAAATGTTACAGGTTTAAATTGAATAGCCAGAAACCGGATGTATAAGGAACTGTAACTTTTTTTTTCTATGACTGATCTTACCTTACTCTCAAACTTCCATTGCCACTCATTGTGGGAAAACTATTGATGTTTCTCATGAAAGGTATCACAGTCTCTTCCAGTTTAAAATATGGTCTATTTTAGGCATTCTCTGCCCTAGGGTGGCATCTGGGAGCCGGGAGAAATCTTTTGTAACCTCATGCCATTCATGAAAGTACATTTGGAACTACTTACCTCTGGTTTAGGAGTCACATTCCACATCCCTTTTGGTGTCTGGATATTGGTTTCTGTCAGTGATAATTTTATCCACTAATCATTCGATACTTCGCCTATAAGGAGAAGGAACCTATGTCCTCTCCCGTTGAACCTGGACCAACCTTCTGTCTACCTGGATGAAAAGAATGCGACTTCTGAGGCTAGGTTAGAAAAAGTGATACAATTCCTCCTGGCCCTCTCTCTATGAGGAGATGCATCATTAGATCTTACAGCCACCTTGTAAGACATTTAAGGCTGCCATACTGTGAGGAAACCCACAAGTCTGTGTGGAGAGACTACATGAAGGGGGAGACAGATGCCTAACCAGCCTACAACTGCTAAACAGCTTCCTGCTGTTCTAGCTCCAAACCGTTTTGCCTAACCGCAGTTGCACGATGATAAACTATGAGCCAGAACTCATCAGCCAAGTCATTTCTGAATTCCTTACCCACAGAAACACGAGAGATACAAAATTATTGTCATTGTTTTAAGTCACTAAGTTTTGGGGCGATTTGTCACACAGCAATACATAACTAGGACACTGTCATTGTTGTATTGCTATGGTTCAGTTTGGCCTACTTGGATCACCCTGTACTCATTTCCACTGAGGAGTGGCTAGTTCTCTCTGTTCTCGGAGTGTTATATTAGCACCTGCTCTTTGTTCTTCTTCTTTTACAATCTCTTGTCAATAAAAAAAAATAAATAAATCCCATAAATTCTAAAATACAACCCCTCCTCCCTAACCTCCCGATGACACAATATTAATTAGCTCTTGAGTACTTTTTTTACTTGTTCTCTTTCCTCAATTTCCTTAATCCATCCTCCATACTTCGAAGGATGTTATCATACTAAAAAGTAAAGCGGATCATGTTATTCCTCACTACATACACAATAAGGTATGGACTCAATAGAGCATAAAAAGCCCTTCACAATCTTCTGCCTTCTTAGCATAATCCTCTGCCATTCCCTGCACAATATCCTATGTTTCTGCCAACCTTAATTGTTCATCAACCTGGAACTCCCTCTTTGACTTAAAACGTTTTTTCCTTTGTTTGGATTGATAGTATTTTTCATACCATACTACAATTGGTTGAATGTACAACTGTCAACTACACAGTGAGTCCCCATGGGGCTAGGATTAGGTTTTGTTAATCTTTCTACTTCTAGCAAGTAGCATACTATCTTGCTCTTGATAAATATTCAGATCATGATTGGAGAAAAACGCACAACCAATCTGACCAGTCTCATCACCAAAAAAACTGAAGTAATCAGAAGAGAATTTTCATAGACTTTCGCTTTTACTCACCTACTATAGCATCTTTACCCACATAGGTAGTCTGCCTTGTATACACGCTCCTATCTAAAGCCAAACCCTTTACTTGGGAACTAGATCCCAATACTCTTCTCTTACTCAAGACATGTCTTTAGCAATTCTCTCCCCTCGACAGCTTTCCCCTGTCTATTCAAACTACTTTCCATTTATTTTCTACAAAGACACTCAAAAATCTTAAATGTGGACATTTCTTCATTCAAAAATATTTTCTAGAAACTTGGAAGAACATTTGTTAAATGACAAATAGCTCCTGGACTAAGCAGAAGCAGTGAGGTAAATAAACCAAAAATTTACCCCTCACTTTGAAACACTAAGATCTATAAACCTTCAATAATAATAAAGTACAGCTAAAAACTGCTTCTTTCTGAAGTGCCTGCATTTCTAGTCATTAGTCCCTTACTAGAGCTAGACAATATCTATATTCCCTGGCACTTGGTATTTTATGTTCAGACATTTGTAGTCTGTATCGGAATCGACTCAAGGGCACTGGGTTTTCTGGGTATATGAATTTGTATGCGTGTCAAACCTACATATGTACATTAATTAAAATGAAGGCAATTTCATAATACTAATGCCTAAAAAAGTGTTTTTCTATCTATCACTGTGAAACATCAATGAACAAAAAATTAAAAAATTCCTGACCTTGTGGAATTTATAATCTAGTAAGAGGAGACAAACTGTAAACTCTATTCTCCACACAATGGCCATAGTGATCCTTTTAAAAGGTAAATCAGATCATATTGTCATTTATCTGCCGAAAACCCATCCCATTTCACTTAGAGTAAAAGCCAAAATCTAGATTATGGCTCATAGGGCCCTACATGATTCCAACTCCCTATTAACTCTTTGACCTCATATCCTAGTACCCTCTCATTTGCTCACTCTAATCCAGCCATACCAGTCTTAGCGACCCTCAAAAATACCAGGCACTTTCCAAACTTTCGGTTCCCTCTGACTGCACTGCTCTTCCCTAGGTATCTGCATGGTTAACTCTCTTATTCCCTTCAAGAATTTGTTTACATATGCCTTCTCAATGAAGCCCACTCTGATTTCCCACCAACAGGTGGCAACAGCCCAACTGTCCATCAACAGATGAATGAATAAACAATGTTTGGTACATACATATAGTGGAAAATTATCCAGCTCTAAAAATGAAGTTCTGATACATGCTACAATGTAGATGAACCTTAAAAGCATGCTAAGTGAAATAAGGATACTGCATGATCCCACTTACACAAGGTTATCTAGAACTGGCAAGTTCAGAAAGAGAGAAAGTAGAATAGTGATTACCAGTAGCTGGGAGGAGGGGACAATGGGTAGTTATTGTTTAATGGGTACAGAATATCTGTTTGGCATGATGAAAAGGCTCTGGAAATAGATGATGGTACTGGCTGCATAACACTGTGAATGTATTTAATACCACTGAATTGTACACTTAAAAAGGGTTATTAAAACAGTAAATTTTATGTGTACTTTACCACAATCAAAAAAAAAAAAAAAGCAAAGTAAACACACAATTCAGGGTAGCAGATACCTTTGACAAGAAAGAGGGATGCGACACTGGTACTGGGATAATTCTTGAGTTGGTAGTCGGTTCATAGGTAGTCGTTATG
This sequence comes from Loxodonta africana, assembly GCF_030014295.1. Classification (NCBI taxonomy): domain Eukaryota; kingdom Metazoa; phylum Chordata; class Mammalia; order Proboscidea; family Elephantidae; genus Loxodonta; species Loxodonta africana. Next base: position 43,196,239 of record NC_087347.1, read on the forward strand.
TTATGAAGTTTTTAACTTAAACATATGTTATATATTATTTTGTGTATATAACATGTTAAACATATATGAAGAAATAATTGACCTCCAAGGGGGGCGGGGAACACAATGAGAGGTACCACTACACACCTATTTAAAAACCAAACCAAACCTATTTCCGTCAAGTAGATTCCGACTCATAGAGCCCTATAGGACAGAGTAGAACTGCCCATAGGGTTTTCGAGAAGCACCTGGTGGGTTCGAACTGCCAACCTTTTGGTTAACAGCCATAGCTCTTAACCACTATGCCACCAGGGTTTTCACACACCTATTAGAATGCCTGAAATTTAAAAGACTGTCCATACCAACTATTGGCTAGGATATAGTATATTTGAAATTCTCATACACTGCTGATGGCAATGAAAATGGTACAACCACTTTGGAAAACTGTTTGGCACTTTCTTAAAAAGTTAAACATATGTCTACCGTATAACCCAGCCATTTCACTCCTAGGTATAAGAGAAATGAAAGCTTATGTCCATACAAGGCCCTGTACACAAATGTTCACAGCAGCTTTATTTCTAATAGCCCAAAACTGGAAATAACCCAAATGTCCATCAACAGGTGAACGGATAAACAAATTGTAATATATTAATACAATGGAATACTACTCAGTAACAAAAAGGAATGAACTATTCATACACATTACCACATCAATTAATTTCAAAGTAACTGCAGAGTGACAAAAGTCAGATAAAGTTCATACTGTACAATTTCATTTACATAGAATTGTAGAAAAAACAAACCGATCTTCAGTAACAGAAGGCAGATCAGTGGTTATCTGGGGGTTGGAGGGTGAGAGGAAGGAAAGGGCGAGTCTACAAAGAGGTACAAGAAAATTCTGGGGGATGACGAAGATGCTCATTATCTTGATCGTGCTGATGGTTTCAAGCTGTATACATAGGTCAAAACTTATTAAATTGTGCACTTTAAATATGTTCAGTTTGCTGTATGTTAATTATACCTATATAAAGATGCTTAAAAACAAAAACCTTCCCTGTATGTGACTTCTACTCCTGTCTTCTGGTTTTAGCATTCTTATGCCCATATTACATTACCAAAGCTCTTCTGTATTAACCATACAATTTATTTTTTGCATGACATCACTTTAGCATCCATTAACAAGTGAGGTTTTTTTTTTAATTTTGATTTCATTCCTGAAGTTTAAGAACCCAGCAGGCACTGAATACTTGTATTATTTAACAATAGAATTCATTAGTGGCAAAAGTATACTAAGGCTATGTCATTATGCTAAGCTAATTAAGTAGAATTACAGATGTTTATATATCAAAACTATATACTTTTGAAGATGCTTGAAGTCTAAACCAGCTAATACACAACAGCCAATGCAAGCGCCCTTATGGAGAGACTAAGATTTTCTGTGGGCCTGAAAAATAATCACAGAGTGGAATAAAGCAAAGAAGCAAAACCAAACCCATTGCTGTTGAGTCAATTTTGACTCACAGTGACCCTATAGGTCAGAGTAGGCAGCCATGGCACTTAAGCACTACACCACCAGGGTTTCCAAAGAAGCAAAGCGGGAAAAAATTAACTATAACTCCTTTTTAAATCACATACTCTGTTATCACTCCTAAAATACAAAGTTGTGCTTGAAGATGTCACATTGTCAAAATGTGGGGACAAAAGGATTACTTATACCTTATTATATGCATTGTTTTAAAATGTTGATGGTTCGCTGTTTTGCTGAGTACTAAATGATATATGCATATATAGACCCAAAGCTAATGGTAATAGTAGTTATGCTTAAAACTTTAAATTTACAGGTAGTTATGCTCAAAATTTTCCAGGCTCCAAGCCAAACATAAATCTCTAGTCATAATTCTCAAGTATTAAAGTGTTTATTCAGCATCTTCAAGACGAAAAAAAAATAGCACCATCTCCAGGAAAAGTACAAAAAAGAAACTGACAAGTTTAAGAAAAAAATAACACAGAATCTTTTAATGAAAAAAATTACATTATAACAATGACATTATACATTAAGTTACAATATATATACGCACATTTTTAAACCTCTTTTTAAACCTGGTACAATTTAATAAAATCTTTCTCATACCCACATGATTATGTATTGCGAGAACATATAAAGAAAGATGAAACGCAAGCCGGTGGGCCTCAAAATTAGAAGCTCTAATGAAGCAACAGATTCCAAAACCTATGTTTTCTATTTCTTTTGTGCTTTTTAGGAAAGAGTTACCTTTTTTAAAGCATACTAACTGCTTACACAGAAAATTGCTATTGAGGGACTGGCCCACCGTGGCTGCGTTTATCTGTAATTCACTGTAATATACACAAAGGTCACTTGTAGGCTTGGAACATGAAGAGACAAGCTCAGCTGTAACTGTGACCTTCTGCTTATTCTGAACTTCCAACTCCCCACTACAGATATTACACCTTGTAATATATGACACAAAAGAATATATGTCACACTTCGCTGTAGAGCCGTTAGGAGAATGCCAAATACAGATACTGGAAATTTTATGCACAGTATTTAATTCCCTGTGTATTTAGGAAATAATTAAACATTAAAAATATGTAAACATAGTTTTTAAAAAGTGATGCTAAGCACCTCTAAACGCAATACTGATATATTTTGACTGAACATGCATTTGGAGGACAAATGACTTTTTAAAAACTCATTCAGAAAACATTTTTAAAGAGCTACTCATTGAAATACTTACATGAAAATATTGATAGCTCCAGTTTCTACCTAAAAACCAAAAGAGTATATAATTAGGGATTTAAACCTTTCTTCTTGTTCTCTTTTTTATTTTTTGTTTGTTTGCAGGGAGAATGCATTGTCACTTTGTTTTCATGATAAAAAAAAAACAGTATCAGAAGAGACGTTTACAGGGAATGAAGCGAGAGAAATATTTTTTAACTATGTTTTATTCTTGATCAAGTGTCAAAGTTTGAATCCTCTGACATCTCGCATCATCACAGATACCTGACTAGGGCTTATACCTTAACAAGCATTTCTCCTTAGTAACTCAACATCAGAAAAGGAATGTATCCAAAGAATACAGTTCAATGGGTGAAATATTTAATAGTAAATCACTGCCATTACTGAAAAGTGAAGATCTATTATTCTAAATCTTGAAAAGGTTTTTTATAAAAAGTATAAATAAAAAGTGAAAAGAATATTACCTATAGTGCATCACTAAGGTATAAATTAATGTGGACTTACTCCTTTTAGGCACACGTAGACTAAGAGAAATCTGAGCTTGAGGTAACTAAGAGATGTGTTTAACTTAGAATAGCATAATCAGGTTTGGCAGCCAGCCTTTATAAATGCCTACAACAAATATTTTCAATCCTTAGAAAAAAGAAAAGTAATTCTTATTAAATATATGAACTAAAAAATTAGTTTGTATTAAATAAGGTATAAATAATACACTTTATACTAAATAGGGTATAAATCTGAAGAACAAAGAATTTTAGAATTCTACTCACTACTTGGAAGAAATACAGCCAGAATGCTCCTTAGAAACAAGAATGGTGAGACTTCATCTCACGTACTATGGACATGATATCAGGAGGGCTCAGTCCCTGGAGAAGGACATCATGCTTGGTAAAGTAGAGGGTCAATGAAAAAGAAGAAGACCCTCAATGAGATGGACTGACACAGTGGCTGCAACAATGGGCTCAAATATAGCACTGACTGTGAGGATGTCGAGGATGGGTCAGTGTTTTGTTCTGTTGTACATACGGTCACTATGAGTCGGAATCGACCGGACAGCACCTAACAACAACAACCCATTTCTAATGTATCAGTGTTTTAAACTTACATACACTTCATGTACCTGAAATAAAGTGAATTAAGAACGGGAGACTGGATTTACAAACGTGAAAAGTGACTCATTTTTAAGTATGAAGGTTAAATTCATATTATATTACACATGCTTTAACATTAAACATTAATATATATTTGAAATTCCTTTTTTTAAAAAATAAAATTTAAAATATATCCACCAATGATTCATGGGGGGAAAAAGTCTTTAGGTTGATCTCTTGACAGTTACAGTTGACACTTCTAGTTTACTAACCTTCCAGAAAAGAGAGGTTATAATGAATTTACTGATTAGTACTTACGTAGTATTTAAAGTAAATATCCTCACTTAACAAGCAAATACAACAGATCAGTCATTTTAAAGTTTTAAAAATAACATGAACTAAAATTTTAAACTATAAATTCTTGTCTTGAAATACTGTAAGTCTTAAATGTATCAATTCAGTAAGAACTCTGAAAAATGTAAATACAATTGAAATTCTTTCCTAACCTGAACTAAATCTTCAATATAAAATAAGAAAAAAAAAAAACAAATAAACCCTCTGGCATCATCAAGAAGTTTCCCAAATTATCTGTAAATTTCAGGGGACTCTTATTCCATTTTCTCAAGTGTTACATCTTTCTATTCCTAAGTAGTATTTAACTAAAATAGAGTGTAAATTCATGCTGCATATATTTATTTCTGTTGTTTATCTGATTAATTCAAGTTAAAATTCTCAGTACTTCCAAGATACTTTAAAATTTTGATTAGATGACCATTAGTATGCTATTGGCTCATGGTTATAAGTATACGATGTAGAAGGGAGAAGCTAAAATGCAACTACACAGTTTCCACAGGTGTGATTGCTGGGCTTCATGGTATGATGTAACATCTATTGCTTTATCTTTCCAAATGAGATGCATTACAAATTTTCTCTCACCTGTCTGCCAATTAAAAATTTCTTCACAACTTTAAAGAGGGAATATGTTCTTTTATAACTTAAAAAAAAAAAAAAACCATGAAACCATGACATGCATACACACACAAACATACATTCACACACGTTTGTTGCTGATGTTCATTTTTGTGTTAAACACCAAAATTGGATATTCCCAGGGGATGAGTTAGATAACTGTTTGTGTTCAGACTACATCACCAAGAATAAGTTCGGACTATCTTTTGAAATACTGGCCTTGTTAGACAATCAGAAAGCATAATAATTATGCAAAATAAGTAGAACAAAATGTTTCTTAAGGAAGGTAACAATAGAATTGGCAACAAACATAACAATTTTAAATCAAAGCTGCCCATTGAATCAGTCTTCAATCCATGTATCACACCGTCCTGAAGAATGGCAATATTTTGACAATATTCACCTTCTTTTCTAAGACATCAGAAGTCACCAGAGCTGGAAATTCTGAAAAGCTTCAATAATTTATGTGGCAGATAATTTCTTGCAGGCCAATTTTTTTTTTGCTTCCACAGACAACACTGGTTCTTTGGGTTCTTGCTTAACTTGGCTCACAGAAATGGTATCTTCTGGAGTTTCTTCAACTTTAAAACCAAACATAAAAGAAAAACCCTAAAAATTAATATACTTCATAACATTGCAATCTCTAGAATTATTTATGAATTTAGAAATAAAGCACAAAACAGTTTGGAAAAAAAATCAAGTAACTCAGAAAAGTAGCTGGTGTATTTGAGAACTCAGTGCTTCTGACATCTTAAATCATTCATATTAAATTACTTCAGTATGATTCTAGTAATGAAAAAAGAGAGAAAAAACTATAAAGTTATTCTCATCTAAAGATACTCTGACAAAAAGCTGCCTATAATTTGATAAAATTAAAAAGAACATTGCACATTTAAACTTAACTGTGTTTTAAAATATTACATGAATAGAAGTCAGGAACCTCCTATTAATTAAAAATTATTTGTTTTGCTATTTGCAGGCAGGAACATGTACTATAAATTCATGATGTGTTGACATACACATATATGATCATATATCAAGGAAAATTTTCTCTCCCTTAAGGAACCTGACTATGTAAGTATCTCAGAATAAAAAAAAAAAGTCACATCTTAAATGATAGCTCTGTCTTTGCTGTCTGAGCTATATATTTGCTGTCCTAAAACATTTCATAATGTTATTACCATTCTGATTTTAAAGTGCTTACGGCCAAATTGATCTAAACGTAGCATATCAGCAATACTATTGTAAACTGGCAAGTGAGATGTCTAAGATCAAATCTCTCAGGAATATCTGTATTTCAGTTGCTGTAGGGGACAGAGATTGAGGGGACCATAGTTTCTCAGAAAGTGTGTTGAACACAGCTAATGTTTGTCACATAGGGATATGCTGGAGTTTAGTCCCAGACAAAGAGAACCACTAGAGGCTGGATTTGAATGACCCTAAGAATTTATGTCCAATTTAAGTATTCCCTCAGATTATGATCTAACTTGACAAATCATGGATGTATGGATTCAAAGACAGTCTCCTTTAAAGCAATTTGAGTTAGAGTTCCCAGAAATATCTTGGTACAACACAAAGGGAGGACGCATGTTAGAACGGAAAGAAGCTTTGGAGGCAGACAGACCTGGCTTTAAACCCCTTCTCTGTCACTGGATGTCCACTTTATGCATTTACTTAAATTCTCCAAGCCTTGGTTTCACCATGAAGTATGGGGAACACCACCAACTATCTCATGGAGTTGCTGTAAGGATTAATTCACATACATTCCTTCTTACTATCTCCTACTAAACTTCCTCAGAGGCCCAAATCTGGTAGTTACAACTCCCATAGCCCTGAACAAATTTTCTTAAAATTAATGCTTCCAATAAATTTAAAAGGCAGTGACTCTTTTCTGGAAAGAGTTCTCTCAGTTTTCCTTACCCAAAAGAATGATGACTAAGAATGGAAAGAAATACTCCATATGTTTCAGGAATAACTTCTGTATTTATCTTTGTTCTTCAAAACCAAACTATAAATCTTTTCCCACAAAAGTGCCCAATCCAGGGGCGGGGCCAAGATGGCTGACTAGGTAGACGCTACCTCGGATCCCTCTTGCAACAAAGACTCAGAAAAACAAGTGAATCGATCACATACACGACAATCTACAAACCCTGAACAACAAACACACATTTAAAGAGTTGACCTGAGTGACAGAGACGGAGAACGAACAACTACAGGGAAGCAGCGACTATTTTCGGAGCCTGGAGCCAGCGTTCCAGTCAGGTAACCTTGGCGCCGGGCTTAGGACTGGGCGCAGGGGATCTGAACACGACATCTGTGACTGCGCAAACACGGGGCGCAGCCCTAGCCCCCTGAACTAACCCTGGGACGGGGCCCAGCCGGTCCGCGGAGGCGGCACGGCGACGCAGCTGGCGGACGAGAAGTCCCCGGGAGGCAGCGACTGATTTTGGAGCCGGGAGTGCAGCGACCCAGCAGGGGAACCTTTATGCTGGGCTGTGGACTGGCAGCGGAGCAACTGACCATGGCTTCTGTGGGCCAGACCCTCGGGGACAATCTCTACCCAGCCAGCACACATAGGCGATACGCCCCTCGGGAATCTCAGATAAAATAGTCAGCCCAAGCAAGATAAGCAACTTTGGCTATATCCCGGGGTGCTACTCTCTGCTGTTTTTCTGAACCCTCCCCTCCCCTTCCCAGGAGGCTTCATTAACATTGGAATTTCCTGAGCCAGAGGGAGAATGGCTCCAGCTCCATGGCTTTTCTTTTCCTTTTTTTTTTTCCTTTTTGGTCTTTCCCTAACCCATTCTTCCGGCCTGAGAGAAGCAACCACAAAAAACCCAGGGACCAAAAATCCTTCCCTAATTGGACTAAAAACACCGGGAGTGCAGCGTCCCAGCCGGGGAACCTTGACACTGGGCTGTGGACTGGTAGCGGAGGAACTGACGCGGCTTCTGCGGGCAAGACCCTCGGGGGTAATCTCTACCCAGCCAGCACACATAGTCGACACGCCCCTCGGGAATCTCAGATAAAACAGTCATCCCAAACAAGATAAGCAACTTTGGCTATATCCTGGGGTGCTACTCTCTCCTGTTTTCCTGAAACCTCCCCTCCCCTTCCCAGGCGGCTTCATTAACGGTGGAATTTCCTGAGACAGAGGGAGAACGGCTCCAGCTCCGCAGCTTTCCTTTTCCCTTTTTTTTGGTCTTTTCCTAACCCATTCTTCCGGCCTGAGAGAAAAAAAAGAGAAGCAACCACAAAAAACCCAGGGACCAAAAATCCTTCCCTAATTGGACTAAAAACACAGAACCAGCTCCAGCCAAGCATATATGACCCATATCTCGGGCTTTCATCCCTACAGGGAACAAGGTGGCTATTACAATGCAAAGGCATTTCTGATAGGGATCTGACTGCATTTATTTAGCAAATTTACTGGAAAAACAAGTTTCCCAGGTCTGATATCTCTGCTTATTCAACAGAGCCCTAACTGACCCACAACAGGGAACTGAGGGCTGAAGCTCCCCCCAGACCACCTAGCCTCTTGCCTTAGGGGTCTAAGGAGGGTGACACCTACCAATCTGTAGAGGTACTTGCATTGGGGGCCTAAGGTACAGCTGCAGAGCCCTCCCACCAAGGTGCTTTAGGAATAGAGACACACCTACCTCACTGACACTTGGGGAAAGCCTGTCAGCATCCTGCCCCCCGCTGCAGTGTGAACCCTAGCTGCTAATAGAATCTAGTACACATAACTATCACCACTGCTTCTCAAGGTGGATAGGTGTTAGGGTGCAGCACACACTTGATGACCCAAAATCAAATTCTACACAAGAATAGTGAATAGACTCAGGCATATATATCTGGCAACAGCCCTAACCAGCTGGTAATAGGTCATAAGTAAGTCAAGGGCTACAACAATCAAGACAGCACAATCTAGTAGCCCATCCACGTATACTGAAAGAAAACAAAACAAGACTCAGTGAGCAAACACAGAATAAATCACTACAATACCTTAGTGATGGCTCACAGACAGCAGTCGATATCAAACCACATAAAGAACCAGACCATGACAGCTTCTACAACCCCTCAAACAAAAGAATCAAAATCTTTCCCAAATGAAGATACAATCCTGGAATTATCAGATACAGAATATAAAAAACTAATTTACAGAATGCTTCAAGACATCAGGGATGACCTCAGAAATAAAATAAGGCAAACTGCAGAAAAAGCCAGGGAACACACTGATAAAACAGTCGAAGAACTCAAAAAGATTATTCAAGAACGTAGTGGAAAAATTAATAAGTTGCAAGAATCCATAGACAGACAGCATGCAGAAATCCAAAAGATTAACAATAAAATTACAGAATTAGACAACGCAATAGGAAGTCAGAGGAGCAGACTCGAGCAATTAGAATGCAGAGTGGGAAATCTGGAGGACCAGGGAATTAACACCAACATAGCTGAAAAAAAATCAGATAAAAGAATTTAAAAAAATGAAGAAACCCTAAGAATCATGTGGGACTCTATCAAGAAGGATAATTTGCGTGCGATTGGAGTCCCAGAACAGGGAGGGAGGACAGAAAACACAGAGAGAATAGTTGAAGATCTGCTGACAGAAAACTTCCCTGACATCATGAAAGACGAAAGGATATCTATCCAAGATGCTCATCGAACCCCATTTAAGACTGATTCAAAAAGAAAAACACCAAGACATATTATCATCAAACTTGCCAAAACCAAAGACAAACACAAAATTTTAAAAGCAGCCAGGGATAAAAGAAAGGTCTCCTACAAGGGAGAATCAATAAGAATAAGTTCAGACTACTCAGCAGAAACCATGCAGGCAAGAAGGGAATGGGACGACGTATACAGAGCACTGAGCGAGAAAAACTGCCAACCAAGGATCATATATCCAGCAAAACTCTCTCTGAAATATGAAGGCGAAATTAAGATATTTACAGATAAACACAAGCTTTGAGAATTTGCAAAAACCAAACCAAAGCTAGAAGAAATACTAAAGGAAATTGTTTGGTCAGAAAACCAATAATATCAGATACCAGCACAACACAAGGTCACAAAACAGAACATCCTGATATCAACTCAAACAGGGAAATTGAAAAAACAAATTAAGATTAATTTAAAATAAAAAAAATGCTCAAAACAGGGAATCATTGAAGTCAACATGTAAAAGATCACAATAATCAAAAAGAGGGACTAAATACAGGTGGCATAGGACTGACATATGGAGAGGGAAGCAAGGCGATATAGGACAACACGAGTTAGGTTTTTACTTAGAAAAATAGGGGTAAATATTAAGGTAACCACAAAGAGGTATAACAACTCCATGACTCAAAATAAAAACCAAGAAAAACGTAACAACTCAGCAAACATAAAGTCAAATACTATAAAAATGAGGACCTCACAATTTACAAAGAAAAACGTCTCAGCACAAAAGAGTAAGTGGAAAAATGAAATTGTCAACAACACACATAAAAAGGCATCAAAATGACAACACTAAACACTTACTTATCTATAATTACGCTGGATGTAAATGGACTAAATGCACCAATAAAGAGACAGAGAGTCTCAGACTGGATAAAGAAACATGATCCGTCTATATGCTGCCTACAAGAGACACACCTTAGACTTAGAGACACAAACAAACTAAAACTCAAAGGATGGAAAAAATATATCAAGCAAACAATAAGCAAAAAAGAAGAGGAGTAACAATATTAATTTCTGACACAATAGACTTTAAACTTATATCCTCCACAAAGGATAAAGGACACTACATAATGATAAAAGGGACAATTGACCAGGAAGATATAATCATATTAAATATTTATGCACCCAATGACAGGGCTGCAAGATACATAAATCAAATTTTAACAGAACTGAAAAGTGAGATAGACACCTCCACAATTATAGCAGGAGACTTCAACACACCACTTTCGGAGAAGGACAGGACATCCAGTAAGAAGCTCAATAGAGACACGGAAGACCTAATTACAACAATCAACCAACTTGACCTCATTGACTTATACAGAACTCTCCACCCAACTGCTGCAGAGTATACTTTTTTTCTAGCACACATGGAACATTCTCTAGAATAGACCACGTATGAGGTCATAAAACAAACCTTTGCAGAATCCAAAACATCGAAATATTGCAAAGCATCTTCTCAGACCACAAGGCCATAAAAGTGGAAATCAATAACAGAAAAATTAGGGAAAAGAAATCAAATACTTGGAAACTGAACAATACCCTCCTGAAAAAAGACTGGGTTACAGAAGACATTAAGGAGGGAATAAGGAAATTCGTAGAATGCAATGAGAATGAAAATACTTCCTATCAAAACCTTTGGGACACAGCAAAAGCAGTGCTCAGAGGCCAATTTATATCGATAAAGGCACACATACAAAAAGAAGAAAGAGCCAAAATCAGAGAACTGTCCCTACAACTTGAACAAATAGAAAGTGAGCAACAAAAGAATCCATCAGGCACCAGAAGAAAACAAATACTAAAAATTAGAGCTGAACTAAATGAATTAGAGAACAGAAAAACAATTGAAAGAATTAACAAAGCCAAAAGCTGGTTCTTTGAAAAAATTAACAAAATTGATAAACCATTGGCTAGACTGACTAAAGAAATACAGGAAAGGAAACAAATAACCCGAATAAGAAACGAGAAGGACCACATCACAACAGACCCAACTGAAATTAAAAGAATCATATCAGATTATTACGAAAAATTGTATTCTAACAAATATGCAAACCTAGAAGAAATGGATGAATTCCTGGAAAAACACTACCTACCTAAACTAACACATTCAGAAGTAGAACAACTAAATAGACCCATAACAAAAAAAGAGATTGAAACGGTAATCGGAAAACTCCCAACAAAAAAAAGCCCTGGCCTGGATGGCTTCACTGCAGAGGTCTACCAAACTTTCAGGGAAGAGTTAACACCACTACTACTAAAGGTATTTCAAAGCATAGAAAATGACGGAATACTACCTAACTCATTCTATGAAGCCACCATCTCCCTGATACCAAAACCAGGTAAAGACATCACAAAAAAAGAAAATTACAGACCTATATCCCTCATGAACATAGATGCAAAAATCCTCAACAAAATTCTAGCCAATAGAATTCAGCAACATATCAGAAAAATAATTCACCACGACCAAGTGGGATTTATACCAGGTATGCAAGGCTGGTTTAATACTAGAAAAACCATTAATGTAATCCACCATATAAATAAAACAAAAGACAAAAACCACATGATCTTATCAATTGATGCAGAAAAGGCATTTGACAAAGTCCAACACCCATTTATGATAAAAACTCTCACCAAAATAGGAATTGAGGGAAAATTCCTCAACATAATAAAGGGCATCTATACAAAGCCAACAGCCAGCATCACTCTAAATGGAGAGAGCCTGAAAGCATTTCCCTTGAGAACAGGAACCAGACAAGGATGCCCTTTATCACCGCTCTTATTCAACATTGTGCTAGAAGTCCTAGCCAGAGCAATTAGGCTAGACAAAGAAATAAAGGGTATCCAGATTGGCAAGGAGGAAGTAAAATTATCTCTATTTGCAGATGACATGATCTTATACACAGAAAACCCTAAGGAATCCTCCAGAAAACTACTGAAACTAATAGAAGAGTTTGGCAGAGTCTCAGGTTATAAGATAAACATACAAAAATCACTTGGATTCCTCTACATCAACAAAAAGAACATCGAAGAGGAAATAACCAAATCAATACCATTCACAGTAGTCCCCAAGAAGATAAAATACTTAGGAATAAATCTTACCAAATATGTAAAAGACGTATACAAAGAAAACTACAAAGCACTACTACAAGAAATTAAAAAGGACATACTTAAGTGGAAAAACATACCTTGCTCATGGACAGGAAGATTTAACATAGTAAAAACGTCTATTCTACCAAAAGCCATCTATACATACAATGCACTTCCGATCCAAATTCCAATGTCATTTTTTAAGGTGATAGAGAAACAAATCACCAACTTCTTATGGAAGGGAAAGAAGCCTCGGATAAGCAAAGCATTACCGAAAAAGAAGAAGAAAGTGGGAGGCCTCACTCTACCTGATTTCAGAACCTATTATACAGCCACAGTAGTCAAAACAGCCTGGTACTGGTACAACAACAGACACATAGACCAGTGGAACAGAATTGAGAACCCAGATATAAATCCATCCACATATGAGCAGCTGATATTTGACAAAGGCCCAGTGTCAGTTAATTGGGGAAAAGATAGTCTTTTTAACAAATGGTGCTGGCATAACTGGATATCCATTTGCAAAAAAATGAAACAGGACCCATACCTCACACCATGCACAAAAACTAACTCCAAGTGGATCAAAGACCTAAACATAAAGACTAAAACGATAAAGATCATGGAAGAAAAAATAGGGACAACCTTAGGAGCCCTAATACAAGGCATAAACACAATACAAAACATTACCAAAAATGACAAAGAGAAACCAGATAACTGGGAGCTCCTAAAAATCAAATACTTATGCTCATCTAAAGACTTCACCAAAAGAGTAAAAAGACCACCTACAGACTGGAAAAGAATTTTCAGCTATGACATCTCCGACCAGCGCCTGATCTCTAAAATCTACATGATTCTGTCAAAACTCAACCACAAAAAGACAAACAACCCAATCAAGAAGTGGGCAAAGGATATGAACACACACTTCACTAAAGAAGATATTCAGGCAGCTAACAGACACCTGAGAAAATGCTCTCGATCATTAGCCGTTAGAGAAATGCAAATTAAAACTACAATGAGATTCCATCTCACTCCAACAAGGCTGGCATTAATCCAAAAAACACAATATAATAAATGTTGGAGAGGCTGCGGAGAGATTGGAACTCTTATACACTGCTGGTGGGAATGTAAAATGGTACAACCACTTTGGAAATCTATTTGGCGTTATCTTTAACAGTTAGAAATAGAACTACCATACAACCCAGAAATCCCACTCCTTGGAATATACCCTAGAGAAATAAGAGCCTTCACACAAACAGATACATGCACACCCATGTTTACTGCAGCTCTGTTCACAATAGCAAAAAGCTGGAAGCAACCAAGGTGTCCATCAACGGATGAATGGTTAAATAAATTGTGGTATATTCACACAATGGAATACTATGCATCGATAAAGAACAGTGACGAATCTGTGAAACATTTCATAACATGGAGGAACCTGGAAGGCATTATGCTGAGTGAAATCAGTCAGAGGCAAAAGGACAAATATTGTATAAGACCACTATTATAAGATTTTGAGAAATAGTATAAACTGAGAAGAACACATACCTTTGTGGTTACAAGGTGGGGGAGGGAGGGAGAGTGGGAGAGGGCTTTTTCCTGATTAATTAGTAGATAAGAACTGCTTTAGGTGAAGGGAACGACAATACTCAATACATGGAAGGTCAGCTCAACTGGACTGTACTGCACCAAAAGCAAAGAAGTTTCCGGGATAAACTGCGTGCTTCAAAGGTCAGCGGAGCAAGGGCGGGGGTTTGGGGACTATGGCTTAAGGGACTTCTAAGTCAATTGGCAAAATAATTCTATTATGAAAACATTCTGCATCCTACTTTGAAATGTGGCATCTGGGGTCTTAAATGCTAACAAGCGGCCATCTAAGATGCATCAATTGGTCTCAACCCACCTGGAGCAAAGGAGAATGAAGAACACCAAGGTCACACGATAACTAAGAGCCCAAGAGACAGAAAGGGCCACATGAAGTAGAGACTTACATCATCCTGAGACCAGAAGAACTAGATGGTGCCCGGCTACAACCGATGACTGCCCTGGCAGGGAGCACGACAGAGAATCCCTGAGGGAGCAGGAGATCAGTGGGATGCAGACCCCAAATTCTCACAAAAAGACCATACTTAATGGTCTGACTGAGACTAGAGGAATCCCGGCGGTCATGGTCCCCAAACCTTCTGTTGGCACAGGACAGGAACCATTCCCGAAGACAACTCAGCAGACATGAAAGGGACTGGACAGTGGGTAGGAGAGAGATGCTGATGAAGAGTGAGCTAATTATATCAGGTGGACACTTGAGACTGTGTTGGCATCTCCTGTCTGGAGGGGGGATGGGAGGATAGAGAGAGTTGGAAGCTGGCAAAATTGTCACGAAAGGAGAGACTGGAAGGGCTGACTCATTAGGGGGAGAGGAAGTGGGAGAACAGAGTAAGGTGTATATAAACTTATACGTGACAGTCTGACTTGATTTGTAAACGTTCACTTGAAGCTCAATAAAAGTTAATAAAAAAAAAAAAAAAGTGCCCAATCCAGAACAATTTGTGTGAAAAGAAGTGACATGGTTAGGTCAAGCAGCAGTTAACAGAGTTTACCACTATGTTGATTGGGTTGGTTACAAACTGAAAGTAACAATGTCTTGGATTAAACCCAAGTTCCCAAGTCTTATTAGTTCCCTTTCAAGTTCCATAGAACTGAGTATTAAGTCTGTAACTCAAAATCTTCCTTTTAACCTTTATACCTGCCCACTTCATTCCACTTTTCTTTGTTCATGGGCATGTGTATACAGGGATGTAAAAATGAAAATTTTTCTGTAGTAATTTTTATACTAAAATAGTTTTCCTTTTTTTATTTACTCCTATCATTTATTTTTTTATGCATTCTAAAATGACCTTTTTGATTTCACATCACCAAAGACTCCTGATGGAAAACCAAGTAATCAGGGGATGAATATTTTTGATGAGACTAAATAACTAGAAATAAGGAAAAGAAAAAATAAAGTCTAAAATTTATTAAACTCATGTTAATGAAAATTTTCTCTTCCTCTCATAACTTTATTTCATTTATATATTATAAATCCACTAGATAGAAATGATAAGATTTTTCTGTGGTGTGATATTGTGATGACAATCCATGAAGATAAAACAAACAAAAAATAATATCACAAGTTGATTTTAACTTACTGAGAGTGGGATGGCTATCTACAATCCGTATTGGAATGGTCTGCACATCTCCCAACAGAATCTGAGGAACACTTCCTTCCAGATTTTCTGTATCCTCAACATTCCCAACTTCTACCAGCTGATCCATTGTAACTAGATTCTGATCTGGTCCTGGAGGGTTACCCATGGCAGAGGCAGTATTATTGTTTTGGGTTAGGCATGTGTCTGTCTGAAAGCTATGACTTTGATCAAGCAGTAGAGAATTATTATTCATTACAGCACTTTCTAATGAATCCAGAAGTCTTGAAGGACTGGAGGAGAGGTGGTTATTTATTGATATCAGAGGCGGTGAGTCATCAGGAGAGGTGAATCTTGTTTGTAACTGCAAACCCTTTAAACAAAAAGGGCTGTTATCAAAATGTTTGAATTTACTATGTACAATACTATCATTTTATTCTGACACAAAATTGGAACAAATAAAATGTAAGAGTATAAGAACAAAAACCAAACCCATTGCCATAAAATTGATTCTGACTCATAGCAACCCTATGAGACACAGTAAAACTGCCCTGTAGGGTTTCTAAGGCTGTGTAAATCTTTATGGAAGAAGGCTGTCACATCTTTCTCCCACAGAGCAGCTGGTGGGTTTGAGCTGCTGACCTTTTGGTTAGCAGCAGAGTGCTTAACTACTGCACCACTAGGACTACTTCATAAGAGTATAACCCATTGCCACTGAGTTGATTTTGACTCAGTGATCCTGTGAGAATATGCTTACTAACAAATATTACGTAGGGATAGAAACAAAAATCCAGGGAAAAGTAATACAACTAAATTTTATTGCATTCATAGTCAATTTCAAACTTTTTCAAAACATACTGTATGAATTACCGTCTTAAATCAAGACACAAAGAGGTCAGAAAATTAATAATGAAAACACCTTTCATCATTACAATAATTCTATAACAATTTTCTGAGAAGAAGACCCTCAATGAGATGGATTGACACAGTGGCTGCAACAATGGCTCAAGCATAACAACAATTGTGAAGATGGCTCAGGACCAGGCAGTGTTTTGTTCTGTCGTGCACAGGGTCACTATGAGTTGGAACTGACTCGATGGCACCTAACAACTAACATAACAATTGTCTGAGAATCCCTAGAAGGAGAAATTAAAAAAGAGAAGGGACTCAAATTAGGGTATTTCACTGGATACCTACCTGCAGCTGTGCAAACATTTTGGGCTGAAATGAGGAAAGTGAGGACAGCAAGTGTGCAGGCTCTGGAGATAAAGAACTCCTTGTCTGATTTGCTTCCACTTTGGTGTTAATTGATTCTTCTGGTGAATTTCCTAAGTTATGTCAAAAATAAACTGTTAAAATAGAATCATTTCTATATGCTTCCAGGACACTACCCTTCATTACAAACCTTATTATCAGAATTGGAATACAAAATAAGGTCCAAGGTTTGAACAGGACTTTAAGAACTCATCTAGTCCACTATTTCCAGAAGCTGGAAGAACATCTAAATCACCCAGGGAAATTTAAAAAATATATAGATTCCTATGTTCAACCTTATTGAAAAAAAAAACTTATGTTTTTTTTCCTTTGAAAGACTCTACAACTGTAACCATAACTGAACTAGCCCACTCTCCATGCTGTGATGCTGAACTACACCTAAACTTCTCCAGATAAGTGAAAACTACTGAGCTGCTCAATTACAAAAGATCAAACTTAATTAATCTTTTGTAGACCTAGGACAATACCTGGCACAAAGCAGGTCCACAATAATAGCAGTACTAAATTTCTTTCAATAACTTATTACAGAACAAATGAATAAACACTCCTCTGTTTTTTTAACATCTCAATTTTTTAAAAAATATAATTGCTCTTAGGGGAACTTGAATCATTCTCATGTAATTCTTATATGGTAACCCAAATATAGTAAACTCTTTTAACTGAATCAAAAATCAATGATCTTCGGTGATAGAAATTACATTATTAAGGGTAGGTTTGCACAGCCAATTAACATAATTGCTGTCAATAAGTTGTACACTTGTAACAAAGGTGAACTGGCAAAAGTTGTGCCATAGATATATTTACAGTAACGACAGAAAAAAAAAAAAAAGAATTGCTGCTGAGGCTGCTTATGTACAAACACCTCATAGGATTTTGTTCCTTGGTTTGGCAGTTTAGGGTTATGGTTTCATGGGATATCCCAGTTTATTGACCTAATAACATGCTTAGTGCTTCTGTTCTACTTCCTAGTCTACTGTGTAGTGCTTAGGGTCTTAAAAGCTTGCAAATGGCCATGCAAGGTACAACAATTGGTCTGGAGCAACAGAGGAAGAAGGAGAATCAGGAACAGGAGGAGGAAATGGAATGTGTGGCTAATTGCTGCCATGAGCAACTGCCTCCTTTGCCATGAGACCAGAAGAACTAGATGGTGCCTTGCTATCATTCTTGAATGCAGGGGGAAAATGCAGATCAGAATTGCAAATTCTCCAGGTTTTCAGGAGCCATAGAGGCTAAATGAACCTCTGAAACTATTACCCTGAGATAATCTTTAAACCTTAAACCAAAAATATCCCCTGAAGTCTTCTCAAAAACAAACGATAGTTTAACTTAACTAGTATAGAATGTGTGTCTTGAGCATTGAGCTCTTTCGAGATCTATCTATATGGGATCAAACTGACAACAGCAACTTAAAAGATCAGACAGAAAATTTAGGAGGCAGTGGGTTTATCTTAATGAGGGAAAAATAACTCAGCAAAGGAGGGTGAGAATGGTTGCCAACTAGAAGCATGTAATCAATGTCACTGAACTGTACATGTAGAAATTGTTTCATTGGAATATGTTCTGCTGTGTATATTCTCAACAACAAAAATAAAATAAATTATAAAAATACCAACAATTATCAACAAATATTTATTGCTTCCATACGGTAGCTAAGTAAATTAAAAAATGGTCCTGGTGTCAGACAAGGGTGAATTTAAGTGCTGGCTTTTCTGTGTGATATTCAACATATTGTACAACTTGGTTTCTAAACTTCAATTTCTTCATCTATAAAATCAGGATGATAAGAGTAATTTCCTCAAAGGACCACTGAGAAGATTAAATAGGACTCTTAACATTTCTTGGCATCTTCATTTCCAGTGTCCTACTTCACTATGCTGCAGTTGCCCACTCTGGTCAGACTCTGAACTATTCTATCCCTAATATCTCTAATTCAAACATCCCTTCTCTGATCACAACTTCTTATTGTTCCAGAAATTTTGTTCAGGTACTCTACTACAATTGTTCTTCAACCTCATATGAACTTTCAGTCCACTGATCCTTCAATTCTTCATATTCATTAAACCTTGCCTTTATAAAATTCTCTCCCCATCCAGTTCAGAATCCTAGGTCTATGATTTCAATCACTTTCTTGAAAATACCCTAAACTTCCTTGCCTCTCCATCCTTTCTTTAGTCTTATTCTCTTTACCTAAAATCTCTTCCTTTGCCTAAACATAGGAAGCTAAGTGCTACTGAAGAAGAAATTCACTACTACTACTAATTCATGATCGTCAACCCCAATGCTACCTTCACTTGTATCTGGGAACCTTACAATGTTTCTCTCACTCTCAATTAGGGATACCATTTTTCTCAAATTTGAGCCACACTTTCTGA
Source organism: Loxodonta africana (assembly GCF_030014295.1). Lineage (NCBI taxonomy): Eukaryota > Metazoa > Chordata > Mammalia > Proboscidea > Elephantidae > Loxodonta > Loxodonta africana. The sequence goes on from NC_087347.1 coordinate 43,215,665, forward strand.
CCTTTCTTTAGTCTTAACACTCTTACTTAAAGAGAAAAGAGAAGCCATCAGATGGAACTTTCGTCAACTTCGTATAGCCAATATTATCAAGTACCTGCATTTTCATCTGTGATATCAGGTCCCGCCTGTCTTAGAATACTTTCTCTCAACCCCAAACTCCCTTCACAGCAAACTTCTTGGAAAAAGTGGTCCACATTGTGTGTACTTTTTCATTCATCTCCTATTTGTTCCTCAGCCCCCTAATATGGCTTCTTCCCAATCCACTCCTTTGAAATGGCTCTAACATTCAAGCTTTCCAAACTTAACCTCGTGATCTTTTTTTCTCTCCCCTGAATCCACTAATATCTCTGTTTGAAGCTCAGGACCCATCTTTGATCATTTCCACTCTTTTACCGTCACAACTATTCAATGAATAACCACATCCTTTCAACTCTACTTTAGAAATAATTTTTAAATCAGTCTATTGTAAGTGCCACCAACCATAGTCTAAACCATTATCATCTTTCTTCTGAACAGGTGCAATGGCCTCCTAAACCGGTTTTGTGTATTCAGTTTTATCTCCAAGCATTACCTATTCTAAACCTACATTAACCTTATGTTTCCTGAACACAACAAACTCTTTCTTGCTTCAGAGGTTTTGTACAAGCTATTGCTTCTTTGACTGGCAACCTCCTATTCATTCTTCAAGTCTCAGCTTAAAAATTCACTTTCTCAAATTCACTTTCCTACTCCCTGGACTAAATTAGATGTCTCTATCACTATTCCCATACAACTTCGAACAATTTTCTAATGGCACTTTTCATGTCGTTGCTTTTGTTAGGTGCCATCGAGTCCATTCCGACCCATAGCTACCCTGTGTACAACAGAACAAGATGCTGTCCAGTCCTGCACCATCCTTACGATAATTGCTGGGTTTGAGTGCACTGTTGCAGCCACTGTGCTAATCCATCTCGTTGAGGGTCTTCCTCTTTTTTGCTGACCCTCCACTTTACCAAGCATGATGTCTTTCTCCAGGAACCAGTCCCTCCTGATAACATGTCCAAAGTACATGAGTATGTGAGACAAACTCTTGCCATCCTCACTTCTTCAGAGCATTCTGGCTGTACTTCTTCCAAGACAGATTTGTTCATTCTTCTGGCAGTCCATGGTATATTTGATATTCTTCACTAACACAATAATTAAAACTTATCAATTCTTCTTCAATCTTCCTTATTCATTGGCCAGTTTTTGCATACATGAGGCAACTGAAAATACCATGGCTTGGGCCAGGTGCACCTTAGTCCTCAAAGTGACATCTTTACTTTCTAACACTTTAAAGAGTCTTTTGCAGCAGATTTTCCCAATGCAGTATGTCGTTGGATTTCTGACTGTTGCTTCCATGGGTGTTGATTGTGGATCCCAGTGAAATGAAATCCTTGACAACTTCAAGACAACACCTGTCTATCAGTTTGTTGTACTGTGGTGGCTTGCGTGTTGCTGTGATGCTGGAAGCTATGCCACTGGTATTTCAAATACCAGCAGGGTCACCATGGTGGACAGGTTTCAGCAGAGCTTCCAGACTAAGACAGACTAGGAAGAAGGATGTGGCAACCTACTTCTGAAAAAAAGTGGCCAGTGAAAAACTTATGGATAGCAGTGGCACTTTTCATAAGAGTAATTATTTAGAAAATATTTGTTTAATATCTTTTTTACTTGCTAGACTTAAGTTTCATGAAACAGGAAAATTACCTGTTCTTTTCTATGCCCAGAATTTAGCACAGTGAGTGAAATAAATGAATAACACTAAAGCATTTGAAAGTTATTCTGTAGGCAAAGAGACTCTTAAAGATAAACAAGTAGAAGAATAAAAAAATAACTGTACTGTATATATATTCATTCATTAATTCATTCTAAAACATTTACTTAGCTGTTAACTTTTTAGCAGGCATTATGCCAGGAACGAAGTACATTATTTGAATATAATACAATCTCTGCCCCTGATGAACTCAAATCATAATGAAAGAATGGGCATACAAACAAAAGTCACCATGTTAAATACAGGGAAAAATTTTTTTTAAATAGTTAACTTTATGCTGGGGTGAAGTTAAGAGAGCATTTAAAGCCAAAGAGATTACTGTTTGAGAAGTGAGAGGAGTGTGCCAAGCAGTGAAGGAGAAAAGCCATTTCCAGAAGAGAAAAGGAAGACATGCAAAAGGGTTGAAATAAGCCTAGAATATTGAGATAGAAATAAGAACAGTTGAGAAAAAGCAAACCCTATGAAATGGATGAAAGTTTCCAGGTCAGGGTATCTCAAAGTTGTTACTACTTTGCTAGTAATCAGCCTCAAATTTTCAGTTGTAAAGAAGCATAAAAACTGATCAATAGAAGGAAATTTAAACGTTTCTGCCAGGTGCCATTGAGTCAGTTCCAACCCACGGCAACCCTATGCACAACAGAAGGGAACACTGCCCGATCCTGCGCCATCCTCACAATTGTTATTCTTGAAGCCATTGTTGCAGCCACTGTGTCAGTCCATCTCATTGAGGGTCTTCCTCTTTTTCGCAGACCCTCTACCTTACCAAGCAATGATGTCCTTCTCCAAGGACTGATCCCCCCTGGCAACATGTCCAAATTATGTAGAGACGCAGTCTCACCATCCTTGCTTCTAAGGAGCATGCTGGTTGTACTTCTTCCAAGACAGATTTGTTCATTCTTTTGGCAGTCCATGGTATATTCAATATGCTTTGCCAACACCACATTTCAAAAGTGTCAATTCTTCTTTGGCCTTCCTTATTCATTGCCCAGCTTTTGCATGCATTTGAGGTGACTGAAAACACCATGGCTTGGGTCAGGTGCTCCTTAGTCCTCAAGGTGACATCCTTGCTTTTCAATACATTAAAGAGGTCTTTTGCAGCCCATTTGGTCAATGCAATGTATCTTTTGATTTCTTGACTGCTGTTTCCATGGGTATTGACGGTGGATCCAAGAAAATGAAATCCTCTGTTTATCATGATGTTGCTCATTGGTTCAATTGTAAGGATTTTTGTTTTCTTTGCGTTGAGGTATAATCCATACTGAAGGCTGTGGTCTTTGATCTTCATTAGTAAGTGCTTCAAGTCTTCTTCACTTTCAGCAAGCAAGGTTGTGTCATCTGCATAATGCAGGTTGTTAATGAGTCTTCCTCTAATCCTGATGCCCCATTCTTCTTCATATGGTCCAGCTTCTCAGGTTATCTGCTCATCATACAGACTGAATAGGTATAGTGAAAGGATACAACCCTGACACACACCGTTCCTGACTTTAAACTTTTAAATAGCTGGAAATATTCTGATAAACCCTAAAATAGTTGCTCTTGCCTCTTTAAACCATGGTTTCTTCATCTGTAATATTTGATTAGATAATGTAACATCTTAAGTTCCTTTTTTTTTTTTTTTTAAGTTCCTTCCAGTTTTAACATTCTTTGATTTTACATTTTAAATATATTCAGGATAACCTACCTTCTGCAAATGTAACTGTCACAGTCTCTCTGAGAATATTCCCGTTATCTGTAGTCCACTGAAGCTGAAATGGGAACATTTATTTCAGTAAATACAAAGCATTTATATTGACAAATATTTTAAAACATCAATACAACTATCATATTCCATTCGGTTATAGTGATAAATGTGTTTTATTTTGTAATTTACTGTCTTCGCTTGTTCACATTTTCAAAGCACAAGCATACCTCACTATCCAAATATACCTGGTTACCAAGCTTGCAAGGAAAGAATTTGGAAAGCAAGTTTAGAGGGCAAGGAACATTGCTAACCAAATGTTTTAGATCCTGAATTTTAGATAGTGAATATTTAAGAGCGTTGGATAGCAAGGAATAGTAACTCTAGTTTAAAAAAAATCTGAATCTATTCAGTAACTGAGTTGGGACAGTAAAAGTCTGGAGAGCAAAGGATATTGTTACTGAGACACTAATGCCATAATCACTGCAAGTATTGTAATCAGTAGTTCTAGTTAATCACAGTAATGTTCAGAGTAGGTAAAATTTTCATAGAAATGACTAATATTCAGTGGAAAGCTACAGTATCACAGACTGAAGTAAAACTGATATCCATAGGTGGCACACGGAAGCGACATCATCACTTTATGTATTCAAGTCTGAACTATTAAACTTACCCATCTATTTAAAAAAGGTGGGGAGGAGGGGGAAGGATATACACAGTGTGTACTCAATAATTATGTCTGTGAAATTAATAAGTAATATTTTTGCAGATAAAATGTTTCCTTTAAAATGAAGATTACTATAATTATACTCAGAGTTAAAAATTCACTTATTTTTCTTCTTGTGAGAGTCATTTAAAAATTTTTAAGTCAAATCATCATCTGGGAACTCCTAGCTTTTATATCTTAAGGAAAAAAAAAATCATTATTTTTTTCTTACATGACAGATTTTACAGATGGCCTAATAGTAACCATCCCTACTAGGCCAAAAATTAATAGTAGCTATGAAAGATTCTGTAACAAGACAAGGAATTTCAGTTGTAATCATACCGTTGCTGGAATAATCTCTGAGTTATATACCATATCTCCATTTCTCAAGGATTTCTGTACCTCATGGATGTGATTTTTTAAATCATTTACAGTTGGAAAAAAAGATAAATTATGTCTTTCAGGTACCTCATCAGGTTTGAACAGTTCCCTTTCCACAAATTTTCTGTGGAGAAAATAAAATATAAGCATAAACCACATGGCAACATACTTTTAGACCAAAAGAGAGAAAGGCTCTCTTTTAGCATAAATATCTGTAAAGTATGGTTTATAACTCCATAGGTAATTTACACTGGTCTACTTTTAATTTTTTTTCATACATTAGATCATAGAATTCATGGAAGTTAAAGAAATGCAGTATTTTTATTGATTAAACATCTAAAAATCTTAAAGTGAGATTTGACATTTTTATAAATTTAATTGAAAAGAACCATTATTTTCAATTTGAATATAACAATGTTTTTGAATGCTTACTGTATCAGGTACTGTGTTACATACTTCACATCAATTATTTCCTTTAATACTTACTGTAATTCTGTGAGGTAGGTGCAACTATCATTTCCATTTTACAGATGAGGGAACTGAGGACTGCAGAAGTTAAATAATTTGCCCAAAGTCATATATCCACCTAGTAAGTAAGAGAGCTTAGATCTACACCCAAGTTATGTGCATAAGCATCATGTTACACTGCTTTCAAAAGGCATCATTTAACATTGTATGAAATATGATATGCTTGAATTTAGTGGAGAAAACAGAAGAACAAAAACACAAAGGGAACAATAAAGTTTAACATATACATGCTTTGTGCACTGCATTCAGTAGACCAAATCACAGAGCTATTATGTCCTTGTTCTTAAGATCCAGGTTTAGGAAACAGTGGATGGCTTTACCAAATTTTGGCCCTGTTCTAACAATGCTCCAATGGAAATAAATATACAATGTCTAAGAAGGGTACTGAACAGTGAAGTCGTGTATTAATGAAATGGTAATTCTAGGAAGTACTCATTTTGTTATTCAGATCATACTACACGATAAACTAAAGGAACAAGTCAGTTAAGTACCAGAAATCATGACAAAGAACATGTGCTGTAGAGTTAGACCTAGATTTCAGGTGTGCCTCTGTGTGTTAAGCCAGTTATTTAACCACTCTGAGTCTCCATTTTCTCATCTGTAAAATGGGGATAAAGATACCAACTTCATAGAGGTGTTGTAAGATTAAATGGAATCATGTGTGTAAAGTACACAGCACGATACCTGGCACACAAAGCAAGTGCCCCTTCTTCCTCCTCATAATCATCATAATGTTCCAGGCTGAGCATCAACAAAATTAGGCTAGAGTGTTACAAATCAAATTGCATTAAACAAGTAACTATCCAAATTCTTTTCTTGTAATAAGATTTAATTGCATTTCAAACACCTTGAAACAAGTATAAATCTACTCTTGGCCTAGGTTTTAAAAATCTTTGGTTTTATAGTTTTTTTACTGTAAAGGTTATTTGTTATATAATTCAACCCATATGTCATTTAGATCTAGTCCAATCTGCCAAACTTAAAAATGGAATGTCTCAAATGAGTAATTAGAATCATAAAAAGCTATATTATATAGTATGGTTTGCCAAGCATTTGCTAGATAATGATCTGTTCCTAAATAGAGTTATTTTAATAAATTAATAAGCCATATACCTTATCTCCTCTGATAGCATATATCCTAGAAAATGTCTATAATGTCAAGTGCATTATTTACACCAACAAAAATGAAAAAGAACAATTTGTTTCTACTGTACCTTAGCTGTTTTCTTACTGCATACACTTGTTCTATTCCCTGTGATACTAATTCTCGAATCTTATACGCTACTTGAGGATGTAGACGTGAAGGCAATGCACAATTCTCATCTCTAACTGCATTTTCCTCTTCTTCGAGAGGTGATATAGGAAAAGAGGAAGGTGAAGAAGAAAGACAGGGAGTCTCTAGTTCATGATATTGATGAGCCTGCTGCGTCGGTAACTGTACATACCACCTGATAAGAGAAAATACTTAAATTTATTTCATTAGATGAAAGCAAGAATCATAATCATTTATGTTAATACTCCAAGAGAAAGGACAACCTTTTAAGGAAAATTATATATGATTACACATATAAAATAAAATTTAAACGGTGATCTACTTTACTCTTCTAAAAATTTAGTTTATATCCAATGAAATAAAGGTCTTCATAAACCTTTACAGAATTTCACTACGGCCCTAAAAGTGAGGGAGGAGCAAGTGTGGGGATTTAAGTACAAATGAAAATGGTATTTTAAATTTCATATTAAGTAGATTTTACCTCAAAAGAAAGACATACTATAAATCATGATCTTTTGAACTATGTACTTTCCATTTATCTACCATTTTGTCCTGAATTACTTTTTTTTTTTGTTGCACCTACCATCCTTCCAACCAAAAAAAGATATAATTTAGAACCTGTCAACGCTGAGCTTTGTGGGAAATTTTTCCCTCACAAGAGCTCAACGTGTTGCTTCCATAGCACTCCCAGCTTCCATTGGCCCAATGAGCAAGAGAAATCAACTAAAAGGTGAATACAGGTCTCTTGTATAGTAGCGCAAAACAGATGCTAGGAAAATGAAATAATCTAGTATGATGCCATTTTAATTGATATTTTTGTACAAAATACAATGACTGATATTGCATGAAATGGAGCCTATTTAAAAATTAAACACAAAATTTTCCTAACTGAAGGATCCAATTATGACCACATTCATCTTTCGTATTCCTGAAAGTTTTTTCAGAGGACACAAAAGCTATATTCCATATATTTAACCCCACCACGCAATACCAAAATCTTCACCTGAACTGACACATAAACCGAAGTAAGAAAAAAAAGCTAATATTCCTTCATATTTGAAACCTGAAACAAACAAACAAAAAAAGTAGAAAACAGTTTTATTTAGGGCTTAGAATTCATTTCTGGCTGCCGTAAGTAACCAAAGATGAGTTAAAAAAAAAAAAAATCCAAGCGGCTGTAAATTCTGCTCCTAATAATAAGTATCTGACCAAAAGAAAACAACCAAACCCGTTGCTGTTGAGTCGATTCCGACTCATAGCGACCCTACAGAACAGTGTAGAACTGCTCCATAGGGTTTCCAAGGAGTGGCTGATGGATTCAAACTGCCGATCCTTTGGTTAGCAGCCCAACACTTAACTACTGCGCTACCAGGGCTCCAAGTATCTGATACAAAGTACTAAATACATAATGAAATGTATTGTTAAAAACGTATTTGTCAGTTTGGGGAAAACTTCTATATGATATACGGAATTCTTTATTAGTTACAACATGTGGCTGACAAATTCAATGGCTTATTCAGTGGCAAATCATTTTAATATCTATAGAACTCCTAGTGACACATTTACCTTCTAAGATCATTTCTTAATAAAATGATTGGAAAACATAGTTACAATTTCTTTTACAGAAAATTCATTTGTAAATAAAAGAACTCTGTAAATGTCGTACCTAAGAACACCACCAGCATCTACCAAGTTCTTCTTTAACATGTTAAAGGCTTTCTCCTGCTCCATTCTGATGATTTTTCTGTCAATTTTGGGATCTGTAGGAACTCTGTATTCAGGAAACTTCTGTACCTTTTTAATATAAATCCTTTTTACAAGATAAAGAATGTGTTTCATTATATTGTAATGTCAATAAAATCTAGCTCATTAACCAGAAGTATTGTATTACTTTAAGCATTTAAGTTTAGAAAAAATTCAATCTATAATTAATCTAGAAAGCACTCCAAGGATTATGTCAAAGATATACTATATTCTCACAGCAAAACAGTATTTAGCAAATTAACAATAATTGTGATTTCAGTAAAAATACCAAAGTATTTATGGACTTTAACATCTTTTTCTGGATTTGCCTCTACTTCTCTGTTCTCCTAGAGGCCATAACTATCTCATGCCCAGATTATTTTAATAGCCTTCTTCTGAGCCTCCAGTCTTTCATTACTTAAATCCACTCGATATATCAATGCCACCAAGAATTACTCATATTTATATTCCTCCTTTGAAGAATCTGTCTACACTTTAACCATGTATAAAATTCTTGGTAGCATTCAAAGCATTTCTTTTATGATTTTAACTTATTTACCTTTAAAAAAGATATAATCATTGTTTTAGCAATTTCATTTCTAGAAATTTATTCTACTGATATACTTGCACAGGTGTATAAATAGGTACAATGTTATTAACTGCAGTTTTGCATGTAATAATAAAAATTACTTTTCACAGCCTACATGTCCATCATTAGAGGACTGATTAAGTAAATGATGGTTCATTCTTATATTTTTTTATTTTATTTTGTTGTTAAATGATTCATTCTTAAATACTATATGGCTACTACAAAGAGACAGTACTTTTATGTACTAATATGGAGCCATCTCTATTTGGGAATGATAAAAAGCAAAGTGTAGAGTACTATATGTTATTATACTCCTACTTATATATAGCATGATTTCTGCGCAGTAAATAACCATTACAGGCATTCAGACTGGGGATAAATCAACGTGAACTCGTAGCAGGAAAGACGGTGCACTACTACATAACTTTAAGCAAAGAAAATTAACCTTACTGAGATCTTCAATAACATTTATGAGGGGAAAAGGGAAATTATATGTGCACGTATATACAAAGAATATCTTTGGAAAGCTGCTCAAGAAACTGGTAAGAGTCATTGTCTTAAAAAGAGACATAAGGAATACGGGCAAGAGAAAGTTTAGCGCTCCAGATAACTTTTAGTACTGTTTAAGCTTAAATAAAATGTACACGTATTAGCTACACAAAAATAAGTGCTTAATAAAAAAAGAAGTTAAAATAAAATAAAGCTTACCGGGCTGGACAAGTGGCTTTGTAGAGCTGACAAGACCTGCTTTCCTGCTCACTGATTTTTTTTAACTGGGAACCTTTTCTCCTTGGCCCATACTGACACTCCATTACCACAGCCCTGCTCCCTGTGGGCCAAAACCAACTATTGATATTAAGTTAAGGGCCCTTCTGTTCTGAACATGAGATTAAAAATAACTTGGTGGTGGCAATGTCAAAATATATACTTTCAATTACATAATTTTAAGGGAAAAAAAAAATCAGTAAGCCTTACTGCAATGTACAAACACATAAATTTAAAAGTTTACCATAAAGTTTACCAAATGTACCACACTATGATAAGGAATTTAGTAAATGCCCACTTATATTTACACATAAATGATTTTTAATAATAGCATATTGTACTAAATAAAAATAAATATAAAATTTATATAAATAAATATAAAATTTGTTAACATAAATTAGAAATTATCAAATGCTAATATTAATAAGTATTAATGTCATTTAAAACTTCATTTCCTTTTATATATATTTATTTTCTTAGATTTAATTGTACTGTTAGAATATGTGGCAGTCAGCCACTAAGATGTCCCCCAATGATTCCTGCATCTTTCTATTCATGTCCCGTATAATCCTATTCCCTTTAGTGTGGGCTGGTGTTATTAATTCATTTCTAACGAATATGACAGAAGTGATAGGATGTTATATATGTTAGATTAAAAAAAACTAACTGCATCTTGCATGCTGTATCTTCTCTTGTTTGGATTGCTTTATCTGGGGAAAACCAGTCGCCATGTCGTGAGGTAGCTCTGTGGAGAGGCTCACATGGCAAAGAACTAAGGCTTGCCAACATAAGGGAGCTTGGAAGCAGATCATTCCCTAGTCAAGTCCCAGCTGCAGCCCAGCCAACGCCTTAATTGCTGCCTTGTGAAAGAACCTGATGCAGAACTACCTGCCTAAGCTGCTCTCGGATTCCTGGCACACAGAAACTGTGAGATAATAAATGTTTGTTGTTTCCAGCCACTAAGTGTGGGGTAAATTTGTTACACAGGAATAAACCAAACCAACCAAACTCATTGCCATCAAGTTGATTCTGATTCATAGCGGCCCTATAGGACACAGTAGAACTGTCCCATTTTTTCCAAGGAGCACCTGGTGGATTCAAACTGCCAACCTTTTGGTTAGCAGACGTAGCTCTTAACCACTACGCCACCAGGGTTTCCTACATAGGAATAGATTAAAAAAAAAAAAAGGTAGAAGTGAAAATTTTACAGCTTAAGATTTAGGGTGAATATCCTACTCTACTACAGGGTATGGCAAACGTTTTAAATATAAAATAAAAAACACCAATCACAAAATGTTGACAAAGCTGACTTTAAAATTTTAATCTTCTGTTTAAAAACACCATAAATAAAAGGAAAGTCACAGTTTGAGAAACAGCATTTTATAACACATATAGCAAAGAATTATTGCGCAAAATATAAATAACCATAAGTTGTTTTAAAAAATAGAGAAAGAAAAGAAACAACCAACCAACCAATCAAACAGAAAATTTAGGCAAATGCTATGAAGAGGCAAAGTAGAAAGAAAAAAAATATGGACATTGAGTAAATAAATACAAAAATGTTCAATTTCACTAATAAACAGGGAAATGCAAATTGAAACAATGGTAGGAAGCTATTTCACACCTCTCAGATTGGCAAAAATAAAGTCTGACAATACTCTATAACAACTGAATCCACTAATGTATCTTAACACCACAAAAAGAGAGAGACATAGGTAGCAAGAGGAAATACACAGTATACCTATTGAATATTCCTGCCAAAAATCAAATCTGCATCTAACCAAGTCTTTAACACTTTACAGGGAATACAGGGGATAAAAGAACTTGTTAAACTACATCACAGAGATGAAATCCACAAAATCCAGAATATGGCAAACTTTACGGGACAAATTACCCAGTTTTGTAAATAAAAAAATGGGGAGAAAGAGGAGAGAAATCTTTCGATGAAAAGAAATTTAAAGGATATGAAAGCCAAATGCTCTCAGGGCACAACCTAGTCAATTAACATAACAGAGTTCACAAAGATAATGTTCTACATCCTATTTGGTGAGTAGCATCTAGGGTCTTAAAAGCTTGCGAGCAGCCATCTAAGATACAACTATTGGTCTCCACTCCTATGGAGCAAAGGAGAGTGAAGGAAATCAAAGGTTCAAAGAAAAAACTAGTCCACAGGACTAAGCCCACACAAACCACAGCCTCTCCTAACCCGAGACCAGAAGAACTAGGTGGTGCCCAGCTACCACTATTGACCATTCTGACTAGGAACACAATAGAAGCTCCCAGACAGAATGGGAGAAAAAAGTAGAACAAAACTCAAACTTCTAAATTAAGCCAGACCTACTAGATGGATAAGAGGCTAGAGGAACCCCCGAGACTATTGTCCTAAGATAACTTTTGAACTTGGAATTGAAGCTATTTCTGCAGGTCACTTCAGCCAAATAATATATTGGATTATAAAATAAACAGCATCACCTGTGAATAATGTGCTCCCGTGAACAATTAACTATATGAGACCAGGTGGTCAACATTTATCCAAAAGCAAATTGTAAGTGAAGAAATGTGAACATTGACTGGGCATTTTTTGACATTAAGGAATTAATATTAATTCTTTTAAAGTGTGATAATAGGATTGCCTGTGTGTGTGTATACATATTTGCATTTATATATATGCACATATATGTGTGTTTATATACATACACAAACATATCAATAGAGTACATACACACATATTAATAAAGAGCACTTATATTTTACAGATATATACTTTAGCAATTACAGATGAAATGATACAATATTTGGGATTTGTTTAAGATAATATGGGGAAGTGGTAGGAATATAGATGAGTCAGAATTGACTCGACAGCAACAGTCCTCAATCCCTCATCTACAATTCTGAAATCTAAAAAACTCTGAAAACAGTTTTCTGTAATTCAGTTGGTTGCAAAGCCTAATCTGAACTCTGTGATGCTGTTTGTAGTCTTTATTTATTCCTCCTAGTGTAATTATCCATAAAGTGTTTCTGCGTTCGATAATGTGATATTGTCTATAGAATACGTGCTAGAAATATTCTATAATATTATCATATTCTCTTTCAAAAACTCTGAATTCTGAAATACATCTGGCCCAAAAATTTCAGACAAGGGATTCTGGATCTCTACGACCATTTTAGAGAACAATCTGAGACTATCTTATAAAGCTGAAATGGGCGTACTTCACAACATACCAATTCTGCTTTAAGGTATAATACATTCTAGAAAAACTGATTACATCTTTTCATTAGAAGACATGTACTGTGGAGTTCAACTACAGCATTTTTTGCAATAGTGAAATGTTGGAAACAACATAAACGATCATCAATAGAAAAATAATTGTGGTTTGGATGTATGCTAGAATAGTATATAACTATACTGAATTAACTAGAGTTGTAAGTATCAATATAGGTAGATCTCAAAAAATAACGGTAAGTGAAAAAAGTTGGAGAAAAATGTCTACGGTTTACTATTCATGTATATTTTTAAAAATCCAAAACGATAAAACACATTGTTGTAAATACACATATATATAGTTGTCGTTAGGTGTTGTCGAGTCAATTCCAACTCACAATAACCCATGTGACAGAATAGAACTGCCCTATAGGGTTTCCTAGGCTGTAATCTCTAAGGGGGCAGATTGCCAGGTCCCTTCTCCCATGGAGCCACCAGGTGGATTCAAACTGCTGACCTTTTGATGAGTGCTTAACCACTGTACCACCAGGGCTCCTATATGTATGGTAAACTATAAAAATATAGACTATAATGTAGTATTTGCCTGTGCAGAGTTAAGAAGGGAGTTAGAACTGGAGAGAGGGGAAGAAGTACTTCACGACCTCGAGTTAAAATAAAATATAATGGTGCATTTCTTTTACAGATTGCAGGTTATCTGATGCAATCCTTTCTTCCCCAAAATGTAAAACTTTTAAGGGAACATGGAGGGAATGCCAAAAAATATCATTCACTTTGAAAAATATCTGCACATTGTAACAATAAAACTGTAGCCCCCTGGGAGTTGTAATATATTATAGGGGGCCCTTAACTGTTCGGAGAAGCAGCTCATTAAATACCAGAAATACTTCCTCTCCCTCCAAAGCTAGATATCCTGATGTTTTTTGGACAAAAGAACTACGATTCCTAAATAAAGTCTATTTAAGTAGCATTTACCCCCAAATTTTCTTGCCATTTTTTAAAATAGCTAAAAAAGTTCACATCTGATCCTGCAAGGGTATTAAATAAGGGTATAAAGTTCTTTCAGAAAGTTCTGGACTTTATTCTTGCTTGGTGTAGGCGACAGGGCAATGTGATAAAGTATTTCCATTACACAGAGAACCAATTTAGGAATGAAAGAACCCCCTGAAACTACATGATTAAAAATAGTAACACAAATATTTATTGATTCTACAAAGGATAGTTCTCTGGGGATTGCCTGAAACTCCATTGCCTTAGTAAATACTAGCTAAATGTCTGAGAATACTGTATGTAATGCATCTGTTGCTTGCAAACTCTATGCAAAAAACAGAATTCTACACAATAACTCTAGATTGTACACAAATTCTATATAGTAACTCCAGAATAATAAGCTATATAATGGACGCAAATTTGTCTGGCAAAACAAATTGAGAGAACAAGAGAATATCTAGACTGGAGAAAAAAACTCCAGAGCAAAGATGCATATTTAAAATAATAAAACTGCTCTATCATTTAAATTTTATTAACTAGATCTACTCCAGATTTCAATATTTTTATTTTCTATGTGTCAGCATAATAGTTAAAGGAAGTACATATTTATTCATTCTGGTACATTAAAATGCTATTTTACAACATAAAATAATTGACTGTATTTACTATAAAAGTTTTCTTTTTAGTTTAATATGAATTTTCATCAATTAACATTCAGTTTTCATTTACCAAAATGAAAATGCATGACCCTAGGAAAACTATTTTCACAATGGATTATGGCTTAGGCGAACATTTTAGAATAATGCTTTAAAAAAAGTACCTGCATTAACAAATGGGATTCCATCATACGGGACATACTGGGATTTCCACATCAAGCGTGTAGCAGGCTTGGCTGGGCTTGGAGATTGGCGGGTCCCCCAAACACTCTGTGTTTGCTGCTTGTGAAATGTTAGGACACTTTCTAGTTCAGTCTCACTAACACAGTAGCCGCGGTATGAATCTCCAATTTTCTGCACATGGAGGAAAGTAAATAACAAAGTTATTAGCAAATATGACTGATGTTTCATTGTATAATAAATGTCATGAGATGTTTGTCCAAGGTGAAAGACCCATTAGCCTTCACAAGAGAATGTCATTCCTTCCCCTAGACAGTGCTCCATTACAACCAGTGGGTCTAATTAAACCAGAATCACCAAATAACTATTCTCTAGGTGTTTGTTAAGGAATACAATGCCACACTCACTGTCACACTATCTTTATTAAGATCTTGTTTGAGAAAAGTAATATTTAGGTAGGATAGTTTGAAGAACATAGAGTGTATCCTTTCTTCCAGATATTTAAAATTCTACCCCTGGATCAAACCAGATCAGCATAAAACTAACCACAAAGTACTGGTTTTCTATGGGACTTTTCACTGAAATTGGTTTTGATGTCATGAGCCTATTTGAAAACCTATGAAAATTGTGACTGTATCTCCTCTGAAAATATTGAAGTTGATTGTTATAGCAATATTTCTCATCCTTGAGAGAAATTCCTATCTGGCCTTAGATCTAAAAATATTTATTGGTTTTCCTTTTATCTTACGAAAATTACTATAATTTATTTTATCTAATGGGCATAGAATTTAGTAACTAAGTTTTCCCTTTTGAAATGCAGCTATGTAGATTATAGACAAGTGTGTGTATGTATATACGCACACACATATGTAGAGGTCATTAAGATGTGTATTTTCTTACTTCTGTTTTAGGGTCCCATTCTTGTTTTTCTGTATTCTTTAGCTCCCAGTTTTAATTTCCACCTTGCTAATATATTTCATGTATCTTTGTAAGCTGTCTTAAATTCTTTCTGAAACAAGGTATAAATAAATCATGTAAATAAACTGATATATCTACATACAATCATTTGAGCATCCCTGTAAGAAGAGAAATTTTTCTATACCAACAGAGAAAATTCAGCTATGATCTCTTATGGTGAAATGCGTACAGACCTAGAATTGACTCCATGTATTTTTCCTCCTTAGAGAGGATATAGTCAGAGATGTGGGAATAAAGGCCCTTTTCTTCCTCATTAGACTAAGTATTTTACCTAGGAAGAATATATTTCACAAAAAAGGAAAGTATCAAATACTGTTGTGGTTGTACTTTTGGCTATAATAAAAAGAGATTACCTAGCCTGCATATTTCTTCCTCATGATATCCACTACAAATAAAAGTAGAAATATATAGTCTAATTGTAACTATTTTTACATAAATAAAATGAATAGAATACATAACACTGTCAATAAAAGAAAAATTCAGAATTAGATACACTATAGTTTTAAATTCAAAAAGCAAAGACTATTACTAAACAACATTAAAGCAAAATATGCAAAAAATTTTTCTTCAGTCATTAACTGAAAATGTTTTTCACTATTTAAATAGCTTGGCAGAAGAGAATGAATCCTTCACTGGGAGAAGTTATTCAATCTGTTGGATAGATATAACCAGTTTCTTACAAGACGTGTGACTTTAGGTGAGTTATATAATGCACCATAGCTGTAGTATAAGGTGATTTGGCCACATGATTGCTAATGCTCTGAAGTTCATAGCATTCTGTGATGCTTATAATAATGGTTTTTAAAATCCACATCAAACAGACACAATTAGTAACTTTAGAAAGCCACTGAGAAACTATGACAGGCTCTCTTCTTTTCCTTGCCATCATGGCATGTGCAGCTGACTTCCATTCTCACCATGTCTTCTTACAAGACTCTCAGGATCAAGAGATTCTGGTCAAGAAACAAAAGTAGAATGGTCCCATCCCCAGTGGATTTGAGTGAAAACTGGTAATAAAATCAGATACAACTCCAAGACAAGACATTAGAGAAAAACTAAGCTGGGGCCATGAGGAGTTGGACATATAATGGCACACAGATTTATGCTCTATCAAGTTCACTAGCATCTTATCATATAAGCCACAAATTTCACTATATGCACAAGTGGACATACTTTATTGGGGAAACTGGATTTTTTTCCTTTGTTTTCATGCTTCTGCATTAACAGGTTGGTTCAGTAATAAATGCGTGAGAACTTTTGTTTGAAAAAAAAAGTATGACAACAAGTGTGTGTGTTGGGGGTGGAATCTTAAAATATATACAACTTAAAAAAGCAACAAGAGTGAGAGTATCCTAGCAAATGTATACCTAAGACTTTTTATTATTACAAAATTTCTCAAAATATTAAAACCGAGGCAATGTTTTTCCTTCCCACATGTTAAGGCTTGTTTAAAGCAATGAAGCGTTTTAAAAGTTTAAATATTTATTATTGCCTGTGGCTTCTATACAAAGGTATGAGGAATGGTCCTTCCCATGAAAAGTATATAGTCTAATTGTCCTGTAACAATGAACAACCCAAGCTATTAAATAATTAACAATGGTAAAGATAATAAATTCCAAAGGAACTTAAGAAGAGAAATAGGTAAAGGCTAAAATAATTACCAGACTATTTACAGTAAAGATATATAGGGCTTGCATTGAGATTTGAACAATAGTTAGAAACAGCAAGTAGAAGAAAAAATAACATATTAGGAAATGGAAATAAGAATGAGTGAAAGCAGAACTGAAGGAAATTTCCGGTGCATTTGTAGAAAGCAGGAAGACTAGACTAACAAGAATGAAAGATGAGATGGACAAAGTACGAAATAAAACAGAATAAGCCAGGGTAAGACCTGATTATGGAAGGGCTTAAAAACTAGAGCTACTAAATGATGTGATAAAAATTACTCTGATCTTTTTGGGAAGTGAGAAAAGACAATGAAAGCAATGTTTAAGACAACTATTAATAGTTATAGAAAAGTACACAGTAGGGACCAGAAATGGAAAAGTCAAAGAAATTAGGTTATTACCATAATCTAACTAAAGATGACAAAGGTAGTTTGAAGAAGGGGGTAAAAAGAGAGAGAGATGCTTTAAAGGAAAAACTGAAAAAATCAATGTGGAAAACGAAAAAATTAGTCTAAAACTTTGTGCCTGGATGTCTAAGGAAATGGTACATGCCATTACGCAGACAAGGACTTTAGGAAGTGGAGCTAGCTGTAGTATGGTAGATGATTTCTGTTTGGATATGGTAAATCTGAGGTAAATCCAAGTAAAATTTCAAGTAAGCAACTGGAAATCTGGGGCAAGAGCAAAGGCAGAATTAGAGAATCAATGATATAAATTTGGGAATCATTTCTATAAAAGTGAGAGCTGAAATAGTAAAAACTGAGAAGAACACATACTTTTGTGGTTACGAAGGGGGGAGGGAGGGAGGGAGAGGGTTTTTTATTGATTAATCAGTAGATAAGAACTGCTTTAGGTGAAGGGAAAGACAACACTCAATACATGGAAGGTCAGCTCTATTGGACTGGATCAAAAGCAAAGAAGTTTCCGGGATAAAATGAATGCTTCAAAGGTCAATGGAGCAAGGGCGGGGGTCTGGGGAACATGGTTTGAGGGGACTTCTAAGTCAATTGGCAAAATAATTCTATTATGAAAACATTCTGCATCCCACTTTGAAATGTGGCGTCTGGGGTCTTAAATGCTAACAAGCGGCCATCTAAGATGCATCAATTGGTCTCAACCCACCTGGAGCAAAGGAGAATGAAGACCACCAAGGTCACACGATAACTATGAGCCCAAGAGACAGAAAGGGCCACACGAACCAGAGACTTACATCATCCTGAGACCAGAAGAACTAGTTGGTGCCCAGCCACAATCGATGACTGCCCTGACAGGGAGCACAACAGAGAACTCCTGAGGGAACAGGAGATCAGTGGGATGCAGACCCCAAATTCTCATAAAAAGACCATACTTAATGGTCTGACTGAGACTAGAGGAATCCCAGCGGCCATGGTCCCCAGACCTTCTGTTGGCCCAGGACAGGAACCATCCCCGAAGACAACTCATCAGAAATGAAAGGGACTGGTCAGCGGTGGGGAGAGAGATGCTGATGAAGAGTGAGCTAATTGTATCAGGTGGACACTTGAGATTGTGTTGGCAACTCTTGTCTGGAGGGGGGATGGGAGGATAGAGAGAGAGGGAAGCTGGCAAAATTGTCACGAAAGGAGAGACTGAAAGGGTTGACTCAATAGGGGGAAAGCAAGTGGGAGTACGGAGTAAGATGTATGTAAACTTCTATGTTACAGACTGATTGGATTTGTAAACGTTCACTTGAAGCTTAATAAAAGTTAATAAAAAAAAAAAAAAGTGAGAGCTTAAAGTCAACAAAGGATAAACTCTCCAAGGGGTAAAAAAGGGTCATATAGGGAATCTTGAAGAATTTCTACCAGGAATTTAAGAATAAATAAATACAAGCAAAGAAAGAGGAAAAAATGGTCAAAAATAAAAAGTGGAGAAGCATGATAATGAAGTTTCATGGAAGGGGAGAGAGTTAAAAGATAAATAATATTGAAGTGTGTTTGTTACGGATTTATATGATCTCTGCTAGTTCTGCTTTAATAGGAGCCCTGGTGGTAAACTGGTTAAGAGCTTGGCTGCTTTAAAGGGTTTACAATTTATAAGGAATAAGGATAGATAAGATCAGATTTACTGTAAACATTACAGATACAGCCTATATTAGTTGTATGTTTTGGGATGAAGTATGGTCATAATCAGTTAAGTGATACTAGGTAAGGATTATTTTTAACTCACCTCACAGCTCCTAAGACGGCAGGCCCATATAGGTGTGTTAGAAGAAAGTGGCTGGAGAGGAGCCATAAAGGGTTCTTCAAGTATTCTGGGGTAAGGGAGGGATATATATAAATACATTAAGTACTAAACATACACACACACACACACACACAAAGACACGCAGAAAAGCATTCAATAGCTTTATCGTCTTAGCCAGCGTCAAAGATCGAGGTCATCAATAAGAAACTTTAACGATAAAATAAATACAGATTGATCTGAAGGATGTATTAATTATCATTTCCTTTAACAATTACTATTCTATTAGCTGCTAAATCAAAGGCCTTAATTTGTTCTTCCAAGTACCCATGGCCCCAACAAATTCAAGTATTTTATCTCTCAAAGCTTATTTTAGACTCTTCTCATTATATAATTCTTTTCCATTTATCAAAATGAGTTAGTAAAGCATCTTCAGGTGACCTGTTAAAAGTAATATGCTATTATGTTCACATTCTAAGGTTAAATGTCATATATATTGACTTAATCCAGAAATAAACTCATAGAACAATTAAAAGAATAGGAAGAATACCAAAACACCCTGTATATATTTCCTTAAATTATCATGAGCAGTGTTATTTAAGGAAAAAATAAAAATTGAAATAGAAGTTAGCAAAAAAAAGCACTTTACCATAGAGGAATTAAATGCATAAAAATTTCAGGAAAATTTTAGGAACTAGAATGGGTATTTCTTTATTTGAAAAACTATTAGTGTCAGGTGTTTTTAGGTTGCTTTAAAAGATAACAGGTAGTGATGACGGCAGCACTGCATGGTGAATGTAATTAATGTCACTAAATTGTACACTTAAAAATCATTAAACTGGTAAACTTTTTATTATATACATTTTACCACAATAAGAAATAATAACAGGAACGTGATACTGAGGAAAAGTAATACTTTGGACATTTACGGATCCTGGAGCAGTTTCTTTGTTGCCAAAATACCATTAACCAATAATTAAAGACATATCTGATGATAGTTTATTCTATTTCCTGAGTTTCTGCTCTTTTCTATAGTCAACCTGCTTTAGATGTAGTAATTTAAAAATAGATTTCCATGGTGATTTCAGAAGATGAGTTCTTCTTTCGCACTAACTCACCTAGTCACTGTCTTTTTGGGCAGTGTCAAGGATGTCTGTGGATGAAGAATGTAGCTACTGGTACTTTCTGCTAGAGCATCCACTCTTACAGTTGATAAGTTTCTGTCACCAGATTTTTCTTCAGAGACATCTTAACAACAAGAACAAGAAAAAACATCAGTATCTTGAATAACATCATAGGAACGTGCCTAACTAGAATTTATTATTTATAACAGGAAAGCGAAGATTGCTGTGAAGTTAAAGATAACAAAACTTATACTGCTTTGTTGAGAACTTCTCTGATAAATTTGCTTACTCTTAATTATAATAAATTATATATTGCCATAATTAAGTTTTTATAACTTAAATAGCTTGGACATAAAAGTGGTAGAAATAATTGCTATATACGAGTTTTATAATAGGAAAATGTAAAATGAATTCTTTTTTGTTTATATACCATGTTTATAGTATTTTCTGCGAAATGTTTTTTTTCTTAAGTTTTTCCTGACTGTTAACATAGATGAAGAATCAAAACTCTAGGGTAAATCTATTAACCTAAACCATTAGCTATCAGAGAGTGACAAAAAAGAGAGTCAAATGGCTGGAAAAGGAAGGGAAGCCAAAGGAAGATAACAAATACAGATACTATCAAACAGGTAAAGAAAATATAATACAAAGAAATGGGAAGCAGGATTCTCCTTTCTGAATCTAAAGAATCAAAGGAAAGATGAGCAAAGAGGAAGAAAAGGTTAAAAAAAAGTAATGACCCATATGGCTAACAAAAATATTGATAAAAATATAAATGTAAAACCTTCTCCAGTAGCAAGTAGCACTATATTCTTGTTACTGTTGTTATTATTACTGTTATTATAATTAAAAAGAATTTATTTCATGCTCACTGGTCCTTTGGGAGGAAGCAGGAGTCAACCAGCTTCACAGAATTCCAAAATGAAATAGACAGCTATCCTACATAAAAGGAGTTGAAAAATGAACTTGAAATTCATTTGGGCCAAGAAACTTTTTCTAATTATTTAGTTCACAATTTTACCTAAACAAATTAATTTTAGCACTGACTTGCACGACGTGATTTTTCTGAAATACATATTTGCTCTTTAAAACATTTATCAAATCCCTTATATACCATTATTACTCACCCCGAGAACTATTCACATCCACAAGCTGTCCCTGAGGTACAATCACTGGTGCCATTTCTGTCTGGGTAGATGGAATTACTTGAAGCACCTGTCCATTTTCTGATGGGTTGCCTACAATCATCTTAGAAGCATTAAAAGAAAAAAAAAAAATCAAATGTATACGCTTACAGTGATTTAACACAATTATTAGTTAGATAAATTATTACATACTTACCTCTTTCTATGTTGGATACAATTATTTCCCCCATTTTATAGATGAAAACAGTAAGGCACACATGAAGCTTTTCCCAAGTATCACAGCTAGTATGAGGTAAAGACAGAATGGGTTCAAACCAGGCAGTGTGACCCTACAGCCTACAGCCCTAAGCACAAAATTAATCAATATACATGCATGCTATCTAATTACTTAGTAATCTGAACGAAGCCTCTGACTGGACTCAATAAATTTGCTATGTATTCTATTAACCATACATGTTTGACCTTTCTGTGTGGCAATAATTTGTCCCATACTCTAAGACATTTTCATGATTTTGAAAGATGGTAACTTATCAGCTAATTAAACAGGATTTTTTTTTTGTACTTTTGCATGTATATATGCCCAGACTAGATTCATAAGGAATACTACAAAGTGTCTAAAAAGTCTGTAAACACAGGGAAAATAGTATATTTATTGTACTTTTTTTTTTTTTTCAGTTTAACAATTGAACCTATTGCCTTCAATTTAAAGGAATGTCAACCAAAAAGGTGTCTGAAGTTGAAGAAAAACCTTCTGAGTTTTTTGTTTCAAGATATACCTAACACACTGTGATGGACTGAATTGTGTCCCCCCAGAATGTGTGTCAACTTGGTTAGGCCATGATTCCCAGTATTGTGCGATTGTCCACAATCTTGTCATCTGGTATAATTTCCCTATGTGTAGTAAATCCTACCCCTATGATGTTAATGAGCCAAGATCAAAGGCAGTTATGTTAATGATCCAAGACTCAATCTATAAGATTAGGTTGTATCTCAAGTCAATCTCTTTTGAGATATAAAAGAGAGAAGCAAGCAGAGAGACAGAGGGACCTCATACCACCAAGAAAGTAGTGCCAGGAGCAGAGTGTGTCCTTTGGACCCAAGGTCCCTGCACTGAGAAGCTCCTAGACCAGGGGAAG
Organism: Loxodonta africana; assembly: GCF_030014295.1. NCBI lineage: Eukaryota > Metazoa > Chordata > Mammalia > Proboscidea > Elephantidae > Loxodonta > Loxodonta africana. The sequence goes on from NC_087347.1 coordinate 43,238,421, forward strand.
ATTGATGACAAGGACCTTCCTCCAGAGCCGACAGAGAGAGAAAGCTTTCACCTAGAGCTGGCGCCCTGAATTTGGACTTCTAGCCTCCTAGACTGTGAAAGAATAAATTTCTGTTAAAGCCATCACTTGTGGTATTTCTGTTAAAGCAGCACTAAATAACTGAGACATACACTATTTGAAAGTAAGTTTATCCTGTTTCCAGAGGTTTTGCACACCCAATAAACTATTACCTAACATACTATTCTCCCGTGTATACAGTTTTACTGTTTTACCCAAAGTCTCTGTCATCTGTTCCCTCTAGTGCCAGTAATTCTCCCTAATCGTTCCAACCCACTTTCCCAGACTTCCTTTTTGCTATGTAAAACACAAGAACATTGCTCACGTTGACAGACTGCATTCCTACTTTTAAGAGGGTCATTTAAATCTCAATTTTGGAAAAAAAAAAAAAACTCAGCAATGAAGAATGCCTTACAGTTAAAAACATTTGCCAAAAATCCAGAGTGAAAATTGTTTCCCTCCTCCAATGTTTATCAAGTTTCTTGAGATAAAAATATCATACCTCTTATCACTTCAGCATGACAGCAACTGTAAACTCTGATGACAGCCGCTTACATTTGTTGAGTATGTATTAAGTGGCAGAACTTTACCCGTATCATTACCCCTCTTAATCCTCATCACAATTCTATTAAGTATCTACATTTTATAGATGAGGCAACTGTCACACAGGTGAAACACTCATGCAAGTTTACACAGAGTTATTTCGTGGCGAGATAAAATCCAAACCCAAGTAGTCTAGCACTTCTTAACCACTACCTGTACTGCTTCTCAATGTTTGATAATGTTACTTAAGGGGGAAAAAAAAGAGGCAAAAGCAAAACAAAACAAAAAAACCCACTGGACTTTTTAAAAAAGGCAATAGTAATAGTATCGTTTTAAATTATTTGCCCCTTATTATGAGATAAAATACCCGTGAAAAATAGCATTTTTTCATTCTGAGAAAAATAGAGTGCTGTGATTATTTTCAAATATGAATTAGACACATATAATACTTTTACAATTTTGCTCAATCCTACAAATATTTCATAACTAAGATCTGCAGAATGCCCCCTTAATTTTGAAACTATTATTTCCAAAGTACAATGGAGAAAAGTCTCTTCCATTTTCTCTCTCCTTAGCTCACTCCAGCTGCTACCTAAGAAACTTTTTAAAATCTTATTTATTTTGTTGTTTTTGTTGAGAATATACACAGCAAGACATACACTAATTCCAGTTTCTACATGTACCATTTAGTGACACTGATTACGTTCTGCAAGTTGTACATCCATTCTCACCCTTCTTTTCTGAGTTGTTCCTCCCCCATTAACATAGATTCCTATTTAATTTTTCCAGCTGCTATTGTCAGTTCGATCTCATATAGATAGTTCTTAAAAGAGCATAATGCTTAAGGCAGATATTCTTTACTAGTTAAGCTAAACTACTGTTTGGTTTTAAGAAGTCTTCAGGGGATATTGTTGGTTTAAGTTTTAAAGATTATCTCAGGGCAATGGCTTCAGGAAGTCTGCAGTCCATGAGAATTTAAATCTGAGAAACTATTTTCAGTTCATCTTATTTGATGATAGTGATGACAATATTACTTTTCTTATTTAAAAAAACAGCTAATTATCTTTAATTTTTGCTAGGAAAACATAATTTTGAAGAGTCATCTGCTATAATATATTCAACTTGAGGCAAATCATGAAAATTACCAGAAAACTCTGGTTAATTAGTAGTCTTATACTTACTGGGCTCTTCATACACAGAATTTGCTATATTTGCATCGCTCCACACAGAGAAAAAATTAATTTACCCTTAAAATTCTCTCCCCAACAATTGGTAGCAACTTGGAAGTTTTTAAAAGTAATTTTCCTTATTTCAATGAAAAGCATCTTTTATCTCTTCTACTGAGACAACAAACTTGGTCAAAAATACCTTTAAAGCTAACAGTTTAAAGCAGCATTTTTATCTTTTCACCCTTACCCACTGTTAGTCACATGATACACACACCTACCAGCAAATACCAGCAAGGGTTATGCCTAATTCCCAGTATACCAGTGGTGCCTCCATTGCTTTCTTTCTCTTCAAGAAACCACACTAGCATGTGGCATGCAAGTCAGTGAGTACGATGTTGAGAAGGCAATAACCTTGAGTTCAGTCTCGTGCATATATAAACAAAGAAATGTAAATTACATGCACACTCTGGTACTTCAGTACTAATCACAGGTTATATTATATTTGCAATTGATCTCAAACACCAGTGTGCCTAGACATGGTGACTGAGAAATTCGTTTAAAGTAGTATTTGTTCTCAAAGGAAATCTTTTAAAATCCTTATATAGCTTAAACATGAAGATCATGGAAACAGTATTTTCAGTGCAATATAAGTCATAGTGTTAAGAAATTAAGGGTAATACTATACAACCATATAGAACAATGATGAATCTATGAAACTTCTCACAACACTGATGAATCTGGAGGACATGATGCTGAATGAAATCAGCCAGTCACAAAAGGACAAATACTGTATGAGACCACTGTTATAAAAATACATGAAAATGCTTCCACACAAAGGGAGAGAAAGGATGGGGAGGGAAAAACACTAACTAGATAGTAGTAGGTAAGTGGTAACTTTGGTGAATGGTAAAACAGTACACAATACTGGGGAAGGCAGCACAATTTGACCAAGGCAAGGTCATGGAAGCTTTATAGACACATTCAAACTCCCTGAGGGATGGAATTACTAGGTTGAGGGCTGGGAAGCATGGTCTAAGAGGACATCTAGCTCAACTGGCATAAAAAAATCCACTGCCATCAAGTCGATTCCCACTCATAGCGACCCCACAGGGTTTCCAAGGTTGTAAATCTCTAATGAAGCAGACCACCACACCTTTCTCTCATGGAACCACTGGTGGTTCTGAACCACCAACCTTTCGGTTAGCAGTCTATCACTTTAACCACTGCACCACCAGGGTTCCTCAACTGGCATAACATAGCCTATAAAGAAAATGTTCTACATCTGACTGTGGTGAGTAATGACTAGGGTCTTAAAAAGCCTGTGAGCAGCCATCTAAAATATATCTACTGCTCCCATCCCGGCTGGACCAAAGTAGAATGAAGAAGACCAAAGACACAAGGAAAAGATTAGTCGAAAGGACTAATGGACCACAACTACCACAATCTCCACCAGACTGAGCCCAGAACAACTAGATCGTGCCTGGTTCCATCAACAACTGCTCTGGCAGGGATCACAATAGATGGTCCCAGACAGAACAAGAGAAAAATGTAGAACAAAATTCAAATTCTCACACACACACACACCAAAAGACCAGGCTTGCTGGGTCTGACAGAGATTGGAGAAAACCCAAGAGTATAGCCCGCGAACACCCTTTTAACTCAGTACAGTACTGAAGTCACTCCTGAGGTTCAACCTTCAGCCAAAGATTATACTGGTCTATAGGGTCAACAATAACATACTTGAGAGACGAGCTTCTTAGTTCAGGCGTATATACAAGACTAATGAGTACACCAGCCTCAAAGCAAAGACAAGATGGCAGGAAGGGACAGGAAAACTGGATGAATGGAAACCCGGAATCTGGGGTGGAAAAGGGGACAGTGTTGACATATCACGGGGTTGGCAACCAATGTCACAAAATAATCTGTGTATTAACTGTTTAATGGGAAACTCATTTGTTCTGTAAACTTTCACCTAAATCACAATAAAAAAAAAAAAGGGAAAGAAAGAAATTAAGGTTATCTAGAAGTGAGCATGGTGAAATTTTGTCTTGCTTACTTTTGACCCATCATTAAAAAAGACCAATAGCTAGGAAAGGACATCATGTTTGGTAAAGCAGAGGGTCAGCGAAAATGAGGAAAGCCTTCAATGAGATGGATTGACACAATATCCACAAAAATGGACTTCAACATATCAAAGATCTTGAAGATGGTGCAGGCGCAGGACTGGACAACATTATCACTATGTTATAGATAAGGTTGCCATGAGTCAGAGCCGACTCAACAGCAGCTAACAACAGTGACACTAACGTATTTTGCTAAACAGCATAAAACTGGTTATTTATAAAATATATTTACCATTTGTGCACTAGAATCCCCCAATGACTGAAGCTCATATTGCAGAGGTTGCCCATTTTGGTCCACTAGATGGAATTGCTCTGCAGAAGGAGGCTGTGTCTGGGTCATGGGCACTGGTACCTTCTGTGATGAAAGTGAATTCTCTGCTTCATGGGTCGTAATGGGCACAACTGTCGAAGAACCATTTTGTCCAAAGGAAGGATCCCTGGAGTCTACACAGGTTAGATGCTTTTGCAAAGAAAAAAAAAATCACTTCAGTCTTCGTAAAATATACTGCTATTTTTTTTTAAAAAAAGACTTTTAAAAATAAAAACGGACATTCATTTTTCAGTTAGTTCATTTTATTTTTTGCGAGAGTTGTCAATTCACACAAATATACATAGAAAATTGCTCTTAAATGAAATTATTTTTTATATTTTATTATCCAGATTTTATTGAGATAAAATTGTCCATGAGGTTACAACCTGAAATGATAAAATATAATTCAATGTATACGTTTTTCTTTATAAATTTTTATTGATATATCACCAAGGAAGGTTCATTACTTCAGTAAGTTCATTTATTAGTTTACATAAAGCTCTACATTATAAAACTAAATATATGAATGTGTGGATGATTTAATGTTAAAATTTTTGAACATATTAAATATAACCACTATTTCTTAAGCGTAAAAAGTTGCTAAATGGCATGCTGTTTTCCCACAGAGCAGAAGAAAATTCTGTTGAATCCCTACCTCAAATACCTGAACACCTGTTTTTGACTCTTTGCCATCGTGATGATTGATTCTTAATGAATCATGAGACTGTTCCATGCTGACAACATATTCAATTCCATTTTCTTCTATTAGTTAATAGCTGCAAGAGTTCAAATATCTGATTAACTAAAGCACTTAATGTTTTTATGCAATGTTTTATCTTAATAGATCTCTCATTTCCCTTACTGTGTTAACTTTTACAATTTAAGTTAAATCATTTTCATTTTAGATAAGAACTTCAACATTTTTGTTAAATGACTTGCCAAGGCACCACAATACATTCAAGGCAGAGCAAAGATCAGTCCCCTCATCCTATCCTTAATTATACTTGTGTACTGGTGGTTTATTAAGATTGCTTTTATGTGACAAGGTTCAGTTACACCCTTTCAAATACTTCTAAAATTCTAATCTTACACAGGTTTAATACAAATAAAGGGCTTTAACTTTATGAGTTGGGTGTGCTCCATTGTAGCATTATATAATTTTGGAAAAGATCTAGATAGAATTATATATACACAACTCATATTATTTTGACAAGCTTTGAAAATGAGAACATATTTATACCAAAAAACTTGACTCATTTAGGTCTAGTACAGTGGTTCTAACCCAGAGGTGATGTTGACTACCTCCCAAGTAACATCTGGCAATGTCTGGAGACATTTTTGTTGTCACAACTGGGGAGGAAGATACTACAGATACTTAATGGATAGAGGCCAGGAATGCTGTTAAACCTCCTTGAATGCACAGGACAGCCCCGTACAACAAAGAATTTTCTGGCCCCAAACTGTCAGTGGTGGCAATGTCAATATTACTGTAACTACTAGATACTATATACAAAAAAGAAATGAAATTTTATGTCTCAAAATTGAAGTAACATCAAAATGAAACTAGTGAATATTTTCCATGATAGAGTCCTAACATATGTTTGTAAATTCACGCAATTCGGAATATCTGTAAGTTTTGCCATTTCACAATTCCAAAATACTGTAAATATTTCTGAGATATAAATCATAAGACTACTAAATTAGCTTTATTTTTATAACTATATCTTAAAGCTGCTTCTCCCATAACATTTTAAATGTTTACTTGCATCCTAATCTATTCCAAAGTCTATAGTTACCTCTCATGTGACAGATTTAAGAGCAATTTTATTTTATAATGTCCTGTTTTATTTGTTTCCACTGTGTATATATGACTAAAGAATAATGCTTTTTAGAAGAAATTTAGAAAATAGATTTCTACTATTGGCAATAATTTTTTTTATTGGTAATATGGCAGATTAGATACTACAGAAGGCCCTCTTGCTACAAAACGAAAAAATAAAAGCTGACCTAAAATAAAATCTGGATTGTGTATATTGACTTGGATATAGAAAATAACAAAAATCTGAGGCCACTCTCCCATGGAGGAGGGAGGAGAAGAAAAGCAAGTAAAAGCTGTGGGCCAAAAGCTAAGTGGTAAACTCAAGCAAACAGGAGAATTTCCCCGTGGAAATTCAGGTTTTGTCACTGGGAAAATGTGGCTTGGACAAGAAGCTGGAAGGGAGAACTTGAAACCAGCAAAATAAGGCTAAGAACCTGGAACATTCCAGGACAGTTGTGTAAGCTGGCTTCCGATAAGAATGAATATAGCTGATATTTGGAAGAACACAAAGTCAATTAAAACTCCAGTTTCCTTTCACATTAAGATTGATTGAATATAGGCTCACAAAGACTACTAAGCACACAAGAAAATAAGCCACCATGAGAGTCAGCAGATTTAGACATCCCCCAAAGAATTCGAGTACTGAAACCACCTGATACTGAATATAATTATTTAATGTTAAAATAAATAAAATAATAAATCGCAGGAATATTCAAGCAACCACAGACTACCAAAAGTTTAATTTGAAAAGAATCAAATAGAATTTTCAGAAATGAAAAATATAATTGCTAAAATTAAAAAGGCAATGAATATACTAAATAGCAGATAGATGTGCATGTACACACACACACACACAAATACTAAACTGGCAGATAGATTTTAAAACTACCTAAATGCATCACAAGGGAAAAAAAGAGATAAAAAATGTAAGTAAGAGATTTAAAAGTATGGAAAAATAATGAAAAAGTACAGCATGCATTAATTGGAGTTTTAGGACAGAATACAGAAAATGAAAGAGAAGCAATATTGGAAGAAAAAATGGTTTAGAATTTTCCAGAACTGAAGACATGAATCCACTGATAAAGGCAGCATAAAGGATATCAAGATTAAAAAAAAAATTCGCAATGTACTGAAGTTGCAAAATTCTAAAGAGGAAAATCTAAAATGCTGCCAGAGAGAAGACCAATTACGTATTAAGAATTGACGTTATATTGATGGTAGACTTCTTAATAGCAACAATGGCAGCAGAAGTCATTGGAATAATATTTTTAAGGTAAAAAAAAAAGTAACTATCAATGCAGAATTATATACACCTCAAAACAATTTTTTTTTTCACAAAAGACAGTAAAAGAAATATACTTTAAGGTTTTTTTTAAATGACAGCTTACAATCAACAGGACCTAAATAATATAGTTCTGGAAAACCAAAAGTTATACCAGATGGAAGTCCAGAGATGCAAAAAAGAAAGTAAGCAAATATATTAATACTATGAAAAAAATCTAAAAATGTCTATATATAATAAAAATAATATTCTAGTTTTGAGCACGTGTTATTAACACAGAAATAAAACACTGGAAAACTAAATAAAAACACATGTACCTCTGTAGAAGGTGATGATAGATTAAGTGTTTTAAGATCTTTGTATCGTTTCAAGAAGGGGTGATTAAATTTTAACTTTAGAATTGCATGGTAAAATTTTAAGGTTCAAGGTTTATAAGAACAAAATTTTTAAATCAGTAGAAGGTAAACAAATGGAATAACGCATGAAATTATGAATATCAATTTAATAAAAGGCAAAACAGGAAGAAAAAAGCACAGAAAAAATGAGGCAAACGGAAAGCGAAAGGAACAATAGAAAGACGACCAAATTATTAGTAATTCCAATGGATTAAACTCACCAATTAAAAGCTGTTTATGAAAAAACAGAAAAAAAAAAAAGCTGTTTAAAACACAGCTAAAATGTGATCAGTTGAAAAGTTTAAAAAGAAAAAAAAAAGCCTAGGCAAATAGTAAAAAACAAACTGAGCTGTTCATATGAATTGGAGAACAAAAGCATGTTACTGTGATGATAGACAAAGTGTTACAATGTCCTTTAACTTTTTATTGTATATTAACATGAAACATAGTAGACCTGAAGATAAAAAGCATTATCAGGGATGGAGACAGTTATTAAGTAAGGAGAAAGGGTTCAATTCACCAGGAAGATAAAACTGTTTTACCTTGCAAGCACTAAATAATGCAGGAATGTATAAAGCCAAAATTGATAGAACCTCAACCTTAGGGATACGGCTGAGTTCAGGTCTGGAGCAGGAAATAAGGAGGAGTCTGGAATATCCTGTAATAGCAGAAAGTAAGAAAGCTAAAGACTAATAGATTTGTGTCAAGAAGACTTAGAAAAAGCACCCACTAGCCAAAGATGGAAGATAATGAGCATCAATACTGATAGTATTGCAATACACAGAAATATATCAAATGTTTAAATTCATGAGTTAATAATCATACTAAAAGATTCCACTGTTCACCTTTGGAGGATAATAGGACACTAACTCATATTTTGAAAAGGATGAATAAAAGGTGAAGAGGGAGCCAAACATTTATCTGTCTTTCTCATACAATTCTGTATGTCAGGATACCCAAATGGTTGATGAGAAATTTCTCTTTTTATAAGCTAATAAATGAAGATGGAACAATAGAATTAAAAAAAAAAAAAAAACACTTTACTATACTTCTAAATTATGAGACTAGACAATGATCCCCAGTGGCTAATGACATAACAAGAGAGATACCATCACCTACGAAGTAATAATACTTTAAAAAAAAAAAACCCAATTACAAAATGGGCAAAAGATCTGGACACCTCACCAAAGATATACAGATGGAAAATAAGCATATGAAAAGATGTTCAACATCATATGTCATAAGAGAACTGCAAATTAAAATAATGAGATACCACTATACACCTATTAAAAAAACCTATTAGAATGGGTAAAATCCAAAAAATTGCCAATCCCAAAGGCTAACAAGGATTCAGAGCAACAGGAATTCAATTCATTGATGGTGGGAATGCAAAAAGGTATAGCCACTTTGGAAGACAATCTGGCAGCTTCTTACAAAGCTAAACATAGTCTTACCATACATACAATGCAGCAATCAGGTCCCATGTATTTTCCAATTAAGTCAAAACTTATGCACCCACACAAAAACCTGCACACAGATGTTTATAGCAGCTTTATTCAAAACTGGAAGCAACCAAGATATCCTTCAGTAATGGGTAAACAATGAGTATATTCCCACACATGGAATATTCTTGAGCAATAAAAAGAAATGAGCTATCAAGCCTCAAAAAGACATGGAAGAGCCTTAAATGCATATTTCTAAGTAAAAGTAGTTAGTCTGAAAAGGCTATATACTGTATGATTCTAAATACATGACATTCTGGAAAAGGCAAAACTACACACACCGTAAAAAGTCAGTGATTGCGGGGGTTTGTGAAGTGGAAGGGATAAATGGATAAAACACAGGGGTGCTGTAATTGTGGATGTATGACATACATTTGTCAAAACCCATAGAACTACACAACACAAAGAGTGAACCTTAATGTAAACTATAGACTTTTGTTAATAATAATGTATCAATATTGGTCATTAATTGTAAGAAATGTACCACACTACTGTACGGTATTAATAATAGGGGAAACTATGTGAGGTGATAAGGGTGGCAGTGTGGAGGGGAAAGGTATATGGAAATCTCTGGTCAATTTTACGTAATATATAAAATTGTTTAAAAAAAATAAAGTCTATTAATTTAAAAAAATCAGGCTGACTGTGAACTAAAGACTTAACTCACCACAACATATGAACTTGAAAACTGCCTTGAAATTTTTGGTTGAACAATTGAACAATGTCGGAATTCGGGTATACACAAATGTATGTATTTTTTCACTAAACTTTTTAAAGAAAAACAGTGCTTTGTCAGTAAAACTATAAATAATGGTAGAATTGTTCTAGTGTCATGTTGTTTGGGTTTGAATTCCAGTTTTATACTTACTTGTCGAATCAGTTAACCACTCTAAGCTTTTGTTTCCTCATTTGCAAAATGAGAACATTTTATCTACCTTATAGGGTTCTTGTGAAGATTGAATAAAATAATGTTTGCAAAGGGCTCAGAACAGTTCCCAAGACACTGTCAATGCTCAATAAATGACAGTTATTTTCATTATCTACGATTATGCAAACTGAGGTCAAAATTCCACCTATCTGGAGCCCTGGTGGCGTAGTAGTTAAGAGCTCGGCTGCTAAAGAAAAGGCTGGCAGTTCCAACCTACCAGCCGCTCCTTGGAAACCCTACGGGGCAGTTCTACTCTGTCCTATAGGGTCGCTATGAGTCAGAATCAACTCAACAGCAATGACTCTGGTTTTGGCTTTGGACTAAATAAACCCTTTGGGTTCTTGAAGACAAAATTCCTTCTGTCATCTCATTGATGTAATCAAATCTTATTTGAGCTTAAAAAGAGGCTTCTAAATATACTTTTCTATACTTTGAAAAACTGCAAATATTTTATACTTTTAGATGACTAAGAAGCTCTATTTCAATATTCTTATTTAGTTAAAGATCCACACATTTCATAAATGTATATTCACATAAATGTAGTAAAGAAAGAACATGGAGTCTGCCTAGACTCAATAAAAGAAGACAAATTTTTAACTTCTCTGAACTTTAATTTCTAGTTTTTAAAAGGAGGAATTAGTATAAGTGATGTCTAAGATTCTGTGTTTCTAATAGCTGACTCTCATGATGGTATTTTTTACACATTTCACAATTATTTACTGACTGGCTTCTTTGGGCAATGAGTAGAAAACTAACTCTATTGAAAAAGAAAACATTTAGAAAGTTAGATTGAAAAGTGAAAATAATGTCCAGCTGAGATTATTAAACTGAAATATTAACTGTCAAGAATATAATTTAATTTCTAAAGTAAACTGAATACATTGAACTATCCACTGTCTGAACACGATGACGAGCCCTAGTGGTGCACCGGTTAAGAGCTCTGCTACTAACCAAAAGGTTGGCAGATGGAACCCATCAGTGGCTCCTTGGAAACCCTGAGGCAGTTCTGGTCTGTCCTACAGAGTGGTTATGAGTCGGAATCAACTTGACAGCAAAGCGTTTTGTTTGATTTGGTTTAAACATGAAGACATCAAGGTCAAGAAATATTTCTGAGGGGTCTTTATTTTTATTTTTTAATATAAGCATAATTACATTAAAATAGATGAACTAAGATTATGAATTTAATTGTCATAGATATAATTTAATGTTTACTGAATGCATGCTATGTTTAATAATTACTACCTAGAATATTAATAATCACTCCATTATCCTGTGAAGGAGAACCTATTATTATCACCATTGTACAGAAAAGTGAGGCTCATGGCTTAAGGTTATAAGGTTATCATTTATTGAGCACTTACTATATAAGGCACAGTGTTAAAATGTTTTACATATATCACTTTATTTAGCTTTTTCAAAACCTTATGATTTAGTTTCTTGCACCAATTTACATTTAGGGAAACTAAGACTCAGGCAAGTTAAGTAACTTTCCAAAGATCACAAATATACTAAGTGGCTGAGCCAGGACTCAAAACTACATACGCTGATCCCAAAGCCCATATTCTTTATTACTGCTAATAGAGATTCTTTAAATGTCACAGTCAAAGCTCTCTCCCTCCTTCATTAGTCAAAAAACCCATAGCTTTAAAAAAATTTTTATAGGTTAGCAAATAAATTAAAGATACTAAAAAAAGCCTCTTTATTTTTGTTCTCAACTTCTCCTGGTTGAAATCTCATTAGAGGCAGTCCCCAACATATAAAATGCCCTCTTGCAAGCAATCTAAAGACCTCTGATCCCACCTACAGCAAGAGTTCAGTATGCAGGCACTGCAGCCACTGAGAAAACAGTCTGTAGAACAGATTTAGCAGTTGAGCTTGGGAAGGAGTTGTATTAAATGTAAATAGTTTAGGGGAAAGAATTCTAAAAACTTACTCCCAGTTTCCTAATAGGTGCTCTGACCCCCCTGCAAGTTATCCTGCCTGGCTAAAAAAATTTTCTCACTGTATTTATTTTCACTTACCCTATCTAAAAATTTCATCAGTGAAATTTGCATTGGAGTTAATAAGCATTTTCTCTTGAAAAGAAAAAGCTGCAGAGAGTATCAGTCATTAACAAATTTGCCTAAGTTTATACAAGGATAGCTTTCTTCCTTTAAGATCAGTTAAAAACAGCTATGCTGAAGGAATGAAGTTTAATTTGGAGGTGAGAAATGTGAGGCTCAAAGCACTACTAGGTCAAGGCTACACACTGCTGTGAAGACTTAGGGCAGCATGAATGCCCTAAAGAAGTGAGCTCGTATAGCGCAGGGGACAATGTTGATGGAGAAAGACTGACAAACATAAACCACCCGTTTCAAAATTTTGCTGATACTGAGATTTTGGCAATGTAAGAAAGATAGCTTTTTTTTTTTTTTTTTTTACTGCCTTCTGGAGATGTAGAATTCAAAATTCTCCTTTTGGTATGTCCTACAGTACATCTATAAAAGCTTTTTGCAATTACACCAGGAAAATACTATTTAAAGTAATTCTAAATGACGAAGTGAGTTTCAATATCTGACTATTGACCTAACCCACTGTTGAATTGGGGATTAAAAGTACATTTTTAAATGGCAGAAAGTCTTTCTTTAAAATAATTTGAATGCAGTGAATAGCATTACTTCCTTTTCCCCCATTTCTTCCATTAACCTCTTCAATCTTCATAACTGCAGAGTTGCTTAAAATACCCAATTTTCCCATCTATTCTCAATGGCAAGGTCAGTACTTGCCATAAATCATTATCCCTAACTCCCAATTAACTAACTCTGTTAAAGTCTAGTTTTTCAGAGGACATTAATGTTAAAAAGCTAGGTATAAAACGTTCTTTTCCAACTGGTAACCTAAAACAGAAGAAAGTACCTACACAAAGTGTAATTTGATTTTTTTATTAATATGTAATAGAATAAGAGTTAACTTTTACGGAGCTGTTACTTATAATCAGTTAAAAATAATTACCTGCAGGCAGTAGTTCAAGTTTAAATTCCAGGCCTCAGGCATTCTACTACCTCCAGAAATGCCCTTTCTTGTCCTCTGAAGTTCTTCCTTTTGGGGGCACTAAATTGTGACAGCTGTAGTTTCATTTATGTCAAAGCTATAATTACGTCTTCACAATAGCCTTTTCTCCATAATGAGAAAGTATTCAATGTACATTTTCCTACACATAAAGAAAATTATCAGATTTTATTATGCAGGTTTCATTATTAAGTAACCATTTACTAGTCAGGTATACTAGAACCATCACTAGGCTCAGTTCAAGAGAACTAAAGACTAGGGCTGCCTATAGATAAGTCCATGCATCCTGGCATAAGTGACTCTCTGTGCCTGTTTCGTTATATAAAATTAGGAATCGAACTAGACTTTTGTTTCAACTCTCACATTCTCTAAGTACCACTGAAACAAAGACCTTCACAGCAACTGAGTATTTCTCCTCAAAGAAAGTATTTAATAATAGGGCATGTTTTGGAGCCACAAGGAGAGAATAAACACCTCCTTTCCCCTCAAAAAAAAAAAAAAATCCTGGAATTGATTTGACAAGCTTATTTTTTAAGAAAGAAGTACTCAGATTGGATAAAGGGAGCAAAAAGAAACAATAAAGTATTAAATATGGGGTCCAGACAGTTAATGACTGAACTTCAGAAAACACACTAAGGTATTAAATTTCACTTTCTAGAATGTTTCATATCACATTACACAAGTAGATTTTATCTTATATCAAACACGAAGATTAGAAAGAAACCGTAAAATTTAGAAGTTTGATATTATAGGGAGAAAAGGCTTTTTTATTGTTTATTTTATACAGTGAATGCATGGCACAGGGAAAGAGACTATTCAGGCTGTGGTCACTCATATCTGTGTAGAGGACAATATTTGGGTTGCTGCTCTGTTTTGATTTTGTTCAACAGGAATTCTAGTTGTTCAGAACTTTAGAGGTGATTTCTCAGCTGCAATTTCTAAAAAAAAAAAAAACAAAAAAAACTACCTTAACATCTAGTTATGCTATTCAGCTTCCCCATAGGTTTGTATTTACAAATTTATCCATTAAAACCAATAATCTGAGATTAAATCCACAAACAGAATAATTTTAGCATCAAGCCACTTGAATTTTAGTCTTAAGAGTTTCTCTTAATTCCAGATACCTTGGTTAGTGTCTCAAAATTTAAAGGATCTTGAAATCTATTCAATATCAGCATCGGATCTCATTAACTACAAGTCTTTTAGAAAACAAAAATTCCTTCATCTTTTAGAGGTAGATAAATGGCATATGTTTTTTATGATTTGTACGAAATTACTATAAATAAGTGATGTCAAGGATTAAATCAAGACTCCTAATTCACAAATACTTTAAAAATACATATAATACTTATTTTAACTTCTCAGAACAGCATGAAAAAAAATTTAAAGATGATGTTCATAATGTCTCTTGTCTAAGGTTTACCCTCTCTGTAAAGCTTCCACATTAACTTTAGTTTCTAACCATTTCTCACCCTGTACCTATATACCTCTTTTTGCTTTTTTGCTCTTCAGTTGAGAGCTTTATAAATTATTTCACTTAGTTCTCACAATGACTCTGAGGTATGCATTATTATCTCTATTTTCAGATAAGAAAACGAAAGTTATCTAGTACTTTGCTTAGTATCACAGAAAGCACAACAGTTTCAATTTAAAACCAAGTAGAAAAAAAAAAAATAGGACTCTAAAATCCATGCATAGTCTTTATACCACACCACACTATGCCATCATATATGGGGGGGGGGGGGCGGGGAATGTAATAAAGAGAAATATATTTCCAAGCTAGACATCTGTGGTTCTCCAGACAATACGTCTTCATGAGGACCACGGTAAATCAACTGTGTAGGAAATCATTATAAACCAAAAGCTTGTTCTAGAATAAACACTTTAAGAAAAACACAGTGAAAACATTAACCATCCTAGTTTTAGCTTGCAGGCAACTTCAAACAGAACATAAGTCACTGCCTGTTGTAAAAAAACAAAAACACCATAATAGGTGTTCAGTTATTTTGGAACATTTAGTAGTGTAAGTTTTCCTTAACTAAGGTCTCAGTCAAATGGAAAAAAAAAATGTATTTTAGTGAATTCCACATTTCTCCTTTGCAAATTGTAGTTTTATCTTAAGCATATATTCAGGTTCTGTATTTTACTGATCGTATTTTTCAATTCAAATTAAGATCAACCTGTATTGACTCTAAGTATCAGGTATCTATTTTGATAAAATTTAAATCAATGATAAGTTTAGAAAGCATTAACTCGATTAATCATACATTTTTTCAAAATATTTTAATGAATTATATACTATCAATAATAAAGAAAATCTGAAACAGAATCTAATTATCTGAAGATTTATCTCGGATTCCATGAGTTTCAATATGTGCGATTCTACTGCGGAACTAAAAAATCACTTATCATTAAAGGAGAATGTTTAAAACTGGCAACTATATTTCCACGTCTACCAAACTCAGAAACATGGATTCAGTGATAAGACTTAACTGAGAAAGTGTTTCAAACTTATTTAATATGTAAAATCCTCACCACTGAAATTAAAAAAAAAAAATTACCACCTCTTAAATCAGCAACCTCAAGTGTTTTCTTTAGATTTCAGCAGTTTTCTTATTTTATTCCTCCTCCCATGCAGTCTCCCTAATTTGCTCAAGTTGGCAGAACCAGTTACCAGTTGCCATCACACGGATTCCAACTAATGCAAGCCATGTGTGTCAGAGTAGAACTGTGCTTCGTAGAGCTTTCAATGGCTGATTTTTCACAAACACATCACCAGACCTTTTATCCAAGGCACCTCTGGGTGGACTCAAATCTCTAACCTTTTGGTTAGCAGCCAAGTGTATTAAACATTTGCACCACACAGAGACAACCTGGGCACGGATTCTAGTTAAACTGACATCTACATGATAATGATAGTAATAATAGATAACATTTACTGAGTGCTTCCACTGAAGCATTTAATTCTCACCCAGTAAAAAAAAAAAAAAGACCAAAATGTCCCACAGGGAGGTTAAATAAGTAGCTGAGGCAGGATTCCAATCCAGGCATTCTGGTTCCTGGGCCTGCATTCTAAAAATGTGAAAAAATTGAAAATAGTTCTGGTTTCATTGTCACCACTCTCTGATAAAAGACTACTTTTAGAACTGCCTAAATCATTTTCTATGACTGATTTAAATATCAGGCGTCTACTTAATTGCACATCTTTAAGCAACGCAGAAAAGCTTTAGCTGCCTTCACCGGTACACATACCGCTCTACCCAGAAATTCTGCAATCCAGTTTCTCCCTGATTCTAAACTGTCGTCTCTTAAAGTATTCCTCTTGGAGCTTTTCTGGCAAAGGCCTTAAAAAATAACTTTGGGATGTGGACAGTATTTCTCTATCCATTCTTCCTCAAAAAAATAACTAAATCAGAGGAATTCTCGGGAACACTGATAACAATCCACAGGCCTTTGAGAAAGTTAAAAGACACACATTAAAAAGTGGGGGAAAAGATGTGGGAGGACGCCTTTCGCCTTATAAGCATATGACATAAAGGGACTCAGAAAGGAGGAAAAAGCTAAAACACCGCAAAAAAACGGGGCGGGGGCGGCGTAAGGGACCACCGTTTGGCCGCTCCTGTTTGAGGGGTCCGGATCCTTCTCCCGGCGACAGCGCGTCCTCGGGCTTAGCAAACCTTTTCAAGACACCTAACATCCTCCTCCTCCTCCAGCCTGTCTCCCCAGAGCCCGCGAGCCCCCTCTCGGGCCGGGGGCAGTAGGCCCCGCCAAGTCGGACCCCGAAGAGGCCCCAAAGCGGGGCACGGAAGGTGCCGCCAGCGCCCAGCTGCAGCAGGGGACCGGGGCCGGCGGGTGCTCAGAGCCCGAAAGGTCAGGGGGTGACGGGAGGAGGAATGAGGAAGAAATGGGGTTGTGAGGCAGCATCCAGCCCGTCGGCGCATATAGCTCTGGCAAACCTTCGACTCCCCCAGCCTCGTCACCGCGGAGGGCCCTACAGGGCTAAGAGGGAAGTCCACAAAGTGCCGGAGCAGAGGGGGTAAAATTCAAAACGAGTCTACTCAACCTCGTCTTGGCTCCGAGGCCCCGCCATGGAGACCAGCACAGTGCGCAGGCGCACCCCTTCGGGAGGGCGCAGCGCAGTCCCGTGAGTTAAGACCCCTATCGGTCACCGTCGTTTGTTTCTGTTCTGATTCGTCGGTTTTTTTCGTATTCCCTCCCCTCACCTGGATCTAAAACTCGAAGCTAGAGGCGAGAGCCCAGTAAAAATCTCGGACTATTGAAGTTGTGGTTGAGGGTATACGTGAGAAAGGAAACTGGGCAAGGCTATAGTAAAACAAAGCTGAAGGCAGAGATAATTTAATAAATATCTGGCTGGGAGTCGGGAGGATTTAATATAACTATCATGAGGGCAGCATGGCAAAAAAAAAAAAAAAAAAAGAGACTACAATTCCCACTGATCACAGCGTCTGAGAGGCGCTGCTTTCTGGGGGTTGTAGTCTCTAGGAGCCGTGTTTTAAGTACCGTGTCTAAGGACCACTTCTTGAAAATTAAAAAATAAATAAATAAATAAGATTCGAGCTGGGGCTTTTTGTATCTTGCGAATTGATCACAGGCCTAAATAACCCCATTAACCATTGCAGTTGAGTCGATTTTGACTGATAGCGGCCCTCTAGGACAGAGTAGAGCTGCTCCCTAGAGTTTCCAAGGCTGTAATCTTTACGGAAGCAGTCCGCCACATCTTTCTGCAGGGAAGGGGCTGGTTAAGTGGTTGGACGGTTAACCACTGCGCCACCAGGGCTCCTACAGACCTAAATACATTTAAAGAAAGCCAAGCGATCAAAGGGACACTCCGCCTTTAAGATCAGGCTTAACTGATCGACGATCCTTAACCACTGCACCTCCAATGTTTCCAATCTAGGAATAGGCAGTTGATATTTGTGGGCTGAACCACTGTGGGAGGGCGGCCTCGTGGTGCTGCTTTCTGAGGAGGCCCTAGGGAGGAACGTGGAAGCCAGGCGCCCATGGCATCTTCCTTTCTGTGCAGTCTAATTTTGAGCGGCTTCTTTTCGTAGTACCAAGAGACTAGATCGCCCGTTCTCGGTTAGCCCATACGCTCCTCTGGGCAAGCCTTGTGTATACGCCTTACGCCACCGCCATGGCTCAGCTCCAGACACGCTTCTACACTGACAACAAGAAGTAAGTGAGCGTCCCCTTCTCTCCTTTCCTCTCCCCTCCCTGGGATCCTTTCGGCTTGACCTTGCGGATCTTTGTTTGTTTTTGCCGTCGATTCACCTTTTCCCCTTTTTTTGGCGGACTCCGCTTGAGAGCGTTTTCCTCAGAGAGAACCGGTGCCTTGTGAAGATTTCTCAGGGCTTGGCCGGCTATCTTCCGAGATCACCTCCTTCCTGTCCAGCTTCGCATTCGTGAGTTGTGAATGCGGACAGGCCTGAAACGCTTCCTGGATGAAGTACGCTATATATGTAACTTTAAAATAAACAGTTGCCTTGAAATTTAAGAAGAGACTGGTGGGCCGTGTCGTTACAGCCTATCGGCTAGTGGTCGCCCGCAGTTTCTGAAAACACAACTTCATTTTAAGTAGGTAACAGACGATGCTTTTCTAAATCAGGCTAGAAAGTGGAGCTCTGAATAAGGGGTTGGAAAAACTGATTTTTGGTAAGAGTGTGAAGTCAGTTCAGGTACAGATATGTGTATTTCTATATGCTGAAAAAAAATTTTGCCGAATGCTATTCGCCTTATCCTTCTATGCAAATCTTTATGATTTAACTCAAATTGTCTCATAACATTCTTTTTTCACTTTGTTAACTCAAGCAGTTTCTCTAATTCGAGGCCCAGTGGCACCTAATGTCTGTCTGAGTAATTGAATAGCCTGCAGTTCTCACTTACATACTTAGTCTAACCACTACTCAGTCCCTGGAGAAGAGCATCATGCTTGGTAAAGTAGAGGGTCTGCAGAAAAGAGGAAGACCCTCAAGGAGATGGATTGACACAGTGACCACAACAATGGGCTCAAGCATAACAATTGGGAGGACTGCAGAACCCGGCTGTGTTTCTTTCTGCTGTGCACAGGGTCGCTATTGAGTAGGAACCAACTGGATGACACCTAACAACAGCTTCTATTCAAGGAGTGTGGTGATGCAATAGCATGACCGGTGTATTTATTTTTTTATATAATTTTATTGTAGTAAAATATATGTAACAAAAGACTTGTCATTTTAACCATTTTTAAGCATCCTTTGGCATTAATTACATTTACAATATTATGCAGCTATCACCACCATTTCCAAAACATTTTTATCACCCCAAATTCAGTACCCTTGAGTAATAACTTCCCTGGTGTCCCCAGCCGATGGCAGCCGTTAATAAACCTTTGCCTCTATGCATTTACCTGTTCTAGATATTTCATGTAAGTAAGATTATACAATGTTTATTTTTTTGTGTCCGGCATTTCATTCAGCAAGTTTTTGAGGTTTATCCATGTGGTGGCATGTATCAGACCTTCATTTCTCTGTATGGCAGAGTAATATTGTATTTTGTGTGTGTGTATGTGTATGGCCTCTATAAGTCAGAACTGACTCAGTGGAAAAGGGTTTGGTTTTTAGTTACACATACTGCATCTTGTTCATCCATTCAGCTGATGAACATTTGAGTTGTTTCTACCTTTTGGCTGCTATAAACATTCATGTACAAGTTTTTGTGTGGGTGTATATTTATATATTGCTGGGTCAAATGGCACTATGGTTGACATTTTGAGGAACTGTCAGACTGTTTTCCAAACCCACTGCATCATTTTACGTTCCCACCAGTGGTGAAAGAGGGTTCTGATTTCTCCGTATCCTCTCAACACTTTTTATTATCTGTTCTGTTTGTTATAGGCATCCTACCTACCTGTGGAAACCCTGGTGGCGTAGTGGTTAAGTGCTAGGGCTGCTAACCAAAAGGCCGGCAGTTCAAATCCGCCAGGCGCTCCTTGGAAACCCGGTGGGGCAGTTCTGCTCTGTCCTACAGGGTCGCTTTGAGTCAGAATCAACTCGACGGGAACAGGTTTGGTTTTTTTGGTTTACCTGTCTGTACCTGTTGCCATTGAGTCGATTCTGATTCATAAAACCCTATAGGACGTAGTAGAACTGCCTCATAGAGTTTCCAGGGAACAGATGGTGGATTCACACTGCCGACCTTTTGAGGGGCTGAGCTCTTCACCATTGCGCCATCAGGGCTCCATGACCATCCTTGAAAAAACCCACCCATTGCTGTGGAGTCAATTCTGAATCATAGTGACCCTATAGGACAGAGAGGAACTGCCCATAGGGTTTCCATGGAGTGCCTGGTTGATTTGAACTGCTGACCTTTTTGGTTAGCAGCCATAGCTACGCCACCATGGTTTCCATAGCCATCCTAGTGGGTATAAAAGGAGCCCTGCTGGTGCAGTGGTTAAGAGCTAGGCTGCCAACCGAAAGGTTGGCAGTTTTAACCCACTAGCCACTCCACAGGAGAAAGATGTGGCAGTCTGCTTCCCTGCAGATTTGTATTTATAGCCTTGGAAACCCTATGGGGCAGGTCTACTCTGTCCTGCAGGGTCACTATGAGTTGTAATCCACTGGAGGGCAGTAGATTTAGTGGGTGTGAAGTGATATCTTTGCAGTTTCGATTTGGCTTTCCTGACGACTAATGATGTTGATAATCTTTCCATGTGCTTATTGGCCACTTATATATCCTTTTAGGAAAAATGCCTATTCATATCTTTGCCAGTTTTTTAATTGGTTTGTCTTTTTATTATTGAGTTGTAAATGTTCTTTATATAGTCTAGATAAAGTCTCTTTATCAGATATTTGATTTGCAAATATTTTCTCCCATTCTCTCTTCTGAGAATCTTCTAATCTGCCTCCTGTCTTTTCGTCTCTAATCCATTCGCCACAGTACTGTCAGAAAGCTCTAACAAAATTTTGATGATGTTATTCCTTAAATTGGACTGCTGTTACCATGGTTTCTCATTGCCAATGGAAGGAAGTAAAAACTCTTCCATGGAGCGTATAAGGCATTCCATGCACATCTCTTCAGCTTCATCTTTGGTCACTGCCTACAGCAAAATCATACTTTCTGGGATGGTTTTAATGGACAATTTAAAACCTCCTAGCTATTGCTCTGCTGTTCCCCCTGATTGTATGCACCTCTCTTTCTACCTACCCCTCTCCCCACCTGGTAAAATTCACTTTTCTAGATGTAGCTTGAGTTACCTGCTTTGTGCATCTTTTCAGGCCTTACTGCCCCACACTTATTTTCTCTGTGTGAAGTGGCCTTTGGTTTTTTTGTGCCCCCATTTTATGTCTTTATCATGTATGACTTATCGTCATCACTTCCTGTTCTTACATAGTTCCCTTGTGTTTGATTACCAGACTCACACCCCTTCTGAGGACAGCAACCATGTCTTAATTCATCTTATTTGTTCCATGTAGAAAAATGTCTGGCATGTAGTAGGTATCTAACAAGTGTTTGTAGAATAAATAAATGCATATTTATCAAAATATCTGTAGAATTGATCTTGACATGTCATTTCCTTTTCCTAGGTATGCGGTAGATGACGTTCCTTTCTCGATCCCTGCAGCCTCTGAAATCGCAGACCTTAGTAACATCATCAATAAATTGCTGGAAGCCAAAAATGGTGCGTATATATGCTCTTGATAAGTTAGGAAAAGGCAGAATGCCACAGACTACACTAAAATACATTACATTTTTATTTTATTTTTTTCTTTTTGCCTCATTTTATAATTCTGTATGAATTTGAGGAAACCCCGGTGGTGTAGTGGTTAAGTGCTACTACGGCTGCTAACCAAGAGGTCGGCAGGATCTGCAGTCTTTTTTGCTAGCAAGCTGTAGTTCTCGATTCAGAGATGAAGGTAGTCCTTGACTTATAATGTATCCTAGTTACAACAAACTGCACTTAAATGACCGTCAGTGTTTAAACGAATAATTTCTTTTATAAGAATCAGCACAAAGCTGGTTCCTGTGAAACCGAGGTTACAGACGTCCCAAATGTCTAACTTTTCCAAGCTCCTGTATCACTCTATCATCTGTTAACTACTCCGTCTCACCTCAGTACTGTCCCTCCTGTCTTTGGGTACCCTAATTTACTGCAATGGCTTATGTGGTTGTGGAGGCTGGAAAGTCCCAAATTTGTGGGTCAGGCATAGATTTCTCCCCGGCCCTCAGTCTCTGCCCAAAGGCACTCAACTTTCTAGCTCTGTGGGCCAGGAAGCCCACCATACTATCTCCTGTGGGTCTCCTTCGGATCTCTGCTGCAGTCTTTCCTCCTCTGGTGGTGGTGGGCTCTCCTCTCTGGTCTGGAACTGGCTCTCTTTTAAGGCAAAACTGACCAGTCCCCTTGGTGGACCACAATTATCTTATTTGCACAGTACCATCCAGTCACATGGGTGGGAGTCACAAGACCATGGCTAGAAAGGCCACACAAAAAAGTAATTAATGGCACCTCAGTGTTTCTGTTTTGTTTTGAACATACAATGTTGCAGTGCATAATTTGCTATTATCAGTCTCAAAATGTTCACCTGCAGATGTTTAATGTTATGATTTACTGTCTTAACAATCCCATATTATGATAACTTAGAAAAAAAGATATATTTTACTTACTTCAGAACCTATTTACATTGGAGTCACCAGAGCGGAACCCCATCATAAATGGGGGACTATCTATATTCAGATAGCATTTCCTATTGGTCTTTATCTTTAGTTTCATCATGGATGTATAGAGATTATGATGCATAGTTACCTTTATAAATTTCTAAACTGTCGTATATTCCACTTGTTGAAAAAGTCTTTTAACTAGAATAAGAGTTCTTTCAGTTAAAGCTTTACAATACCGGTATATGGTTGTTTATTGTTATCCAAATAGTTGTAAATTTTTCTAAACTTGTGGACTGAATGTTGGTTAGTTTTTTGTATAAATGGAATAATTCAGTCACTGCCTTGAGCTCAAGATGCAAATGATTCAGATTTCAAATTTTTTAAATATAACAGATGAAATAGTTGATGAGGGAACATTCTTGTTTCAGAATATTACAGCTAATAAATGCATAAAGAATGACATAAATGGACTGTTAACCACTTAGTATCCCCAGACAAAATAGTAGATGTAGGCAGAGATTATCATTTGTGGCTAAAACTATTAATTAGGTAAAAGGCTGACAGGGAACATTATGGATGGAATCAGACTGACATCACCTGAGGCCAAAAAACATAAGAAGAGACAACCACTTATCTTGTCCTTCCTGATGTTTGCAGTGGGAAATACACAATACTGCCTGTGAAGTATTCTTGCTAAAAAAACACCCAAACCTGAAACTTAGTCAAGCCATTAGGTCCAGCCACCAGTTTACAGGCTGTATAGATGATAGAGGGATATGTGAAAGGCCACCTCGGAGATGCAATCAGCCAAAAGACAGGTGACCCAATTTCTGCAAAAAAAAAAAATAATAAAGGGGAAGAAAAAATGGAGTGGGAACTGTTAAAGATGAAACAAAACATATTAACCAAATATAATGTGTGGATTTTGGATGCTGATTCTAAAAACCCCACTATAAAAAGACATTTTTGAGACAGGGAAATACGAACATTGACTGGCTATTTGATTAAAAAAGAAAAATTGTTAAATTTTTAAAAATTGTGGCTCTATTTTTTTAAGTTCTTATATTTTAGAGATGCATACTAAAGTATTTGTAGATGGAATGATATTATTTCTGAGGTATGATTTAAAATAAAAGGAGTGGAAGGAGGAATACAGATGATTGCCCAAGAGTAGATATTTACCAAAGTTGGTAATGGTGAGGGATACATGGGGATTCATTATATTATTTTTACTTTTGTATAGGTTTGAAATTTTCCATAGAATGAAAAGTTTTTTTTTTTTTTTTTTTTTTAAAGCAAAATAATAATTATACCAACAGTATTTCTCTTCTTAAAAACCACATAGTATACTAGTATACATGGCCTGATTGTGCCATAGAGAAATTCTGGAGAAACTCAGAGATCACACTGGGATAATAAATACCTGTTTGTTTTAGAATTTCTTTAGTATACCTCTGCCAACACCACTTGAACCAGGTCCTGAGAGTGATGATAATTTTATTATGTGTTTTCTTTAGAGTTCCACAAACATGTGGAGTTTGATTTCCTTGTCAAGGGCCAGTTTCTGCGAATGCCCTTGGTCAAACACATGGAACTGGAAAACATCTCATCAGTAAGTTCAGATACTTCTGTATGTTATTTAAGGCATTATCAAGTAAACTCCTTTTAGAATTAGCATAAATTTATCTTCAGTACCCAAGATTTTTTTGATTATTGTTTTTTCCTAGATATTTTGAAATTTAGTTTCAATATGTTTAATATTGAAGTCCCTACTCTTCTGAGAATGTGCATAAATGAAGATAGAAAAATGCCTTCACATTTGTGGAAAAATTGGCAAGAAAGGGGACAGTAAATATATGTATACTACTAATGTATCAGAAAGGATTCGTCTACATTCAGCCATTTCAAGAGGTAGCATATGATCGAGAACCAGTGATATTGAAGGAAGAAGTCCAAGCTACACTGAAGGCACTGGTGAAAAACAAGGCTCTAGGAATTGATGGAATACCAACTGAGATGTTTCAACAGACAGATGCAGTGCTTGAAGCACTCTCTCATCTATGCCAAAAAATTTAGAAGACAACTACCTGGCCAACTGGAAGATAGCCATATCTGTGCCCATTCCAAAGAAAAGTGATCCAACAGAATGCCGAAATTATCGAACAATATCATTAATATCGTATGCAAGTAAAATTTTACTGCAGATTATTCAAAAATGGTTGCAGCAATACATGGACAGAAAACTGCCAGAAATTCAAGCTGGATTCAGAAGAGGATGTGGAATGAGGGATATCATTACTGATGTCAGATATATCTTGGCTGAAATCAGAGAATACCAAAAAGATGATTGCCTGTGTTTTAATGACTATGAAAAGCATTTAACTATGTGGATCATAACAACTTATGGATAATATTGTGAAGTATGGGAATTCCAGGACACTTAATTTTGCTCATGTGGAACCCTGTACATAGACTAAGACGTAGTCATTCACACAGAGCAAGGGGATACTGTGTGGTTTAAAATCAGGAAAGGTGTGTATCAGGGTTGTATCCATTCACCATATTTACTCAATCTGTATGCAGAGCAAATAATCCAAGAAGATGGACTATATGAAGAAGAATGGGGCATTAGGATTAGAGGAAGACTCATTAACAATCTGGAATATGCAGATGACACAACCTTGCTTGCTGAAAATGAGGACTTGAAGCCCTTATTGATGAAGATCAAAGACTACAGCCTTCAGTATGGGTTGCCCTTGAACATAAAACAAAAATCCTCACAACTGGACCAATAAGTAACAACATGATAAACAGAGAAAAGATTGAAGTTGTCAAGGATTTCATTTTACTTGGATCCACGGCAATGCCGATGGAAGCAAGAGTCAAGAAATCAAATGACCTATTGCATTGGACAAATCTGCTGCAAAAGACTTCTTTAAAGTGTTAAAAAGTAAAGATGTCACCTTGGTCTAAGGTGTACCTGACCCAAGCCATAGTATCTTTGATCACCTCATGCACATGTGAAGGCTAGACAATGAATAAGGAAGACCAAAGAAGAATTGATGCCTTTGAATTATGGTGCTGGTGAAGAATATTGAATATACCATGGACTCCAGAAGAACAAATAAATCTGTCTTGAAGAAGTACAGCCAGAATGCTCCTTAGATGCCATGATGGTGAGACTTCATCCCACATACTTTGGACATGTTATCAGGAGGGCCAAGTCCCTGGAGCAACACATCATGCTTAGTAGAGGGTCAGTGAAAAAGAGGAAAACCCTCAACAAGATGGATTAACACAGTGGCTGCAACAATGGGCTCAAACTTATCAATGATAGAGAGGATGGCACAGGATTGGCAGTGTTTTGTTCTGTTGTACATAGGGTCACTGTGAGTCGGAACCGACTCGATGACACCTAACAACAGCAACAGCAAAGTAGAAGGGTCAGCAAAAAAAAAAAAGGAAGACTCTTAATGAGATGGATTGACACAGCGGCTGCAACAACAGGCTCAAACATAGCAACAGTTGTGAGGATGGCACAGGACCAGGCAGCGTTTTGTTCTGTTGTACATAGGGCAGCTATGAGCCTGAACTGACACAGTGGCATACGACAACAGCAACAGTGTAGATATGCAAAATGATTGCGCACATATAACAAAACTTAGGGGTTAAGTCATTGTGATTTATAGGTGATTCCCTTTTTCTTCTAATTTTCAAACTTCCCATAATATGCTCTTATAATTTAAAATATAATCTGTAACTGCTTTGAAAATTTTATGATTAAAAAATTTTTTTGTGTATTTTGTTCCCCATCTTTAGCGTAAGTTTTCCAAGGTTATTAATGCTCCCTAATAATATTAAAAAAAAAAAAATTTTTTTTTTTTTTTTAATAATATTACTGTTAGCATGTCATTAGGTCAAATAAAGTTTTTTACTTTTTGTACGACTTAATTCTCAGGGATTATGAAGGAGATATATTACTTGGAGGCTCCTTTATCTTCATAATGTAGTATTTAAAAACTCTACCACCTGATTGGCTTCTGGTTTTTCTCTGTGACTAGGAAGAGGTCGTGGAACTAGAGTACGTGGAGAAGTATACTGCGCCTCAGCCAGAGCAATGCATGTTCCATGATGACTGGATCAGCTCAGTCAAAGGAGCAGAGGAATGGTATTACCAGATGCGTGTTCTTTTATCTCTTTTTTAATGCCACCTTTTTTAGTCTTTTTAAGTCCACTATGTGAATATTTTTCTCTGATTTCCGATTCTTTGTAAAACTAATATTGTGATGTATGTATAGGTGACCATGTCAAACAAAGAAAGATACTTGTTTCAGTGTATTCAAAAAGAAACTGGTTATCTATTAATAGGTTTTCTTTTTTGTCTCAAGATGTAGTGACATTTGTCTTCCGAATAGGTCATGTGTCTTGGGACATTTTGAGTATGATGCTTTTAAGACCAAGGATAATTTGTTTCATAGAGGAAAAATAACTTTTATAGCTACAGCTTTCCTGACCTACTACCATGAAGATGTAGATTATGCTTTTCTAATGACAAAAAGGGCCAACTGGAATCATGTAAGAAGGTGTGGATGGTGCAGAGCAAACCTCCACTGGCCTTGCTGGTAAAGGAAACACCTCAGAAGTGGATCATAGCAGGAGCTTGCTTCTTAAAAAATATGTCTCCCAGGAATTATTACACAATTTTTTTTTTTACTTTAAATGGTTTTACTGTTTTAGTCATGGGTTTTAAGTACAAAGGACTATAAGGCTTTCTAAGCAATTTGCATGGCATCCCTGAGAATTATAGTATTTACAACAGTAGTAAACTGTGAAATCTAGGGTTTGTCAGTTACATTTTTATTTTAGGAGGTCAGGAAAAGTCAAGTGTAACATCTGATTTACTATATTTTGAAGTCTTTATAATTAAAGAAGACTTTAAAAGTATAATCCTTAGGTTGACTTTGTCATTGCCTTAAAAACACAATTGATTTTCAGGGTTTGAAAATGCTTCTTTTTGTATTTCATAGTGTTTTTTTCTCCTTATAGGATCTTGACTGGCTCTTATGATAAGACTTCTCGAATCTGGTCCTTGGAAGGAAAGTCAATAATGACAATTGTGGGACATACAGATGTTGTAAAAGATGTAGCCTGGGTGAAAAAAGGTTAGGACTCTTTGCCTAAATTAAAAAGAATCCTGTGCAGGGATTTGGAAAGAAGTCATTTTCAGTGCTGGAGCAGAGTAGGGAGCGGCCAGGAACTGTTTAATGCTTAACTTATTTTAAGGTCTTTCAACAATATAGTCTTTTAGAAGAAAACAATCATATAAAACAATCCATAAAGTTGGTAGAAATGAATCGTCCCTAAATTTATATCAAATAATATACATTTTCAAGTTAATATTGAGTACATTAAACTTATATCTTTTAACAGTATGTTTGAAGAAATTTCCCTTTACATTGTAAGTTAACTTTCTTTTTAAAAGCCAGCCTAATGAGCTCTTTTATCTTTTTAACATGTTTCTTAAACAAAAAAAAAAAAAAAAATCATTTCTTTGGTTTCAGGACAAATGCATTTAAAACTTTTGCACTAATTTGTTTCTTATCCTGTGTCCTCCTCTTTTCAGATAATTTGTCTTGCTTACTACTGAGTGCTTCTATGGATCAAACTATTCTCTTATGGGAGTGGAATATAGAGAGAAACAAAATGAAAGCCCTACACTGCTGCAGAGGTCATGCTGGGAGTGTGGATTCTATAGCTGTCGATAGCACAGGAACTAAAGTAAGTAGCTGGTGTGTTATTAGGACTGTATTAACTTAGAACTTGAGCTACTTAAAAATGTTCTACATATACACATTGTGATTGGCTTAGTGACTAAAGAACACGCTTTCAAACCAATAGTAAACACACATGCAAAAAGAGACATAAAGATACACTTCATTCTGTTTCCTTTGGTTTAGAACCAAGTATAAATCACAGAAACTTTAAGAAATCAGGTAGATATGCAATTTCTTTGTGTATCCTTCTTAATCATAATAATGGACATATATTTAATCTATCAACTACTCACAATGCTGTCGTAAATTTAAAATGCCTAGTTTATCACCTAAGCCTTAACATACAGTAAATTAGTGTTAATAGAGTTTGGTTTACTATCAGTGCCGATCTCCTTGTCACAACAAAATGGTAAATGTTATTTGAAAGGAAACAAAGATGCGGGCCACGCTATATTGACTCTCAAGGAGCTATAACCCTCTTAACCATTAGAAAGTTCCCTAAGCCACATTGAAGTATTCTGGATTTTGGAGTGTTTCTTCAGTGTATCTTTGCCAGTTAGGCTAAGAGAGGACATTTGATGCATTCAAAAGAAAAGATTTATGATTTTTCATATTGAGTCCAAAAGAAGTTTACATGTAGTTGAAACAAGACTTAAATGAATGAACTGTACCCTGTCTTTTGGTTACAAGAGACAGAAACTCTTGTTAAATCTCTTTAGACAAAGGAAAATTTATCACAAGAAGAGTGATGACGCAGTTGGGCCTCAGGAACCAGTAGAACAGAGTCTCAATCGTGGCTAGCATGCTCTCTCCCTCTTTTATCTCCCTAAATTGGGTTCATTCTCTCATAGATTGGCTTTAAATCTGGTCTTCATTATTTCCTAAACTTTACCTTCCATGCCATCTTTCCTAGAAAAAGACTACAATCTCTGTAACACAGTTTTAAAAGAAAGGTCTTGAGTGAGTAAGAGACCTGTTGGTACAGTGTCAGTCAGTTGTCCACCCTGATCTCATCAACTGTGAGCAGGGATTGAGGGTACAGCTTCCAGGAGACTAGTAAACTAGGCAGACGGTACCTTAGTAGAAAAGGATTTTAGAGCCCATGCCCCACAGAAATTAAGCAAAGTAAAGATTTAAGTTAAGTAGTAGAAACAAAGAGGCAAGTAATATGATGAATTATATTACATACTGTTTTTTTTTTTCCCTTCATATACATGTGTTTAGTTTTGCAGTGGCTCCTGGGATAAGATGCTAAAGATCTGGTCCACAGGTAAATTTTTCGTTTATTCTGACTTATTAAACATGTTTTAAGAATTTCAGTGAAAGAGGACTTTTTAACCCATATTTAGCCATAAAAATGGACCAAAACTTTTGAGGACACACGTAAAGGAGCATATCACCCTCACAGTATGGAGAAAAATTAGTACACTTGTGTTTCAAATTTTTTTTCTACCACACTGAGACACTTCAGATTACTTCAGATATTAACAGCGTGTTTGGTGCAATAGGGCGTAACTACCTTGTTTCACAGAGTTCTCTTATACCAGGACGTGGGTTTTTATTTAATTTTTTTGTTGTGGTAAATATATATGTAAGAAAATTTTTACCATTTCAACATTCTTCACATGTACCATTCAATGACATTATGTTTATCACATTATTCAGACATCATCATTATCTGTTTCCAGATATTTTCATCATCATTAACAGAAGCTCAGTGTCCTCTAAGCAGCAAGCCACCCTTTTCTCCTCCCTCTTGTCCACCCCTGCTAACCACTAATAAACTTTAGTTTCTGTACATTTGTCTATTCTAGATATGTCATATCAGTGGGATCATACAATGTTTGACCTTTTGTTACTAACATTTCACTCAATAGGTTTTCAAGGTTCATCCATGTTGTAGCATATACTGGGACTTCATTTCTCTTTTTGGCTGAGTAATATTTCCTTGTGTGTACATATCATAGTTTATTTATCCATTCATCTGTTGATGGACATTTAGGCTATTTCCACCTTTTGGCTATTATGAATACTGCTGCAGAAAACATTGGTGTACAAGTATGCATTTGCATTCCTGCTTTCAGTTCTTTTGGGTTTATAGCTATAAGTACAGTTGCTGGATCATATGGTAATAATATGTTTAACTTTTTGGGGAACTGCTAAATGTTCTCCACAGCAGCTGTGTCATTTTACAATCCCATCAGCAATGGATAAGGGTTTTGGTTTTCGACTTCCTCACCAACACCTGTTGTTTTCCATTTTTTTAATCATAGGCATCTTGGTGTATATGAAGTGATATATCATTGTGGCTTTGATTTGTATGTCCCTAGTGACCAATGATGTTGAACATCTTTTCATGTGTTTGTTGGCCAATTGTATTTCTTTGGTGAAATGTCTATTTAAGTCTTTTGCCTGTTTTCGATTGGGTTGTTTGTCTTTTTGTTGTTTGAGTTGTAAGGTTCTTTATACATGTTGGATATTAAACCTTTATGAGATACATGGCTTCCCAAAATTTTCTCCCAATCTGTAGGTGTCTGTTCATTTTGTTGATAAGGTTCTTTTGTGAATGAAAGTTTTTGATTTTGATGAGAAGGGACCTGGTGTTTTGATTGCCTCATCATCCTGTTGGTGAGGAAGGAATTCCTCTGCCTTAGGGTTATGGGAATGGCCAAACACATGACACCTAATACTGGACAAATGAGATCAACAGCTGTCTGTTAGC
Organism: Loxodonta africana; assembly: GCF_030014295.1. Taxonomy (NCBI): domain Eukaryota; kingdom Metazoa; phylum Chordata; class Mammalia; order Proboscidea; family Elephantidae; genus Loxodonta; species Loxodonta africana. The sequence continues at coordinate 43,269,747 of NC_087347.1, forward strand.
CATATATGCTCACAAACCCTGGGAGAGGAGGATACTGTGCCATGCAGAGGGGTTGCACTTGGTGTCTTAGTTATCTCTTGCAGCTTTAACAAAAATACCACAAGTAAGTGGTTTTAAAGAACAGAAATATATTTTCTCACAGTTTTGAAGGATAAAAGTCCAAATTAGGGTCTCAGCCATATCAATTTCTTTTGTGAACCTTTCTCTAAGTTTCTGATGTCTGCCAGCATCCTTGGTGTTCTTTGGTGTTCCCTGGTGTCTCTTCCCCCATGTGTGTGTCTGTGTCTGTTCTGCTCTTTTTATAACTCAGAAGTGATTAGGTTTAGGATCTGCCCTGCTCTGGTATGACCTCATTAACATATCAAAGGAAATCCCTATTTCTAAACAGAATCCTATTTACAGGTACAGGGGTTATGATTTCACATTTTGGGGGGCACAATTCAATTCATAGCACTCAGAAACAGAGTGAACAAGTAGGGCGTGTGGAAGTCCAACTTTGTAGTAACGAGAGGGTGAGATGACCCCTGGTTTCTGTGGGAGGATGTGATTGACTTACCTGAATAATTCCACAGGTTGTCAGGGAACTGAAGTCTGATACTCAGGGATAAAGTAGGCACTTTATGGTCCCCATGATAAGGCAGGTTGTTTGCCTAGGGTACCTTATTCATTGGGCAGGGTGGAAGAACTTGTGTTTAGGGCATTTGAGACCCTCCTGATTTTACTAGATGTCAATTCACCCCATAATAATTTTACGCCATACACCACACTGGGAATAAACAAAAATACTTTCTGAGTCACTTTGATATACTTTACTGTTGGAGGATTCTCTCAGTTAAACTGGTTTACTTTATGTTTTAATTTTAATATAATTTTACTAAGCTTAAGTTTATTAATTTGAAAATATAGAAGAAATATAGAGGGGGAGGAGTGGAAGACTCTTAGAGGAAGGTGCTTTAATAGTAAGAAGATACTGATTGGAAATAAGAGGGAAAAAAACATAAAACATAATTACATCTTAAAAACCCAGTGGTATAGAACTATTTATTTTACTGACAAACAAACCAGAATACCTCCATCCCTTCTAAGGGAACTGTGGTATTACAGTATAATTCCCTAAATAAAGGTCACATAATTGAGGTGGAGGGATCAAGAAAAGTTTAAACCCTGTGAAATAATTATCTGTAAAATGGCAGGAAATATATAATTCATTTTAGTAGATTTTCTAAAAATGATTAAACAACTTTGAGGCAGAAAGTGGTTTAGTTTAGAAAATTTTCCTTCTGAGGAATATTTTAGTTTTTGATAGTGTGCTGGATAAATGAAATAATGTATATGATTAATTGTTACCCTTAAAGGGCTTATCATCTAGTGGGGGGAAACAGATTAATATTTATAAAAGTAATAAAGCATGAAAATCTGTGGTTTTCATCCTGAGTGTGCTACCTACTCAAATGGCTTGTAATAATAATTAAAAGAAATCAAACAAAACAGCAATCTGTAAAACACTTAATTCTTTGTGAGAAAAGTAGAAGTATGTAGTATTTATTAGTCAAGGAGAATAAACATAGCTGAGATGTATTTGCTTTTAATATGTATTTATTTACCTTGTCATGCCACCTTTATATTGGAAATAGTTTGGTCAAAACTCTCCTAGAACTAATAGTAAACAATTTTGCATAACTATTGTAAAGCAATAAATATTCATAATGATGGTAAAGACAAAGCAAGATTTCTAACTGGTTGAGCTTCAGTTTTTAATATACTTTTTCTAATTTTTGGAAGATTGGTGATCCAGGTATGGTTTTTCGATAGTATAATTTTCTGTTAACAAAAATAATGAGGACTATCCATTCCCTAGCCAATTGAGATAACATGGAACTGTATACCTAGAAATGCAAAGAATTCTTTGAGACTTTGCAGTTAATATAAACTATAAAAACCTGTTGCCGTCAAGGTAATTCCAACTCATAGTGACCCTATAAGACAGAGTAGAACTGCCCCATAGGGTTTCCAAGGCTATAAATCTTTATGGAAGCAGACTGCCACATCTTTCTCCCATGGAGCAGCTGGTGGGTTCAAACCAGTGGCCTTTCAGCTAGGAGCCAAGGCTTAACTAATACGAAACCTATACGTTAAGAGAATGTAAAATTTAATTCTCTATAATGCAGTCCCGACAGATGAAGAAGATGAAATGGAGGAATCCATAAATCGACCCAGAAAGAAACAGAAAACAGAGCAGTTGGGACTAACAAGGGTAAGTCCTTGACTTAGGTCAGTATTGTCAAATATATGGTAAATTAATATAATCTGCCATTTATATTTCCTTTTGCCTTACCTTGCTGCTTCAACCATAATTATGCCTTCTTTTAATAGGTTTGTAAAGTTTTCAATTATAAACACTGTATTATGCTACATTTTCCTTGTCTTTGAATTCCTTATCATTGAGCCAGGATTACAGATTGGTAGGTTATTATTTAGCTATTATATTTGATTTCATGATGCTGGACACCCTTGAAGTGCTAATTGTAGTGAAAATTTTGCTATAACTAACAAATACTCCAAAAAATTGGATTTTTAAGACCAAAAGGATAAGACCGTTATCAAAAACAGTTATTTAACTTTTCTCTGCGTTTTCTTTCAATACCTGATATCTACCTGTCATTTACTTCATATATTAACATGCAGTAAGGTGTTTCGGTTTTGTGAAAAACATTTAACATAAAATTTGCCATTTTAACAATTTGGCAATTTGTTATATTCTCATTGGTGTGTAACCATCACCACTATACAGTGAGGTTTTTTCCTACATATTTCTCAAAATTGCTTTTTTCCTTCCAGTACTAAAAGATATTTGGATTGTTTCCACTTTTTGGCAGTTACGAATAAAGCTGCTATAAACATCTGTGTATAACGTTCTTATGTGAACCTAAGTTTTCATTTCTCTCGGGTAAATACCTAGGAATGAAATTGCTAGTTCATACAGTCACGTTCACCTGCTGTTTTTACCATGCGATTTTCTATCCTAGAGCCCTCTGGTTACATCCATACTCCCCTACTTTTAATTTTGTTTTGGATCACAACAGAGGCTGTTCCATCCCTCACTCTATCAGGTTCCTTTACTTCTTTCAGGAAAATTTTAGAACTGGGAGGGAGACCTGACAAACTATCTGGCATATGAGCTTCAGAAGTAGTAACTACTATTATTGGTTCTATTACTCTGAAATGAAAATACTTTCTGCTTTCGGGAATCTTTCATTTCTAGACTCCCATTGTGACCCTCTCTGGCCACAAGGAAGCAATTTCTTCAGTTCTGTGGTCAGATGCTGAAGAAGTCTGCAGTGCATCTTGGGACCACACAATTAGAGTATGGGATATTGAGACTGGCAGTCTTAAGTCAACTTTGGTAAGATTTATAAATTCAATTATCTGATTCTCTGATTGACTTTGATCTTTTAAGTGATAAACTTCTAGAGATGGTTACTTTTAGCCCACCATAGTCAGCATTCTTTCCTTCTCTTTTTCAGACAGGAAATAAAGTTTTTAATTGTGTCTCCTATTCACCACTTTGTAAACGTTTAGCATCTGGGAGCACAGACAGGCATATCAGACTGTGGGATCCCCGAAGTAAAGGTGAGTCTCCTAAACCTTGGGGGAGGAGGGTGTGAATAACACTAATTTCTCACTAGAGGTGTGTATAAAAATTTAATTTTCTAGAAATATTTCTTGAGTTTGTTCTAATTCTTCTCTTTTCTAAAATTCAACAATGGTTGTCTTTTTGCTTTATTCAGACGGTTCTTTGGTGTCGCTGTCCCTAACATCACATACAGGCTGGGTCACCTCAGTAAAGTGGTCTCCTACCCATGAGCAACAGCTGATCTCAGGTTCTTTAGATAACTATGTCAAGCTGTGGGATACAAGAAGGTAAATGCTATTTATGATCTACAAAAGAAATATACTGATTTTCTGTTGCATACAGGAGAAAGTGAAGTAAATACTGAAATGATTATTCAAAGGCAAAGGGTAAAAAAAAGTTCTCAGTCATACTACCTGATATGGTAAATACAAAGGTTTTTATAAAATCCATCTCTCTTATATTGAAATTATTTCATAAGATAGAGGGGGAAAGTAGAGTTTATGGATATTATCCTGAGCTTTAATGTAAATAAATATTTTAGAAGTAAAAAAGAGGGAGAGTGGTCCCTGCATAAATAGAACTGTGATCAGATGATAAATTAATAAAGAATTTAATAGAAAATTAAATGAAAATACAGGTACTCAAAGTAATCAGATATTAAAGGTTTCTTCTGGGCTAGTGCTATGATAATATTTTGTACAGAATGTCCCCAATGAATGCACAGTTTATTTATATCTTACAAGTAGAATGGAAAGGCATAACCACATACTTGTTTCTTTGTTGTTATTGCTTTACCTTAAATCTGCCTTCTAACATCCTTACACTACTTATGATACATGATTTTCTTAACATCTAGAGGTATATACATGTTAATTGAGTACTTTATATAGCACTTAGCATATAGTTTGATTGTAATAAGTGCTATGAAGAAAGTAAAGCAGAGTAAAGGGATACTACTTTGGGAAAGGCCTCTCTGAGAAAGTGATACTTTAGTAGTGAAGTGAACGATGTGAAGGTATGAAAAACGCAAAGATCATGGCAGAGGAAACAGCAGATAAGGTGGGAAGAATCTCGGCATGTTGGCAAAATAGCAAGAAGGCCAGAGTCGGTAGAGTAAAGCAAGCAAGGGGGAAAGTGGCAGCACAGGCAGGGTATAGTTATATTGGGTAGGACTTCATAGGCCATGGTAAGGTGTTTGGGTTTCATTCTAGGTACAATGGGAAGGCCATGGAGGGTTTTGAGCAAAGGAGCAAGAATGGAAGCATACCAGCTATTGTAACTCAGGAGACAGATAATGGCAACTTGGAATGTGGTGGTAGAATCAGAGATGATTCTAGATATATACTGAAGATAGCTCTGTGGCAGGACCGACTTGTGGATTGAATATGGAGATGGGAATCAAGGATAATGCCCACATTTTCTACCTGAGCAACTGAGTGATTGATGGTGCCATTTACCGTGATGGGAAAGAGTAGAAAAACAGAATCCAGAGGGAAAATCAAGAGTTTTGGTTGTTTTAAATTTGTAATGCCTATAAGGTATCTACATGTCAGGCAACTGGAAAACTGGACAAGCAAGTTCAAGAGAAAAGTTTGGACTGAAGATATAAATTTGGGAGTTATTAGCATGTAGATGGATAGACAAAGGGTATTTAAAGCCATGATTTGAGGACAAAGGAAAAGTAGTCAACAAAGTATGAAAATGGGCCTACTTTTAAATAAAATACATTTTTATAAGTAAATAACAGTTTTCCTGAATATATTTGTTATAGCAAATCTCTGTAGTATACAAATAACATAGGAAAAACAGGAGAGGTTCGAATAAGTACTCAAATTTTTAAGATTAAGCCGTTCTTGAGGCAAGGATTATAAACCCCGTAAAGTTTTCAAAAAAGTACATTATTCATATATGTTTATTTTAATACTGTGAAATGCATGTAAAATGTTAATATTTTCATCTTTTAGCTGTAAAGCTCCTCTCTATGATCTCGCTGCTCATGAAGACAAAGTTCTGGGTGTAGACTGGACAGACTCAGGGGTAAGAATTTATTAGTTATTTGGTGAAGGGAAAAATACATTATTGGAATAAAGCTGGTGTTTGTGTTTGTAGAGTTACTAGTTTTAATACATCTGATATTTATAATTCTGTATTCTATGTTTTCCCTTAATCACACATCTCATTTAAAGAAAAAACAAATCTGTCCTTTAATAATGGAAGCAGTAAAATTTTGAAAAAATGTTTTTTTAGGTTGAAAATTCGAAGCAGTTAATTTTCTCCTGGGTGTCTTAACAAAACATTTTAAGTCCATAAACTTGATAATTCACAGTAATTGGATCAAAATATTTCCTAAAAATATTTTAGGAAAATCTTACATAAAAAGTCTCTATTATAAGATGTAATTGTTTTTTTTTATTATAAGATGTGTTTAAAGAGCTATAATTTAATTATTTTTGTTTATACACAAGCTTTTATTGCTTAAGAAATTCTTTACAAATGCAGGTCCTAGGGCTATTTGAATTTGTAATATCCATTTACCTGCAAACAATTAATGTACTATCCTCTAAAAACTTCATTTTTTAAAATAGATAACTGTACCACCCTTTAAACTTCTTTCCTTTATTACATTTCTTAGCTAAGGTTTCATAGGAAGTACGATAGCATATTACATCTTAACTGAATTCAAATGGTTATTTTTAAAGCTTTAATATACTGTATAGGGTATAGTAGTGAAAATTGATGCAATTGGTCCCTATTAAGTACTCTCAATGCAAGTTAACTACTCACCCACAATTCTAATAAAAATCATCAGTATTTTGTTAGCTTAGCTAGCACATGAAATAATTGTATTTACTTATGTGTTTGTGTCTTTTTCTCCCCCTTTACGCAGTTACTTCTGAGTGGAGGAGCAGACAATAAATTGTATTCCTACAGATACTCACCTACCACTTCCCATGTGGGGGCATGAAAGTGAATGATTATTTGACTGTAGAGATTCTTCCTATAAATGAAATCAATAAAGAATCCTCAAATTACATAGATCTGCAGGTCAACTCTTCAGAAAACAGCCTTTTAGATTAGTTTATATAAAGTTTTCACCCCTGATAATAATTAACATATCATTGTATTTTTTTTTATTTTGTATTTATAAAATGAGAGTGTGTGTTTATAAAATATAAAATGTAGCCTGCATTCTCTACCTTATGCTAAACTCTAGAAATTAAGCTCAGTTTTGTATTTTGTTTTTTATTTTCCTTTTCAAAGGTATTGGTTTGAATTAAGATTTGTTTCTGAAATACTATAATATGCACAGAATAGATATACAGTAATTAATTGCACAGCTTTTTATTTCTGATGGAGAAGGTTTTTTAAATTAACTTTAAAAAAGCATATACCCAGTGCCGTCGAGTCGATTCCGACTCATAGCGACCCTATATGACAGAGTAGAACTGCCCCATAGAGTTTCCAAGGAGCGCCTGGCAGATTCGAACTGAAAAAAGCATATAAAAAGGCTAAAATCTTTAATATGGAAAAATTAGAATATTTGTTTTTGGCAAATTAAGTGATATCTAAGTGTAAGAAAAGAAGTCTTTGCAGGTATTCAGAACATAAAAAAGTAGATTTTGCCAGTTTATTAAGTATTCATTGAAATATATTAAGTAAAGTACTTCCAAATTAAAGATATGCCAGTATCTTTTAGAAGTTGCATACAGATTTCATGGTAATCAGGAATCACCTCTTTCCCTAATGTGTCCTAATATGTAGATAAGAATAGATTCTTTAAACAAAATCTTTCAGTCAGTATTAGATAATAAACATTCTACAGATTTTGATTATCGTTAGCATTTATCTTTATACATGTTAAACACAAAATATTTAAAGTATTTCTTAAAAAGTGACTTCCATCTTTAATAGATTGGTATTCCTCAAGAATACCTTATAACATCTTAGTATTATATAGGAAGCTACTAGACTGTTTAATGTAGTATGTCTCAAACAATGTTCCCATTATGGAGCTCTGGGAAACAACATCTGTACCTGGCTGCAGGAGAGAGCCAAATTAACAGTGGCCTAAACCAGTTAGGAGTTTTCTCGCAAGCTGAAGTCCAGAGACAGTTCAGGACTTACACAGTGGTTTTGTTCCACATTACTTAGGGACTCAGGCTCCCCCCACCACCAGGACACGGCCCTCATTCTCACACAGACTAAGAGCCAGAACTCTAGTTATCACATTATTTCTTATAAAAGAAAGTAGATTTTAATGCCAACAAAGTAAGTAAATGTAGCCAGGATAGTCATACACAAAGTCCTTATTTGCCTCATTTTGTACGCACTGGTCTTATTTTCCTATCTGTAGTCTTTGGAAATCTAACTTTCAGAGGGCAAAGATGAATTCATATTCCTGTTCTGGATGGATGGTCCCTGAATGAGCCTTAAGGGCAGAGTTAAGAGTGTCTTTCCTCACCTACTGAGTCTGGGCTGATCAAATGTATGCATACACCAGGTGCTTAAAGGAAAACAGGCCTATTTATTAGATGCAATCGACAAAAAAGGAAGTGTCATCAAGTACTGGTGCTTCACCTATTCTCCACCCTGGTTCCAAAGGCAGGATACATTCAGCGTTCAGGCATTCTCCCTTGGGATGAATATAACATTAGTGAGCAAGTCTATTGGATAAAGATTGCCTCCGTTAGATCTCTGCCAGACTCCTCCCCTAGGAAAAGTCAAATGGTTAGGTCTTACTTCCTGAACAGGAAGAATATGAGACACCAGTTGAAGTGTGGAAGATTCAGTCATCTTGTAACTTACTGCTGTCCCACCCACCTCCACTGTCTTTCTTCAAAAGACGGCAGCAGTCTGTCTCTTCGGTGGCCCATCTTCCTCTATTTAGTTATATCAGAGATAAAGGCTTTTACTGGCACAATAGGTAAGGGCTGAAAGGTAAATGGGTTGAACCCATCAGCTACTCTGTGGGTAAAAAGACCTAGCAATCTGCTCCCGTAAAGATTACAACCTAGGAAACCCTATGGGGCAGTTCTGCTCTGTTGTATTGGGTCCCTGTGAGTTGGAATCAACCTCACAACAACAAATTTGCTTCTAAGACTCACTTGGAAAAATGGGTCGATCTGTTTTTGCAGAGCAGAGAGAAGCCAGAAACCTGACAGTGCAGTGCTCAGGACCTGCCAGCCAGTACAGGGTTATTTTATGCTGTCTTGCCAAAGTAAATGGAGTTCACAAACAGGTTGCTGCCTGCTTTCTTACCTCATTAAACAGTTTTAGGAAATGCCTTTTCTATTGTTTAACATAAACTTCCTAAATTTGAGTTCAAAGTATACCTAATTGCTGAGTAAGTCCGTTCAAGGAAAAAAGGTTGAACTTCTGTCATGTACCAGGATCTCTGCTGGGGTGGAGGAATGGGGGAAAAATACAAAAATGTATAAGACATAGATGCTACTACCTTCAGAAACATCCCATTTTCACATGAGAGCTAACCCGTTAAGAAAGTAGTTATAACAATGTCCTAAGTGCAAAGGAAGATGTAAATGTAAGGCAGAAAGGTAGTACAGAGGAGAGCAATTCACCTTGTGAGGAGGGCGTTTGCTGTTAAGAACAGCATCACAGAAGAGTGACATTTGAGCCAGGCTTGACAGACAATTGGTTGTTGGCGGGGGAGGAGGAGTGGGATATTCCTGGCAGAGGGAGCTGCACAGAAGCACCAGAAATGGTAGCTCAGAAATAGTGTGAGGAAGGAAATAGGCATAATAGTCAAATGCCAAGTCATTTAATTTTGTTTTCCTCTTAAATAAAGCTGCCTTCCACGTCTTATCTAAGACATGACTAGCTTTTTATACTGAAAAACATGAAAAAAAAAAAAAGCATGGCTTTGATGATTATCCAGAGATCATTAGGGTAGAAACTTGAGTTATTTAGAATTATTCTATGTAGAACATATATTATCAGTGTTAATTACGTCCTATCAGAATGTTTCCTAGCTTCATCAGGGGGAAGGAACAAATGAAAGTTTAAATTGAGATAAAAATTGTAATTGTATAATTGAACACAACAAGTACCATCTGGGAATTCCTGATAACAACACTGAAATCTGTTCATATGAGCCAAAATTCTTTTGACAGATCCTAGTTTTGAAAACGACACCTAACAACAGTTTTGAAAAATCCGTCACTTATATAAAGCAAATGTAAGGAGAAATATTAGTCTTTGGCATCATTATATCTATCCTATTCTTTAAATATCCCTGGTGATGCACTGGTTACAGTGCTTGTCTGCTAACTGAAAGGCTGGCGGTTCAAATCCACCAGCAGCTCCACGGGAGTTTAAAGATTACAGCCTTGGTAAACCCTATGGAGTTCCACCCTATAGTCTTACAAGGTCACTATGGATCAGAATCAACCCCACGGCAGCAAGCAGTGAAAATCCTATTCTTGAAGGGAAAAAATAGGACATTTTAAGGTTCTCCATGTGCAAGGGATATCCAATTAACATCTCTTTTTAATAGAAGCCACTAATGGAAATCAGGTTTCATTAGACACGTGAAATCCAAACTTCCTAATCAAAAACTCCAGGTATTAAAACAACAGAAACTTGTCACTTTTAATACTGGCATTTTTTACTATTATAGACTTTTAAGTATTAAACATATTAATAATGTTAATGGTATTTTGTTTAGATAAATCGTCAATGTAGAAAAGGTTTTTGTTGTTTCTTTAATATGATTAGGCTACCTTTGTTCCAGTATCAGTTCTACAGTTTTAAGCTTTGAGGAAGTAAATTATTTTCTGGTGGTGCCTATGAGTTAGAAATAAAGTTGTCCCCACTATAAGAGTCCTGTGACATACGTACTATTCTATCTGCATTTTTTAAAAAAGGAAGATACGTGTTAGGGCAAGTAAGTTACTTGACTTAACAGCTGGTAAATGGCAGAGTCAGGATTTAAATTCAGATTTATCCAAGTCTAGAGCTCAGGGCCCTTAACTCATACAGATTCTGGCAATTCTTATGTAATACATAAAATGATGTTTTTTAATGTAAAGAATTAGTGTAAAAATGTCTTTATATAAAAGACTATATAAATTTGAATGGCATTTATTAATACTATATTACCATGATGTTACATTCAGCTTTACATTTTTGCCTTTCAATTTTAGTATTACCACCCTTTGAGAGCTACAACTTGGCAACACTGCCTTGTTTTTCCAGGTCTCTCAGGTTTTCTGCCTGACACTGTGCAGTCTTTTCTGTCAGCCTCCATTAGTGGAAAATACTTGCGTTTTCCTTCTCTGACAGTGGTCTTACTTACATGGGTTCCGGCTTCCACAGGTTATACTGTATGTACAGTTAGTAAAGTTTAAGTAACGTGTTTGGGGCTTATTAATACCAAATTTACTTCAGTGGCTGGTTGAGGGAAGGAAATACTTTTATATATATATCTCTCTACGATATTTCACTTTAAAAAATAAATCATCTTTAATAATACTGTCTCTAACTTTTAACTCTAGGCTTACTTGATTAAACAAAACTATGGAAGAGCACGTTTAGCTTGCAATATCTAAGTAATCATTTGGTGTGGGCACCTGGAAAGATCTCCGTAACCTCACCAGTTGCACTAGTGTACTTCCTGTAATGCTTCTCCTGATTTCCTTGGTAAAATCAGACAGATGGCAAAGTAGAACGGTTTGAAGAAATGGAGCTGTTTTCATTATCTCAGGCTCAACAGGTCCCTAATCTTTAAAACAGAAGAATAGTATGAATACATTTTCTAATACCAGTTACAGTTTTATTTAGGAGACTAACCAAAGGTTTGCATAACACAAAAATAAACGTAAAGATCTTTCCTAAGGAAACTAGGATTACAGGTTTGGATCCCAGATTTATGGACCCTCACATTCCAAGTCATCTAAAGGTCTCTTTTCCTAGTTAGCTTGTAGAAGTCTGGGGGGGCACTGGTCATACTGTTACATTGTTACCAAAATAAGGTTCTTGCCTCTCACCAGTCAAGAAGGAGCAGCTAAGGCACACAGTTTTCCACACGAGCAAAGTTTTATTGAAGAGGCTTGCAAGCAGAGATGAGGAGGACCTAGAGCAACGCATACCCCTTCTCACAAAACAAAAGACAGGCCTGAGTTTTTAAAAGCTCTTGGGTAGGAAAAGAGTCATGTTTATTCATAGGCACAGGCAGGAACAGTTAAGGTGCGCAGGCAGCAGCTTTCCAAGATGGCTCCTGTCCTGGAGGCCTCTGGGATTCGTAGCAGGACTTATCATGGGGTGTCGCGCCTATGCAGTCTCTCGCTCCCTGGATTTGATTCCCCGGCTGGAGCTGTAGCCCCTCGCTGCCTCTGGTGGAAGGTCGCACAGTGGTCACAGGTAGATGTTCTGCGCGTGTCCCTGGGCCTGGTTTTCTCCAGCTGCTTCTGAAAGGCAACTTTAAAGAAGTATGCAGGCTATTTTTATATGCCCTGCCCCATTGTTCTGGGAAATGGCTTTGTTTCTGCGCCCTGGCCCATTTCTTGTTACTCTGTTTGCAGATTTGGGGGGCCCTCTGTTCCTTGTCTTAATAAGTCCCTAGGTTCCACACCCAACCCCCTATTACCTCCCTGATAGTATAGTCTATTTCTCTTTTACTTGCTTCTCCTCTAACCACACCAGTCTCTTTGCTGTTTCTCATACAGGCACCCTCCGATCACAGGGCCTTTGCTCTCTGTCTTAATATGTTGATGGGAAATATGACAGTTCTGTAAATGTTTGTGCTTCTAAGCGAAATTAAATCCATATAAAAGTATGTTGTTATTAGGTGCTGTGAAGTCGCTTCCAACTCGGTGACCTCACGTATTACACAGCGAAAGGTTGCCTGGTTCTGCACCATCCTCACGATCGTTGCTATGTTTGAGCCCATCTGTTGCAGCCACTGTGTCCATGTTGTTGAGGGTCTTCCTCTTTTTCGCTGACACCCAAGGACTGGTCTTATCAATCCAGTCAAGTTGGATCTTATCAGTCCAGCGGCTCAAGGAAGATTATTCATTCAACAAACATTTATTGAATACCATGAGTAAGACCTCATTCCTGCCCTGGAGGGGCATCACTAGCTCTGCCTTATTTGCTGAAACCATTCCTACACTCTGGCACCACTTGCGTACTTTTCTTAGGACTTGTGAAGGAAAAGTGATGTGTAAATGCTCTATTTTTTGATGGCTTGGAGACATCGTGTATCTTTTTGTAATTTTCCTTAAGTAAACAAAACCAGCAGGTTTACCCCATACTCTGACTTCTTGGTGTGTTCTGGGAGGACCTTTCCCTGCTTCAGGGGGAGGGGAGAGGATTCAGTTCTTTTTAGGCATACTGTATTCTTTAGTTGTTCATCAGCCATCTCATTTATTCACTGATTGGATAAACATTTATTTGGGGCCTAGTATGAGGCACTGTGCTAGGAGCTAAGGCTCCAGAAATACACAAGGTTTTCATTTTGGAAAAGTCAGCATGTAATGGAGGGAAACAGGCAAGTAATAATCACAATACAGTATAGTTGTTGACTGGGAGTGGAGGTATGCCCCTTAGGAGGGTATCCAGACTTAGCATAAATGGGTCAGGAAAGTTGCCCCAAGGAAGTGCAGTAATTAGCCACTGTTGCCAAGCAATTCTTTGGACTTTGAGAATCTGAGAAAAGCTGTAGACTCCTCAGAAAGATGGTATTTACCAAAATTTTGCATATAGTTTCAGAGTATTCACTGATTCCTTGAACCCCATAAATCTCTGCACAAGAATCCTTGTTCTAAAGACATCTTAAAATTTTCAATCCAAATTTACCTTCTCTATTATTAAACAACCCTCCCTTTTTCCTCTTCTAGAACTACTTTGTTCAGGTTAAGGTGAGTACTTTGTAATATTAATATTCTAGAATCTCACCTCAAGTGTAAGCTCTTCCTGGCTAGTCTGTGTCACAATTGCAATTAACTTTCTGCAGACTTTTTAAGGAAGTTGATTTTTATAGTCACTTGAACACTTTGAAATAATTTATCAAATTATCTCTCGACAGTAATCGTTTTACTTTTGCCTTCGTTCCAAATTTTTTCTAAAATTGGTTTTTAAGTTCAGATTTTACCGTTTCTCTAGAAGACTCATTTATGGCCAAAAAACATGGTTATTTATATATGTGCATTTGAGGTCAGTTATTAACAGTTACTAACTTAATCCTCTTTAAACTTTTAACATGAGAGTTAAATACAGCGCGTGAGCCTCCACCTCGCGCCAGATCCTGGTACTGAGAAGCGCCCGCGGATTTAGGAATGACTCTGAAGTACGGGCTCCTAATAGGGGCACCAGAGGGTCTGACAGGTGCAGTGGGGGCTCGGAGACGGGAGGGAAGAACCTGGCTAAGGGTGCGGGGGGCTCAGAAAAGGAGACGGAGAGTTCGTTCCACTCACCCATGCTTCAAAGGCCTCACAACCAGTTCCTTATGTTCTGATCAGTTGGGTGTTTTCATTCCAATTTATAACGAGGAACTCGGGAAATGAGAAACAAGAGAGGGTTACGGAGTTCAACAACGGACTGCGAGAGCTGCAGGCTCGAGCTGGTCCGGAGCCGGGGTCCCCGAGGGGTTTGAGGGCGCGAACCCGACGCCCGGCCGAGCCGCGGCAGGCGCGCAGCTCCCGGCCCCCGCGCGCTCCAGGACGCCGGGTTTAAATCTCCCGCCTCCCGGAGCCAGAGCCGGAGCCCGACACCTCCACGCACTGGAGCGGAGGGGCACAAGCTGCGGGAGCGGCCTGGCTGGTCGCGGTGCGGCGGGCCGGCGCGAACGGGCGCCGAGACGGCTTCCGCGGGGCCGAGCCTGACCCGGGGCGGCAGAAGACCGGCACGTCGTGGCTCCAGCGTGGTGGTGAGCACCTACAGCCCCTTCCCTCCTTCCCTTCTAGGCAGAGGCTCTGCCAGGTCGTCTGCAGACCGAAAGGGACTCTTTCCGGGCGTCCCAGCCGGAGGCCAAAGCCTGGGTTACCACGGCAACGGCCGGGTGTGTAGGGGGCGGTCGAGCCACGGCGGGAGACGCCCACCACGCGCTCACGCGGCCTCTCGGGGTCTCGCCCGCCTCCTCCTTTCGCTCGAGGACTCAGGCCCCCCGGGCCTCATTTTCCGGCGAGATCCTGGTCTGAGCTCCCCCGGACTCGCTCCGAGAGAAGTGGCAAGGAGAGGGTTTGGGTGTGACTGGGTTCTGACCGGCCGAAAGGAGCTTTTAGCCACCCGCCCGGGTCGCGAACGTGCGCTGCGGCCTGAGGCTTGTTTGGGTCATTTCTATCGAAGGTGGAGATCTCTTCCCCTAGAGGCAGCTGCTCACAGCATAAGGTGCTTTTCTGCTGACCTCCTTTTTTTTTTTATGTTATCCCTGTTTTTATTTCATTATTATTTTGTAATGGGAATGCCTTTTTAAGAAACGAAGCAGCAAACGATTGGTAAAAGCAAAACAAACGTGCGGCTTGAGGTGAGCGCACGGAACGCACGAGCCCCGGAGGTGTTGCGCGCACAAATCCTGCTGCCGGAGGCTCCCGGCACTGATCCGGTTTGTGGGCCCCGGAAACGGGATTCAGCTGGTCAGGTGCCCAAATGATGTCAGTGGTCAGATACCTGGTGCTCTGAGAAAGATGGAGAAGGGGGAGAAAATCCGTCCTGGCAACTAGTCAAACCCGCGGTACTGTGGGTTTACCGGGTGGGATTATTCATGTAATAGATCGTCTCGATGCACAGAGCAAGAAAGCTTTTATAAACCCTGGATCACTGTGAAATAGCATATCGGAAAGATGTTTTTCCATGGCTTTGGGTTTTCTCTCGGTATTTATGTATTGATTTATTTGGTTTTCACGTAGTGGAAGGCGATATTACTTTAATCATCTTCACATCAATATTTATAGAATAGCCACAGGTGCCTCGTCCTTCAATAGGAGCTAATTATATATTTATTGGCCAAATAAACATCTAACGATATGTATATGTTTTTATACGACCAAATTTTTTATAGTTTTATGTTTATCTGCCCAACATAGCTAGTGGTTAAATTTCTGTATTTAATAGTGCCAAATTATTGTACATCTAGTCATTGATGCACCAACCTTGTGCAAGGCATTGCTCTAATTCCCAACAATTATAATTGTTGAACAGATCGTTTTAATTTTTGAGTTAGAAAAATGGACAGAGGTCAGCCAGTCCAAACTGCAAAAACTGCAAACATGGGACTGGTGGGGAAAGTAGGAAGCCACATTTTTATTGTATTTGAAAGGCAATAAGACAAAATTTATGCAATGACTGACCTAGAACCAAACATTAAATATCAGATATAAAATAGTATATTGTTTTGCTCTACTATATTGCAGTAATTGGTGGTTTCATTGTGTGATATACCCTATATTTAACTTTTTTTCCTTATTTTTACAGTTTGCTTTTTCAGTAGTCAGTGCACTGCCTTTAAAATTTTATTTTTGTATTCTTTAACAGCAACAGATGGATTTCGTGAAAAAATTTAAATATGTTTGTATCTAGAAAAGTTTCCTCCTGTGAACTGGCTTTTGTTGTTTAAAAACACCTTTATAACTTTTTCCATTTTGTCTGTTGTTCATTCATCTCTTAATTTTTACCTTTTTCCTGAAGTCAGACTTCAAAGTTCTGCTTGGATCCAGTATTCACATTAAAAGTTGGTCACTTTCTATATATGTGTCTCTATTATTATGTCGGAAACGCTGGTGGTGTAGTGGTTAAGTGCTACGGCTGCTAACCCAAGGGTGGGAAGTTCGAATCTGCCAGGCGCTCCTTGGAAACTCTATGGGGCAGTTCTACTCTGTCCTATAGGGTCGCTATGAGTCGGAATTGACTCGACAGCACTAGGTGTTTTTTTTTTTTTTTTTTATGTCATTGTTGACTCCTTTACAAATAACACTTTTTTTTTGTTGTTTTATCACTTTTTTTTATTGTGGTAAAAATATATATAAGAAAACATTTGCCAATTCAACAATTTTTACACATACAATTCAGTGAGATTGATTACCATCATCATGTTGTGCCACCACTACCGCTATTCTTTTCCAAATTATTGCACCACCATTAAACAGAAACTCAATGGTCCCCTAAGTAATGATTCCCGCTTGCCCCTTTCCTCCCATCCTTGGTAACCACTAATAAGCATTGGTCTCTCTGCATTTGCGTATTTCATATAACACGTTTTTTTTTCTTCTTTTTTGTTGTTAACTTAGTTGAGATAAAAAAAAATAAAACAAACAATGCAGTATCTGTATTTACAACAGCTGACATTTTTTGGCTATATTTCTTTTCAATATTTTTTTTAAATAAAACATTTCCAGTAATGCTAAAGGTCCTTTTCTACCCTGCTCATTCTCTCCTTGCCCACTTTGATCCCTAACCAGATAAATACCATCATGAGTTGGTGTCCATGTTTGTATTTTTTTTAATGTATTTATATTTTATATGCATCCACTAACATGGCACAAGTCTTTATATTTTAAATATATTGAATATATTCTGCAAATTGTTTTTTCACTCAGTATTTGTTTAATTATGGTAAAATGTATGTATTTGCCATATCTAAGTGTTCAGTCCACTGGCATTAATTATATTCACAATGTTGTTGAACTGTCACCATTATTTCCAAAATTTTTTCATCACCCCCAACAGAAATTAAGCAATAACCCCTCAGTCCTCTTTACCCCCAATACCTAGTATCCACTAATCTACTTTGGTCTCTCTGCATTTACCTACTCTAGATTAACAGGATCATACCACATTTGTCCTTTTGTGTCATTTCACTTAGCGTAATGTTTTCAAGGTTCATCCATGTGGTAGCATGGATGTTGTGCTTTAAGTGGAAGTTGACAAATCAAGTCCGTCTCTCATACAAAAATCTATACACACCTTGCTATGTAATCCTAGTTGCTCTCCCCTCCCCAATGAGACAGCACACTCCTTCTCTCCACCCTGTATTCCCTGTGTCTATTCAGCCACCCTCTGTCCCTTTCTGCCCTCCCATCTTCCCTCCAGACAGGAGCTGCCCACATAGTCTCATGTCTTTTTGAGCCAAGAAGCTTCGCTCTTCACCAATATCATTTTCTTTCTTACAGTCCAGGCTAATCCCTGTCTGAAGAGTTGGTTTTGGGAATGGTTCCAGTCTTAGGCTAACAGAAGGGGACCATGACTCCCGGAGTCCTTCTAGTCTCAGTCAGACCATTAAGTCTGGTCTTTTTACGAGAATTTGAGATCTGCATCCTACTGCGCTCCTGCTCCATCAGGGATTCTCTGTTGTGTTCCCTGTCAGGACAGTCATCGGTTGTAACCAGCCATCATCTATCTTCTGGTCTCAGGCTGATGGGGTCTCTGATTTATATGGCCCTTTTTGTCTCTGGGGCTCATAATTACCTTGTGTCTCTGGTGGTCTTCCTTCTCCTTTGCTCCAGATGGGTTGAGACCAATTGATGCATCTGAGATGGCCACTTGCTAGCGTTTAAGACCCCAGATGCCACTCACCAAAGTGGAATGCAGGATGTTTTCTTAATAGATGTTATTATGCCAGTTGACCTAGATGTCCCCTGAAACCATGGTCCCCAGACTCGTGCCCCTGCTCTCTGGCCTTCGCAGCTGAACTTCATTTTTCTTTATGGCTCAATAATATTCCATCGTATGCATATACCACAATATTGTTTACCCATTCATTTGTTTCTGCCTAATGGCCATTGTGAACAATGCTGCAATGAATGTTGGTGTACTAGACTCAGTCTTGTTTTTAAAATCTGTTTGGGTTGATGTTAATAGACCTAGTCACTAGTGTATTTGTTTTATATAATATTCTGTCATGAATATTCCATATTTTTACCCATATTTTTTAATTGTTTCCAGTTATTTACTGTTACTTCTATTATTTTGTTTCCCATTTCCCAGCCTTTCTATTTTTTACTTTTTGCACAATGCTGAAATAAACAAGCACATTCATTCATTCAGTAAGCATTGATCATATACTGTGTGCCCCACACTACTTGCTCATAAACAGATGAAAATCTCTGCCCACATAAAGCTTTAAATACCTATTAGTGGAATTTCTAGATAATGAAGTAGAAGTGTATTTAGTTTTATAAGGAACTTCCAGACCTTTTTATAAGATGATTATAATATTTTGTGCTTTCATCAGCAATATGTGAGAGTTGCAGTAACTTACATCCTCACCAATTTTGTTGTTATCCTTTTTCATTTAAGTCATTCTGGTGGGTTTGTGCAATGGTATATCATTGTGAGTTGAGAATTCATGCTTTCAGCAAATATTCTTTTTTTTTATTGCTCAGTAGTATTTTATCGCATGGATAGACTACAATCTGTTCATCTCTTCACCTGTTGATAGATATTTGGATTGATGGACATTCTAATTTTTGGCCATTATAAATAAAGCTGGTATGAACGTTTGTGTCCAGGTCTTTGTATGGGCATATATTTTCATTTCTTTTGGGTAAATGCCTAAGAGTACAATTGCTGAGTTTTATGGTAAGTGTACTTTTAACTTTATAAGAAACTATCAAACTTTACCAAAGTTTTTATACCTTTTTACATTCCTAGCAGCAAATTATGAAAGTTCTAGTTGTTCTCCATCCTTGCCAAGAGTTGGAATTAAGTTTTAGTTTTTATCTTTTTTAAGCAAATTTAAAATGGGTGTATAATGGTATCTTTTTCTGGTATTATTATTTCCCTGATAAGTAATGATGTTGAGCATCTTTTTATATGCTTATTGGTCGTTTGTATATATTCTTTTGTGAGTTTGCTCAAATCATTTGCCCATTTAAAAAAATCAGATTGTCTTATTACTGAGTTATAAGCATTTTTGATATATTCTGAACACAAGTCTTTCATCATATGTAGCAGATATTTTCTCCTAGACTTTTCATTTTTTAATGATGTCTTTCAAAGAGCAAAAGTTTTTAATTTTTATGAAATCTAATTTATCAATTTTTTGTTTTATGGTTCATGTTTTCTGTAGTCTAAGAAATCCTTGTCTACCCCAAGGTTGCAAAGATATTCTTTTCTAGGAATTTTACAGTTTTAGATTTTATGTATATTTTATACATATCAAAGTTTGTGTACAGGTATGTATATCTTTTTTTGACATATGGATATCCAATCATTCTAGTACTATTGGTTAAGAAGACTATCCTTTATGCCATTGAATATGGTGCTTTTGTCAAAAATCATTCTGCTGTGTATTTGTGGATCTGTTTCTGGATTTGCTCAATTAATTTTTCTTAGCAGTGTTCTGTAGTTTTCAACAGTAGTCTGGTACTCAGAGAAAAAACTAGTCCACAGGACTGATAGCCCACACAAACCATGGCCTCTTCTAGCCGAAGATCAGAAGAACTAGATGGTACCCATCTACCACTACTAAACATTCTGACCAGAGACACATTAGAAGGCCCCAAACAGAATGGGAGAAAAATGTAGAACAAAATTAAAATTTCCTGAAAAAAGGCCAGACTTACCAGACCTATAGAGACTAGAGGAACGCCTGAGATTTTTGCCTAAAGATACCCTTTGAACTTGGAACTGAAGCCACTCCCGAGATCACCATTCACCAAATAATAGATTGGGTTATAAAATAAACAATATCACCCATGAGTAATGTGCTCCCTTAAGCAATCAACTACATGAGACCAAATGGCCAACATTTACCCAAAAGCAAAGATGAAAAGGCAAGGAGGGGCAGGCAAGCTAGATCAATAGAAACAAAACAAACAAAATGGGAATAAAGAGAATGCTGACACATTGTGAAAATTGTAACCAATGTCAAGGAACAATTAGTACAAAAATTATTAAATGGGAACCTAGTTTGCTATGTAAGCTTTTCAATTAAAATGCAATAAAATATTTTAAAAAATAGTCGTCTGATCTTTCATTGAATATTGCTAAATATTTCATACTTTTGGATATCATTGAAAATGGTAATAGGTTTTAAATTTTATTTTTCACTTGTTGCTAATGAAATATAGAAATGCAATAGATTTATGATTGACTTTATATCATTGCTAAATTCACTCAATAGTCCTAGATTCTTTAAGATTTTTATATATATGATCATGTCTTTGCTGAATAAAGACAGTTTTAGTTCTTTAAATCTTTTTGCCCTTTTTCTTGCCTTATTGCATGGCAAGAATCTACAGTACAATGTAGAATAGAAGTGGTATGAGCAGTCATTTTTACCATGCTCCCGATCTTTAAAGAAAATATCTAGCATGCCACAGTTAAGTGTGATGTTGTTGTTGTTAGGTGCTGTTGAGTTGGTTCCAGTTCATAGTGATCCTGTGTACAACAGAAGGAAACACTACATGGTCCTGCACCATCCTAACAATCGTTGTTATGCCTGAGCCCATTGTTCCAGCCTCTCTGTGAGTCCATCTCGTTGAGAGTCTTCCTCTTTTTTGTTGACCCTTGACTTTACCAAGCATGATGTCCTCCTCCAAAGACTGGTCCCTCCTGATAACATGTCCAAAGTATGTGAGACAAAGACTTGCCATCTTTGCTTCTGATGTGCAAATATGATGTTAGCTGTAAGTTTTTTGCTGATGTTCTTTTTCATTTCTAGTTTGTTGAGAGTTTTTTTTTTTTTTAAATCATGGCTGAGTATTAAATTTTGTGATATGTTTTTTGCAATGATATTAGGGTTTTAACATTTAAATCTTTATCCATTTTTTGTCTCAACATCATTTATTGAATATACCCCTTTTCCGCTGATTTGAAATGCCTCATTAATTGTAATGGACTGAATGATGGCTCCCAAAGATATTAGGTCCTAATCCCTGGAACCTGTGAATGTTATCTTAGACAGTAAAGTTTTTGCAGATGTGGTTAAATGAAGGATTTTGAGATGAGGCGATTATCTTGTATTATTCAGGAGAGCCCTCAGAGGCATCACAAGCGTCCTTATAACATGAGAGGGGCAGAGAGAGGTTAAACACACAGAAGAGAATGGGATGGTAAGACAGAGGCAGAGATTGAAGTCATGCAGCCACAAGTCAAAGAATGTTGGCAACCACCAGAAGCTGGAGGAGTCAAGGAATGAATCCTCCCCTAGAGCCTTCAAGAGAGTGTGGCCCTGCCAGCTTGATTGAGGATTTCTAGCCTCTAGAACTGTGAGAGAATAAATTTATATTATTTTAAGCCACCAAATTTGTGGTCATTTTTGACACAGGAAACTAATGTGTATACTAAATTCTTAAATAGTTTTCAGTCTCTGTGCATTTCTTCTACTGATGTGCCTGTGGGGCCAGTACCACTTCAATTACTACAGTTCGAGTTCAGTTTTGTTTTTCAAAATAACTTATTTTATCAAAGGTATACATATGCATGACTTTTAAAAGTCAAATAGTGTTAAAGGATCATAATGTATAGAAGGAGTCTTCAGTGGCAGTCTCTAGCAGCACCTGCCTTCAACCCTGTTACTCCTAAATCGTATGTTTATATTGCTGCTTAAAAAAAAATACTGCCACATTTTTGATTGATTAATGTGTGGCATTATCTACTGACTTACAGCAGATGAGGACTTAGCTATCCTTTAGCACCAGCGTACCCACCTGTCCTCCCCGTTGTCCCAACAGATAATTTTTATTAAATCAAGTGTTTACTCTGAACTATCAAATATTAAAACAACTGAGTCACTATAACCATGCCTCCTTTTGTGAATGTCATTTGTCTTCACTTTTACTGGAATTACTAATGGCTTTTTTTTTCTCATTAACCTAGTTTTCTTAATGCCTACTATTGATCTTTCCTTCTAAAATCTCTGCTGCATGACTATCAGTACATGTTTCCATATGTGCAAACAATATCAGCTATGTTCCCCCGCTCCCCTCATAGGCCTCTGCGCAGCTGTCATCCTGGGCCTTCCCTTCATTGCTCTTCTGGGTTGCGTTTTGCTCTTCATTTTGCTCTTCTAGCTTGCATTGCTGCTTTTGAGAAATCTGCTCTTATTCTGACTCCAAGTGCTTTGTATGTGATCTACTTTTTCTATATTAAAACTATTAGGATCTTTTTATTTCTGGTATTCCTGAAAGTAATGGAGATTTGTGTCTTTCAGTTACAGGAAAATTTCTTGAATTGTTTCTTCCATTAGGCAATGTATAGATACTTTTTAGTCAAATATTGGACTTTTTGGACTGAGTTTCTGATTTTATCTTTTTTTTGTTCTACCTTCTGAGGTAGTTCTTTTTCAACCCTTTTTTTTTGTTTGTTTCAGCTGTCCTATTTTTTTTTTTTTTTAGGAGTTCTTTCTTATTACTCTTTCTTAGTGATATTGTTCTTTTTTTTCATGGGAGCAGTATTTTTACTTACCTAAGAATCTTAGTTGGAAACCCTGGTGGTGTAGTGGTTAAATGCTATGGCTGCTAACCAAAAGGTTAGCAGTTCGAATCCACCAGGCACTCCTTGGAAACTCTACTGGGCAGCTCTACTCTGTCCTATAGGGTCTGTACGAGAGAATATTAGAGGGTGGTTTTTTGTTTTATTTTTCTCTGTATCGTCTTTGCTTTCTATTAGCCGTTTTCTTTTTTTCTATTGGTTTGGGGTGGGGGTCTTTCATGTTAGAGACTTGCTTCAGTTATCTGTGATCTTTGGCTCTCCATTTATATTTAACAGTAAGACTAACAGCCGCTTGGAAGCATTGTATGTATGGGAGAATTTGTCGACTGGTGAGTTTTGCTCTAGGGTGAATAGACAGGGGACCCCCCTTTTTGGAATGCTCAAGTAACACACTCTTTCTCTGAAACTTTAAATTTTTTTCCAGAGAAGATTATCTTCTGGTTTCTCTGAGAAGTGGAGAGCATGTGTGTATTTGTGGTGTGAATGCTTAGCTACAGGAGCCCAAGGAAGGGGAAAAGAGCTTGACATTAAGTGAATCAATTTGTAAACTTTCACTTAATCTTTCTGCTTTCAGGCCCAACCCTCTACTGAGTCTACATACCCAAATCCAGAGCTTTCCTGGTTAGCTTTCTTCAACTCCCATTGAGTGGCACAGATTAGGGAGAGGCTTCAGGCCGCAACCAGGCTGTATACAGACTGGCAGTGAATCCTCCTTCCACTTCCAAATGGTGTGTGTCTCAGAGATTCTGCTAGGTAATTGGTTAGTTACTTAGGTTATTACTTTCTCTGCTGTCTTTCAAATATTTACTGAAATCTCTCTTCTGCTCGTGTCTCTATACTTACTCATTTATATTTACGAGTTAACTGATTACTTTTTTTGTTTTACTCTTTTATTTTTATTTTAGTGGGGATTTGGGAAAGGAAAGCAGATGTGGCCAATCTGCATTCTTAATTGGACACCTTTGTAGTGTATTTCCAAGGGCATCCAATTAAAAGTCAAATCCTCTTTTCCAGGTTATTCTCTGGGATGAGCTTTGCAATCATTTTGTCAATTAAATAAAGATAGTTTTAAAAACTTACATTTTATACATTCTTGTTTAATTATAGGTTCTGTGTAATAATAATTATAATAATTCCTTATACTTTATGGTTTTCAAAGCAGTTTTACATGTGTTATCCCATTTGATCTTCATAACATGAGAGACTGCATTTGGAGACACCAGGCATAGCAGAAGGCTGGGGGAGGCGTCCTGAAATTTGTGGTAAAATTGGCAATAGAATTCTAAGCTTCGTAGGGGATTAGTTTTAATATCATTTTTTGACCTAAGAATTTAGTGTTTGATACTTTATCAAGAACATTTGACATACAATTTTCTCATCCATTCTTTCAAAAAACTAAAATAATATTTTATTTTCTGGTTCAGTTTTTCTCTCTGATAATGTTTATATTTTGAATGTCTTGCTGATTTATCAACATTTTTAAGTCTTATTTTCTAATTATTTAAATACTGTTTGTTCTTTCTGAAATTATAAATCAAAATTAATATATCTGTCATGCATTGAATTGTGTCCCAAAAAAATATGTATATCAGTTTGGCCAAGCCATGATTCCCCGTATTGTATGATTGTCCACTATTTTGTCATCTATGTGATTTTCCTGTGTGTTGTACGTTCTGTCATGTTAATGAGATGGATTAGTGGCAGTTATGTTGATAAGATCTACAGGATTAGATTGTGTCTTAAGCCAATCTCTTTTGAGATATAAAAGAGAGAAGCGAGCAGAGAGACATGGGGATGCCATGCCACCAAGAAAGAAGAGCCAGGAGCAGAACACTTCCTTTGGACCCAGGTTTCCTGTGCAGAGAAACACCTAGACCAAGGGAAGATTGATGACCAGAATCTTCCTCCAGAGTCGACAGAGAGATAACCTTTCCCAGGAGCTGGTGCCCTGAATTTGGACTTGTAGCCTACTAGACTGTGAAACAATAAATTTCTCTTTGTTAAAGCCATCCGCTTATGGTATTTCTGTTATAGTAACACTAGGTAACTAATACTGTATATCATTTTTTTCCTGTTTCTTAAAAGTACAGGTTGTAATTATAGCATAAATTCAGACCAAACAGAGCAAGCATTAACATGTTTGGCTATTAACATTAATAATCTATTTAGTATCTTTTTTAGTTTGTCAATTAGATTAAACATTGACTAAATAGATTCTTACTATGGAAAATACTTTTGAAGAAGTTTAATTTTAGTCTGTTTCTTGTAGTCACTCCATGGATTCCTTTGGGCAACCCAGATCAGAAGATAACCAGTCAGTAGTCAGCAGAATGCAAAAGAAATACTGGAAAACTAAACAGGTCTTTATCAAAGCAACAGGAAAAAAAGAGGATGAGCATGTCGTGGCGTCTGATGCTGAACTGGATGCGAAACTTGAGGTAAATTTGAGGATTTTGTTTTTCGTTGCATATAAAAACCAAAAAACTAAACCCTATTGTTGTCGATTCCGGCTCATAGTGACCCTATATGTATAGCGTATAATTGTTTATTATTTGAGACTACAAAGGAAACTATATAGCAAGCTTTCACATTGAAGAGCTTACAGGGATAAATACATACTTGTTAATAGAATGTTTAGTTGTGTTTGGCTGTCAGTCACATCTTCTGGATAGAAGGTCATTCCGACAAATTGAGAGTTGGCAGAGCTGGTATTCACTACATTCAATAAATCATGAGCTAAATAATTTCTATGGCACGTGTATTATAGTTTTAAGCTAAATATTAACAAATTTATGATATTCCCACTTGGGACAATATGTTCATCTTATATCATGTCATAATATTTTAATAGTGCTTTGATGTTAGGTCTTATACCTCACTGAAATCAATTAATTGAAATCAAATAATAAATGAAGATTTCATAAGTTGGAGTTTTTGTTGCTATTATTAAGGGCTAGAATTATTGAAGTACTTCATAATGCTGATTTTGGCTCTGTTTTAAGTACATGCAACAATGGCCATGAAACTAAGCCTGTAAATGTTTTATACTTTTAAGTAATTAAACTAGCTACAGGGAACTCTCAGGTAATTTAACTAATTAAAATGAAAAAGCCTGGATTTTTAAATGCAGTTTTACTAGTTTTATGTACATACACTAATTTAAGGTAACTGCTACAGCACTGGGTTTTCTTACAAATACGGTGAAGCAGGGGTTCTTTTATGTTTGGAATATAATTATGTTGGAATTCTTAAAAATATAGATCCAATTAAATAGGTCTTCATCTACTAAATGTTTTCTTCATTTTTTTAAAAAGTGAACTTCAGCCATTGCCATGATAAATATGCAAATAGATGACAAATTAACAAAATTTAATTATTTCTGTTCAGAAGTATTCCTTAGGAATCCCGCCCATACAGGGAAAATCTAAATGTGTTTTCTATATCAGAAGTCAAAGCAAGTGAAGAACTCATAGCCAAAGAATATAGACATTTCTAAAATAGATATAATACTTAGAAGAAGAAAATGTCTACATTTGAAGTGCTTGTAATAGATATATTTACTTATGGTTCTTAAAATTGTTCTAATAAAATTTATTTTTCAAGGTTTTTCACTCCATTCAAGAGACCTGCACTGAACTTTTGAAGATAGTTGAAAAATATCAGCTAAGACTCAATGGTATGAAATCATAGATATCTCTCGGATAATTCCCATTTAAAATAAATATTAGTTTGCATTTTTTTAATTAAAGATTTAATGTAAAAGTATAGTTTATTGAACTATTTTGTGAAGTTTCTTATGGTAAAATATAAATATTCAGAGTGATCCATTCTCAAAGTCCCTGTTGTTGTTGTTAGGTGCCGTTGAGTCAGTTCCCACTCATAGTGACCCTATGTACAACAGAACGAAACACTGCCTGGTCCTGCGCCATCCTCACAATCATTTTTATCCTTGAGCCCATTGTTGCAGCCACCATGTCAATCCACCTCGTTGAGGATCTTCTTCTTTTTCACTCATTCATCTTTCTGATGTTCAGTTCTCCTGCTGGTTTGATTGTTTGCTTCCATCATTTAAGAAGTCCCTCTCTTGACCCCTCCTTGCCCTTGCAGTTACTATTTCATTCCTCTGTTCCTGTTTATAGGAAAATTAGAAATAATTGCCTGTATGCATGGTTTTCAGTTTCTCTCTTTCACTCACCTCAGCAGGTTTTCATCCCCACCACTTCATGGAATTGTTCTTAGCAAGGTCATGAAGAACTAAACTCAGTAGCCAATTTTCAATCCTTATTTGACTTATATTATTTGTCACAGTTGATTATCCCTCTTTCTTGATACAACCATGCTTCCCTGGTTTTTCTCCTATTGGTCATTCCTTCTTAAAAAAAAAAAAAAAAAACCCACTGCCATCGAGTAGATTCCAACTCATAGTGACCCTATAGGACAGGGTAGAACTGCCCAGTAGAGTTTCCAAGGAGCACCTGGAGGATTCGAACTAACGACCTTTTGGTTAGCAGCTGTAGCTCTTAACCACTACACCACCAGCATTTCCCATTCCTTCTCAGTATCCTGCTTTTGCTGAATTCTCCTCTCTCCTAGACATCTTAAGATTGGAACTCAGTCTTTGGATCTCCTCTCCTGTTTTAAATACACTGGCTGCCTGGCCCTACTGGACCTGACCACCGCTTTGATGATGGTTGACTCTTTCTCCTCTTCAGCCACATTGGTCTCCTCCACAGCAGGCATTCTCCACCCCGAGATACTGCACAGTGGACTCCCTAACTTCCTAAGTGTTGGTCAAATGTCATCTTTTTAGTGAGGACTTTCTTGACCCCATATCTACAGTGCAATGCCTCTCTCCCTCTTAATTCTCATTATAACAATAGCACTTAACAATATCCAACATTCTATGTATTTTATCTGGAAACCCTGGTGATGTAGTGGTTAAGTGCTACAGCTGCTAACCAAGAGGTTGGCAGTTCAAATCCGCCAGCTGCTCCTTGAAAACCCTGTGGGGCAGTTCTACTCTGTCCTATAGGGTCGCTATGAGTCGGAATTGACTTGATGGCAGTGGGTAGTGGGTATGTATTTTATCTATTGTTTTTCTTTCTACCACTAGAATATGCTCTTTATTTGCATATCACTCAGTTTTCATCCATTTAAAATATGTATGTTTATCTTAATCTATTATCTATCTTTTTTTTAACATTGCGCTTTAGGTGAAAGTTTACATAGCAAATTAGTTTTCCAATTAATGATTCTTACACAGATTGTTCTGTGACATTGGCTGCAATCCCTGCAATGTCTTAGCACTTTTCCCATTTATTCCCTGGGTTCTCTGTTTCCATTAGTCCGGTTTCTCATCTTTGGTTTAGGGCAAGTGTTGCCCTTTTAGTCTCATATAGTTGATTGTTCTAAGGAGCACATTCTTCACAGACGTCATTGTTTATTTTATAGCTCGGTCTATTATTTGGCTGAAGATGGCCTTCAGGAGTGTCTTCAGTTTCAAGTTAGAAGACTGTGTTAGGTCAGTAGTCTCAGGGGCTCCTCCAATCTCTTTCAGACCAGTAAGTCTGGTCTTTTTTTTTTTTTTAATTGAATTTTGTCCTACATTTTTTACCCATTCTAACCAGGACCTTCTATTGTGATCCCAGTCAGAGTGATCGGTAGTGGTAGCCAGGTACCATCTAGTTCTTCTGGTCTCAAGGTTAGAGGAGGTTGTGGTTCATGTGGACCATTAGTCCTTTGGACTAGTTGCTTCCTTGAGTCTTTGGTTTTCTTTGTTCTCCTTTGCTTCAGGTGGGAAGAGACCAATAGTTGTATCTTAGATGGCCACTCGCAAGCTTTTAAGATCCCAGACACTACTCACCAGGCTAGGATGTAGCATGATTTTTATGAACTCTGTTTTGCCAATTGACCTGGATGTCCTCTGAGACTGTGGTCATTAGCCTTCAAGTCCAGTAGTTCGGTCCCAGTGTCTAAGTTAGAATATGCTCCCTTTAAGGACAGGAATCTCTTTTATTTAGTTCTTGACCCCAAAGCCTAGAAATAATGTCTAGCATATAGGTAGTACTCAGTAAATATTTGTTCAGTGAATAAGTGAATTTCTTGTGAAGCTACATAAATTAATCTCTTCACTTTATAATTAGAGGTTGTATATTTTCCCATTAAAGCAAGGAATCCAGTAGCATGATTACTCAAGTAGTTTTGAGTACCTGCTATGTGCAAGGCTCTGTGCTTTTCCCAAGGAAATAATTGTAGAAACAATTTTTTGTAAAATAATAAGAGATGACACAACATAGTATAATTGAGTTCAGAATAGTGATACAGGCATAGCTCTGAATCCCTAGGAGTGAAAAATAACTAGATTAGAGTAATTGGAAAAGGCAACTCTGCAGATGATAATTGAGGTAAAACTTACAGGGTTTATATAAGTTGAGTATATGGAGAAAGAAGAGACTTGGAGGCAGGGAAATGAGCTTAAAGAGTGAAAACAGCCTACGTGGGCAGAAAAGTTTGTAACTGGGAATTGTAGAAAGGGAGAGACTGGAAACCCTGGTGGCGTAGTGGTTAAGTGCTATGGCAGCTAACTAAAAGGTCGGTAGTTCAAATCTACCAGGCACTCCTTGGAAACCCGGTGGGGCAGTTCTGCTCTGTCCTGTAGGGTTGCTATGAGTCAGAATCGACTCGACAGCAACAGGTTTGGTTTTGGTTTAAAGCAAGAGAAGAATGTTAGATTACCAACTCGTTGCCATCGAGTCGATTCTGACTCATAGCAACCCTTTTGGACAGAGTAGAACTGCACTTTTGGGTTTCCAAGGCTGTCATCTTTAAGGGAGCAGACTGCCACATCTTTTTCCCATGGAGCGGCTGGTGGGTTCGAACCACCGACCTTTCGGTTAGTAGCCACAAGGGCTCTTTAGATTGCTAAACCAAAAAGCGAACCAAACCCAAAACCAAACCAAACCCAGTGCCGTCGAGTCGATTCCGACTCATAGCGACCCTATAGGTTAACCCTTAGATTACTAAGGACCTGAAATATTTTACCAAAAAGTACAGCCATTAATCACATTCATTGGACCAAGGGAGTCCTGTGACAAATTGGAAAAGTAAAGAAACATTGGCAAATTTGTGTGTCCTGTGTTTTGCCCTGTAACCTCTAGATCGTTTGGAGCATTTTAGGACCAAAACCCAAACCAAACCCACTGCTGTCAAGTTGATCCCAACTCATAGTGACCCTATAGGACGGAGTAGAACTGCCTGATAGAGTTTCCAAGGAGTGCCTGGCAGATTCAAACTGCCAACCCCTTGGTTAGCAGCCGTAGCACTTAATCCTTATGCCACCAGGGTTTCCCATTTTAGGACAAGAAAGGAATACACATACATAGCTTTCATTATGTCTTTCTTTTTGAAATTATGTATAAATATGTGATTTCTTGAAGCATATTCTGTTAATACATCTTCTGTTGGGAATAACATCAGACAAACCACGTAGAGTAGTCAAGTGCTGTAAACCTTAATGGGAATCACCTGAGTGGGTGAAGAACACATGGGGCTGGGACTTCTGTCATTTTTGGCAGGCATATCCTGGCAGAGCATCAGCACAGATTCAGCGTCATCTCCTACCCTTTCTGCACTGGTAGGAGTAAGGCTCAATGATGATTCATGTTCAAATTGATACTTGGTCTTAATGAAGTGTTCCAAGTTTTCATAGGGCTTTCTGGATCATATACAAATTAATTTTTTTCTGGTAGCTTTCATTGAGGTGTGTTTTATGAAGTTATGATTCAAAGAAATGTATAATCTGTGCATCTCTCAAGTGATGATGATAGCCCGTTGCCGTAGAGTTGATTGCAACTCATAGTGACCTTGTAGGATAGAGGGTTTCTAAGGAACGGCTGGTGGATTAGAACTGCCAGACTTTGAGTTAGCAGCTGAGCTCTTAACCACTGTGCCACCAAGGCTCCATCTCTCAAGTAGTAATCAGAATATTAATGTGAATCCCCAAATTCCATCCACTCTATGTTAATTGTTGATAATGTAGCACATGGTTTTATTAAAGATAATACTACAGAATGTATAGATAAACCCCCATAATGCCATCCCCTTGTCCTGGGGTCACCCTCGTAGGCATGACAGAGAAGCTGTAGGAGTGGCGAGAGAGTAAGTGAGAAGGCCTGAGTTCTCTTGCTGCCTCAGAGGTACCCAGGGACTTACTTCCCTTTCAGTTTTTAACTTCAATTTTTGTATCAGTAAATTAGGGTGAAATTAAGCATGATGTGTTATCTTTTTTTTTTTTTCACTTTAACCTTACAGTTTGAACACGTTATGGGCTTGCCCCCTTGTTAGTCTTATTGTGACTAGTGTGTCTTACACTCGATCAGTGCTTCTAAAACTGTATGTGGTGACGGATCAGTTTTTTGGGTTTTTTACTTTTAATCTGTTATAAACTGATATTTTTTGTATAATACTGTGAAAATGCTTTACTAGAAAAATGAAATACAAAAAAGACATGCAAATATAGGCTCACATATTTTTATTATCAGATTTAATGTATATAAAATAGGCAAATTGGTAAAAATTTCTAAACAGCTACTCTCAGTTTCTGTACTTGTTATAAGTCAGTTACTGTCAAGCCAATTCCAACTCATGGCAACCCCACGTGTGTCATAATAGAACTGTGCTCCATGGGTTTTCAGTGGCTGATTTTTCTGAAGTAGATTGCCAGGCCTTTCTTCCAAGGTGCTTTTGGTGGACTTCGGCAGCCAACTTTTTGTTTAGCAGCTAAGCGCATTAACTGTTCGCACCATACAGCTGGAGCTAGCAAATATCTCTGAACCGGCACTGGTCAAATATACCAATCAAATGGGCAAATCCTACCCAAAAGCAAGACAAGAAGGCAGGAAGGGACAGGAAAACTGGACAAGTGGTAACAGGGAACGGAGGTAGAGACAGGGAGAGTGCTGTCACTTTGTGGGAATTGCAACCAATGTCACAATGTAATATGTGTATAAATAACTTCTTGAATGAGAAACTAACTTAAGCTGTAAACTTTCACCTAAAGCACAATAAAATTCAAAAAGAACAAGTTAAGAAGTTTAAATAAGAAACAAATACTTTGTAAGCAGCAGTCCTGTTAGATAGAATGCATCTCTGCACATTTCAAAATGCATAATTCATGGTTTTGTGTTTATTTTTTATAATTTCGGGTTTGTATGGGGTTTTTTTTTTGGTCACTAAAGAGCAGTGTTTACCAAATTGAGGTCCATAGATTCACTGCCTCAAAACCATTCGAACTGCTTGTCAAAAAGCTGAGCCCCATGCCCCACCCCAGAGATAGAAAATCAGAATCTTTGCAAACAGAACTCAGGAATTTTCATTTAAAAAATAAGTCTCTCTTCTTCCTCCTCCACGTAGTTCCTATGTATAGAGAATTAATACTGTGAGAATTTTAGTTGTGTGTGTGTTTTAAAGAAATGATGAAATGAAAATAACTATGCTGTAATCTTTTTCTAGTTATATCGGAGGAAGAAAATGAGCTAGGGCTCTTTTTAAAGTTTCAAGCAGAACGGGATGTAACTCAAGCTGGCAAAATGATGGATGCCACTGGCAAGGCACTGTGTTCTTCAGCCAAGCAAAGGTTTACCATGGTTTTCATCATCCTTAAATCTGTAGTGAATATGACAATTTTGACATGTGTACCTAAATTTGCATATTAGTAGAGGTCACTGATCATTCCAATAGAGGATTAAAGAAAACTATATTGTAATATATCATTGTTTTAATACTTAACCGTTAATTATCTTGTATTTAAAACAGTTGTTGTAAAAATTTGAAGTTCCTGGTTGCTTAATCCCTCGAAACACCCTTTAAACCTCTATGTAAATTTCTTTAGTGGTTTTACGTATCCAGGTCACAGAACTACTAATACTTAAGTGTATATATTTTCATTGTATTCTTTTCACTTTTTCTTGATACTATACTACCCGTGGATACCCTGATGGCATAGTAGTTAAGAGCTACAGCTGCTGACCAAAAGGCTGGCAGTTTGAATCCATCAGGCACTCCTTGGAAACTCTATGAGGCCGTTCTACTCTGTCCTATAGGGTTGCTTTGAGTCAGAATCGATTCAACAGCAGCGGGTTTGGTTTATACTACCCATGGGTTGCTTGGAACTTTTTTTTTAAATGGGAGACTTTTTTTTTTCTTCTTTCTTACATACTTTCTATTTATCATTTTACAATTTTTTAGCATAAAGATACCTTGTATAAAGAACCTCCTACAATTAATAAATACAGCCAAAATCATTGTGTTTTCAGAAGAAAAATAAAAACAGGCCTGTCAGACTGTAATGCCAGTGTCCAACTTAAGGGGCTTTATTCTGAAATACCATATCAGTGCAAAAGTGCATCTTGAAGGAAGAGACAGAAAATACTAAGTACAGGACCTTTCTATGCCGTTGAGTCAAAAGCAGAGCAGACTAGTTGGACTTAACTCCTGTTTCTTTTCTTTTTTTTTTTTTAATTGTGTTAAATATATATGAAATAAATCTTTCTTTTCTTGTTCTTGTTCTTAGTTGCTAAGAACACAATTCTCATTAGTTCTAGCATTTTCTTTGCTCTTCTATACTAAAAAAAAAAAAAAAGAAGTTGCCATCCAGTCAATTCCGACTCATAGCGGCCTTACAGGACAGAGTAGAACTGCCCCACAGGGTTTCCAGGGAGTGCCTGGTGGATTCAAACTGCTGACCTTTTGGTTAGCAGCTATAGCTCTTAACCACTGTAACAACACTCCTTCTATACCCAAGCTGTCCCTAAATTGTCCAATGAAAGACATCCTGTTTATAGGATTATGCTTTGTGAATGTAGGGTCTCTATTACCCACGGAACTCTTTTCTAAATAGCATATTTATTTGGCAGATTACTTGTATATGGATTGACATTCAGAGTTTGCAAAAATTATGCATTTCTTAAAATAAGGAGAGGAGGAGATATAAACAAATTTTTATTAACAATCTAAAGCTAGCTCTATGATCCTTATTTTCTTTTTAAAGTTCCTCAGGTATTTTAATAACTTCCTATTTGTAGACTCATCTTGACAGCAAGTAATGTTTTATGGCCATTTTATAGTTTTGTTTTGCTTATGAGATGTGTATTCCTCTGATTTTTATCTCTCTGCCATCAGATTAGCCCTGTATATGCCCCTGTCTCGTCTTAAACAAGAAGTGGAAACATTCAGTCAAAGGGCAGTGTCTGACACCTTGATGACAATTAACCGGATGGAACAGGCACGCACAGAATACAGAGGAGCTCTGCTGTGGATGAAAGATGTATCCCAAGAACTGGACCCAGACACCTTAAAACAAATGGAAAAGTTCAGAAAAGTATAAAAATATATTCTTTTCCTTTTCTTGATACCTGAATCACTGGAACTGCCAAAGAATAATCAAGATCATAAAATGGCAGACTATTTTGGGGAAATATATGTTAGATTAGAAATTCTCGATTGCTTTAAGATCTTGGGTTGAAGGACAAAATGTTGCTGCATGTTTTTATTCTTTTCCCCACCCCATCAGCCTCTTTTATTAATCTCTTCATCCTTCTCCTAATAGATCTAAGCTCTTAAAATGTTGCTTACCTGGAGTTTTAGGATTTGTTTGCAGGAAGAAAACAGTTTATTACTAAGGAAAAAATTTTAACTTAAGTAAAATTTTATGTAAGATAATTTTTAACTATAAGAAAAGATACAGCTTATCAAATTTTTCATTCTGCCACAATACAGTGTTTGACCACAAAATTTTAAAGCAGCAATCTGGGTATGGTTATATTTTTTTGCTAAATGAATTCCTTATTATAAGTTATATCCCCTAAATTTAGCATACATGAATAATAAAATTCATTCACTCCTTCATAAATATTCAGAGTACCTATAAGAAAAACAGAGCCCTGGTGGCGTAGTGGTTAAACGTTTGGCTGCTAACCAAAAGCCTAGCAGTTCAGATCCACCAGCCACTCCTTGGAAACTCTGTGGGGCAGTTCTGCTCTGTCCTAGAGGGTAGCTGTGAGTCAGAATCAACTTGACGGCAATGGGTTATAATAAAAATAATGATATTTAATATTGATAGAGCCTGTACTCTGTACTGTCTGTCCTGAGCGGCTTAGTTCATTGATTACTCCTAAAAGCCCTGTGAGGTAGGTGGACACATGGCCTCAGGCCATAGCAACCTCTGTATTCCATCCCCTTTATAATCCTTGACAATTAGAATATAATTGAAACCTCTTATTTGCACCCCAAAAGCCCTGCAAGGTCTCTCCCTGACCCCTCTGCAGCCTCCTCTTGTACTTGCTCATGATGATCAAGCCCTACCCTATTCCTGCCTGCCTGTAATCACGAGAAGCACTTCCCAGTCAGAACCTTTGTCCTTGCTCTTTCCAACACCTGGAATGCTCTCCCCAGGGTCTCAGCATGGCCCACTTAAAATTTTTCTGTCTCAGTTCAAGTGTCATGCACAGTCTTACCAAGGGCTTCCCTGATCATCTTATCAAAAGTAGTCACATTTCTAGTCACTTGTCTTTTTATCTTTGCAACATGAAATTTTCTTATAAATCTATTTACTACTTTTTTCCTGTGCTTCTCCACTTGGGAACAGTGGGGAAGAACATCGTCTTGTCCATCACAATAACCCCAGTGCCTAGAACAGTGCCTGGCACATAATAAAACTAAACCCCTTGCTGTCGAGTCGATTCCGACTCATAGCAACCCCATAGGACAGAGTAGAACTGCCCCATAGAGTTTCCAAGAAGCACCTGGTGGATTCGAACTGCTGACCTTTTCGTTAGCAGCCGTAGCACTTAACCCACTATGCTACCAGGGTTTCCTGAAATGTGTATATATGGCACATAATAGATGCCTTATAAATATTTGTTGAATGAATGAGTATATTTAAAAGTTGAGTAGACACATGTGATTCACTATATAGCTAAGAAATATGATAGAACTGTTTTTAAATTTATAAGTGTACCTGCACTATTCAGAATATTATTCTTCCTCTCAGCATTTTAACTGATGTCATCTCTGGATTTATTCTTCTACTCTTAGCTAAATATTATATTATCCATGAGTAGTTTTGGATGTTCCTTTTTACTTAGAATAAGTATTTTCTTCTTAATTATATACTTTCCACTTACCATTTCCTACTTTGCTAGCATAGAGCTATCTGCTGGAAAGGATCTTCTGCAGTTACTAAAAATAGCCAAAATCTTCATCGTTAATCGCAAAATAATATAGGAAGAAGGAATCTGTTTTCCTTATTATAATTTTATGTGTCTGAAAATATTTATTATGAACCA
This sequence comes from Loxodonta africana, assembly GCF_030014295.1. Lineage (NCBI taxonomy): Eukaryota > Metazoa > Chordata > Mammalia > Proboscidea > Elephantidae > Loxodonta > Loxodonta africana. The sequence goes on from NC_087347.1 coordinate 43,306,113, forward strand.
GTATGCTATGTTTATATCTGTCTTATCAGAAATAATAATGAACATTTTTGTGGTTACAGGTACAGATCCAAGTGAGAAATAGCAAAGCTTCTTTTGACAAGTTAAAGATGGATGTTTGCCAGAAAGTGGATTTACTTGGAGCTAGTCGCTGCAATATGTTATCTCATTCCCTCACTACCTACCAGGTACCCAACTCCATGGTCAGCATGTCCTTGCAGTAAAGATGAGTGGTGAGATTCCTTTTTAAAAGTTGTCTAAAGGGTGTGAAAAATTGTATAAATGATCAGATTTCTTTGACTTTGCTGTAATTGACTTACTGAGGTTATCACAGTGAAGTAATCATAAAATTCTAGACGTTAAAGGTTGCTACTGTAGCTTCGCATTATGTTCCTTAGTATCCTAGGGGTTCATTAAGGGAAACCGAGGGACCATATGGGGTTGAGGAAGGGAGCGGCAAGGGGGCAGGATTTGAGGCCCATTAGCCCTGGTTCGCCCAGAGCTGCTCCACTGGTTTTTGAACTTTGATTGGAAGCAAAGATGCTGTGCCCAAAAAGTTTGAAACCTTTCTTTTGTTCTGCTGTCATCTTATGGATGAGCAAAGTGAAACCTAAGAGAATGAAAGCAAATGGCAACGGTGGGCTTAAAAACCTATTTTCTAACTTTAGGTTGCGTGTTCTCTTCATTCTGCCAAGTTGCCATCCCTCACCAGTTTAACCTCAGAAATCTCACTTGTGCTTATACTACCTCAAGTGTCCCATGTATAGCATACAGTAAGTTAGATACTAGTGAATAGCAGTGATTTGTTTTAATATATATTTGTAAACAGCAAAATAGTCAGGAGAATAAACTGTATGTATGTAATAAAAAGAAAAGGACATTCATGGCTGCTTTTAAGGAATCTACCTAATTCAATTCAGTACTGTGGAATTCAGGAATCAAAAAAGAATTCATTTGAGAAAAAATAGCATACGACAGTCTGCATAGCATAATGTCTGAAACACAGTAGCTATTAGTTCCATTCTCCTTTGTTCTCCCCACACATCCCTCTCACCTTGAACAGGAACCTTGAAGCAGCAAGGAAGATGTCCAATTACCTGAGTTAGCCTGAGAATGATTTTCTTGTTAAGTGTTTCTTGAACTCTAGATGAAAGGCCAAATTTAATTGTAAATATTATTTTTCTCTAATAAGTGCTTATATATGCCTGCCAACATAAAGATTATATATCTGCTCCTGTCTTTATAGAGATTGCTATTTTCATGCTTTTAACATTTCTCTATGGATTACTTAGAAAGTGTTCTAATCCATCAACTCTTATTCTCTTGACTGCAATTACTCTCTAGGTGGCTCAAGTGTGCATTCCAGTGCCATATACACATAGGCACACATTCATGTAGACACAGATGCCAATTCTTACACAGAATTACTATTTACAGTATTTTTTTTGGTTTCACAAGCTTGGAAAATTGAATTTAGTTCCTGGTTCTTGTTATTTGGCAACAGCTCATCTTTTTTTTTTTTTTAATTTATCTACTATACATACTCGACGGCACTGGGTTACTATACATACTATTCATAAGGTTTTCACTGGCTAGTTCTTTTCAGAAGTAGACCGCCTGGTCCTTCTTCCTAGTCTGTCTTAGTCTGGAAGCTCAGCTGAAACCTGTCTGCCATGGGTGACCCTGCTGGTATTTGAATACTGGTGGCATAGCTTCCAGCATCACAGCAACACACAAGTCCCCACAGTACGACACACTGACATATTTGTTGTTGTCGTTACATGCCATTGACTCGGTTCTAACTCATAGCAACCCTGTGTACAACAAAACGAAACACTGCCCAGTCCTGTGCCATCCTCACAATCATTGCTATGTTAGAGCCCATTCAGCCACTGTGTCAGTCCATCTCGTTGAGGGTCTTCCTCTTTCGCTGACCCTTTACTTTACCAAGCATGATGTCCTTCTCTGGGAACTGGTCCCTCCTGATAACATGTCCGAAGTTTGTGAGATGAAGTCTCACCATCCTTGCTTTTAAGGAGCATTCTGGCTGTGCTTCTTCCAAGACAGATTTGTTCATTCTTCTGGCAGCCCATGGTGTATTCAATATTCTTCACTACCACCATAATTCAAAGGCATCAACTCCTCTTTGGTCTTCCTTATTACTGTCCAGCTTTTACAAGCACATGAGGTGATTGAAAATATCGTGGCTTGGGTCAGGTGCACCTTAATCTTCAAAGTGACATCTTTGCTTTTTAACATTTTAAAAAGGTCTTTTGCCCAATGTAATACATCATTTGATTTCTCGACTGCTGCTACCACTGTTGTATTGTTGTGTGCTGTTGAGTCAATTCTGACTCATAGTGACCCTATAGGACGGAGTAGAACTGCCCCATAGGGTTTCCAAGGAGCAGCTGGTAGATTCGAACTGTTAACCTTTTAGTTAGCAGCCTGAGCTCCTAACCACTGTGCCACCAGGGGTCTATTAAAAAAAAAAATTAGTGAGGAAAAATAGCACTGAAAAAATCATGTAGGGAAGCAGAAATAGTGTGACCTTTTCTTTTTCCTCAGAGAACACTGCTTGGATTCTGGGAAAAAACAGCTCGAATGATGTCCCAAATCTATGGGGAATGTGTTAACTTCTACCCTTATGATTTTGTAGCTCTCAAGGTACATTTCTTTTCATGTTCTTTTTTTGGATGTATTACACTTCATTTGGGTGCTAAGATTAAAACTATTTTTCTGCAAGGCCTAATTTCAAATTTACAAAACATTGGGAAACATTTTTCTGTGCTCCTCAGCCAAGTATCTGCACTTCTCTGATTCCACATGCTACCAGCAACGCTAAGAAAATACATGGGATTACCAATGGCAGGCTCAAGATATTAGTAGGGCAGGAGGAGAAAGAGGAAGAAAGTGAAAGGAAGAGGTAAATACAATGGAGATACCAAACCAAAAAAAACCAAAACCCACAGTGGTGAGCATAGCTGCCTTCCAAGCAGTTGACCCGGATTCGATTCCTGGCCAACGCAATGGGCTGACAATGGTGATAGAAAAGAAAAAGTTAATGGCAAGGAAAAACTTAAGAGGAACAAGTGATAGAAAGTGGTCATGTGTTCTCAAAAGTGACCAGATGACGTACCTGACAATTTTAGAAGTTAAAAAAAAAAAAAAAAAATCTTTTGTTTTACTTTTACACTGATGTCACAGAATGTATCGTTCTTTAGAATTTTTATTCTCATTTTGTTTGCACAATACAAAAACTATGTCAGTTGTGGTCATTATGTATGATTACAGCCGAAGGAGCTAACATATTAGAGCAGTCCTTTCTTTACCATGTGCACAGGAGCGGTGATCTTTGCCTGTGATTGTAATGCTTTTAACATTTGCATATCTTCCTGTCATTCTTTGCAAATGACTTGTCCAGCAGAGTCACCCTGTGCTCATCATTTCTTCACTTCTGTTAGGCTAAATTTCAGTACCTTTCATCAATCTGATTTTTAGTAGAGTTCGAAACTATTGCTTGTGGATTTGCTCAAGCCAGATGTGAAATCTCTGATCGGGTCATCTTTTACAACTATACATTCATGGGGTTTGGTCTAGATTTTTAAATCATGTTTCGATGTGGCATCTTCCAGTGTGAAAGATGCCCTTGAATTGGTTTTATTTTTTTTTTTACTTCTTCTGTAATAAATGGTTCACTGGGTAGCATACTGTGTGTTTAGGCAAATTTGATGTCTCATTTCTGCTTAGAATTAAAGTTGAAAATATTTAGCTGTATTTAGAGCATTGTACTGCAGGCTAGGAACACAGCAGAAGTCTTCTTTAGGCATATCACAAAGAGTTAACCCTGCAGCTAGCCAATAGTGTGTGTGGTTCCCGTAGGCAGCCAGGATAAACAAGTACGCAGGGCTAATTCAAATTACATTCATACACATTTCTCATATCTGTCACTCTCTGGTTCCAAAAGTATTCCTATTTTATATTCTTTAGAATTTTAATTCTCATTTTGTTTGTAGAGAGAGGGAAACATTCTTTCCATCTAGTTAACACTGAATTTCTTATCCTTAGCGACTACAAGACACTTCAAGCAAGCTTACAGAAGACTACAAAGAAGAACAAATAGAAAACAGTTCTCTTACTGAAAACCTGAATAAGTGAGCAGGCAAAAGTTATATATAGTGTTATGGAAGTCTTCGCTACTATTGTACCATATATTTGGAAAGAGTTCTTTTTTCTCTGATTTACTGAATACTCATATATATGTCATTCTCCCAATCAATACTAAAAATTTATTTTGAACCGTCATATATATTTTCTTTCCATTTTTTAACATGGTAGGAAAAGGAGATGACAGGAGCACAGGACAAATTGAGGTGATTACTCCAGACTGTAGTTTGGGAGACAGAGCCTTGTAATAAGAGCCATAAAAACCTCTATCCAGTGACTCCCAGAAGGGACAGCTGGAGAGAAGAAAGGGTCAGGTGCCAGCAGCTGCGTGACAACAGCCCAGAAGATCTGTGTTAAAAATCTATCTGTAGAACAACACAGACGTGACTGGGATTGGCTACCTGAAAACGGGGGCTGTTTGTGCACATCCTTCTTATTGCCTGTGTCCTTCTTATTACCTCTTCCCTTTGTTTTCCTCCAGGAGCCGCCACTTACGACTCATTTTAACCAGATTGCACTGAATATAAAAATGTACCCAGACGTAAGGCCAAAACAGTGACAAATCATATATTCTTGAGGCAGATTTTCTTGATGGGAAAATCTAAAACAGATTTTGGCTAACTTAATAACTGTGTTAGGATGTAGATTAAATAATTAAATGTCTAAATTAAATTTATTAACTTAGTTTTACATTGATATTTAAAACCATGTTACATGAAATATTAATTTTTATTAAATTGTATTTTTCACTCACATTTTACAAGTTTTACTCAAAAATCTTCTTGTGCATTCTCAGCATTATGATGGCTACTTTTTGAGTGAACTAACAGATTCCAAGGCTCTTCACTTTGTCTTCCATCTAAGCTGTTTCAAAAACCATATATGCGTACTGTCATTGGAAATTTCATTCCAATCCACAAGTACTTACTTGCTTTGTAGGTTTATTTTTGTGATAATTGCAAAATAAATATTGTATTTTTTTAAGTGTTTTTAAAGGCTTATTAAAAACAACTTCCAGCACTAACAATAGTGAGGTAATACCCCAGAATGACTAAATCTGTGTGAAATTTCTTTGTCTCACTTTTTCATATTTCATCAGATGAAATATCAAAAATACGCAAAATTAGTATTGATTGAGAATGTTTTTGGCTAGTGTATCTTCTTTTGCAGGCATGACTGTTGTTCAAAATAGTGTACTTTATTGTTTCTGAAGGTTTTGTTCCCCTAGTTAGTTCTCAAGTGTTCTTCAGCAAAACCCTTCAATGCTTGAAAACTAAACTCCGAAGTCTGTGGCGTTGGTGTTTCCTTTTAAGCTTGGCAAAATTGACAGATGTTCTGTGTGACACAGTACCTCACACAGTGCCTATAATGCTGAACACGTTGCCTGGCTCTTGGTTGGTACTCAGTAAATGTTTACCGAATGAGTGGTGGGATGAAGGGTTAATTTCACAGTCCACGTAGATGTACAGAAGAAACAGGATATTCTCTCAGACACAGATTTGCAGGACATCTACCCGACAGCTATTTTATTTGTCTCTTCAAATTTTCAAAATATTTTAAACCACATGAAACTGTTTATTGAATGTGAATCTGAAATGAATTTTAATCAAAATCTTTGCATTTTTTAAATTTTTCACTTCAGATTAGTTTTGTTAAACGAGGAAGCAAACTTGGAAAGTGAACCAGGTAAGATGGTAAAATTCATTACTTTGAAATGATCACATTTTAAATAACAAAATAGTTTATCATAGCTTTTTAAGAGATTGTGTTAAAATCCATTTAACTAAAAAAGACCTGTTAAGTACGTCACTTTATAGGTCCCCTCTGTACAAACACTTTTTAGTTATCTTTTTAAAAGTGCCTAATGAGAGGGTCCAGTAATCTTCTTTAGGAATTCTGGTCTTCCCAAAGATAGGTGTTTTTAATTGCAGAAATCCAATTCACAGATAATAGTGTTGCATGATTAAACTTCAAGCTTTCCTCATACTTTAATTGTATAATTATTTTTTAATTATAAATATGTTATATATACCCACCCAAAACCAAACCCACTGCCGTCAAGTCAACTCTGATTCACAGCAGCCCTATGTGTCAGAGTAGAACCGCCTGGTAGGGTTTTCAAGGCCGTGATTTTAGGGAAGCAGACTGCCACATCTTGGTCCCAAGGAGGGGCTGGCGGGTGTGAACGACCAGCCTTCTGGTTGGCAGCCAAATGCTTGACCACTGCACCACCGGGGCTCCTGATTATAGATACAGCCAACATATATTTGAATCACTGTGGTAAAAGATAATTGAGGCTTTGGACCCAGAAAAACCTGGGTTTGAACCTGGGATTTTTAATCAAGTCATTTCTGCTTCTCTCATTTTTCTTACCTGAAATGTGAGTAATTTGTGTCTACTTACAGTAACATTAGTGTTAGAGATAATATTTATAATCTACATAGCACATAGTAGGCGCTTTATAAATGAGAGGTATTTTTAAGTATATACTGAAATAGAAGTTGTACTGATAAAAAAAACCATTTAAGCCATAATAGTCATGAACTTGTATGTCTAACATAGCTTCAGAAGGGTAGCAGCTTGTGTGTGTATAACCCTGCACAGAGAACATGTCTTAAAGTCACAAAGGAAGTATAATGGACACCATCCCTTATATTTTCACCGACCATTCATAGCATTATTTTATCTTTTTAGTCCTGCTGCATCAATAGTTACGTACTTTTTAAATTTCTAGTTACTTATTTGTGCCTTCTCCCTTTTTTCTTGACTGATCTTGCTAAAAGTTTGTTATTCTTTCAATTAGCAAACTTTTGGCTTTGTTAAATCTTCCTACTGTGTGTTTGTCTTCTGGTTTATTAATTTCAGTTGTTTATCTTGTCTCCCATTGTAATAGGGCATAATTATTTTTTCCTTGATATGGGCCTAAAACTTGGAAGTAATTTTTTTCAAAAGCAGTGCTTTGCAGGGATTTTGGTTCATATGTTCTATTTTTTAAATGTTAAAATATTTTTAAAAAAAAAGACAGAATATGCTATTTGATCACAAGAGAGTATGCTGTCTTTTAGCACATCTGTCTGATCTTTCCCCTCATATGAGACCACTCCTACTCAAGCGCCAGTTTAGGTGAGAAACGTGGAGGTGCTGCTTACTACTATGTGCTGCTCTTACAATAAAGCAGCCTTTGAGTGAAAAGTAGACCATATCCATTCATTCACGCCTTCCACATAACGTGAACAGTCATTGTGTCAGAGGCACAGAGTTCAGGCGGAACAGACTATAAAATAGCCTTCACAGCGTATAGAATAAGAATAGGTCCACCAGGGAAGGAATAGCTTTGGAACTTTTCATTTTCAAAGGGACATAGGTATACCAACTACTGTCAGTATTCAGTACTATTATAAAGCTGTTTGTTACATCAGCAATACCAATTTGTTGTATAAAATTAATTTTGTGCGTGTGTGTATGTGTATATATATATATATATATATATATAATATATATGACTCTTTAAACTTTTATTATGTCTCCCTTCTAGATGGACTTGGTCAGTTCCTTCTAATCTGACTTGGTCAGTTGGGCACTTTGGCTTAATTATTATAAATAAGTAAATAAGTATGCTAAATTTATTGTTTTTCAACTTATCTTTTATCTGCTTTTTTCTAGCAACTGAAGTTCACAAGGAGGAACATTTTCAAATGAGGGATTTTGGAACACCTCCGTTTTCTAACTCTGAAAATGGTAAGAAATTATAATTTCACTATGTATATGGATAATTTATTATTGGAAATTCTTCAATTTTTATCTAGTATCTAATTTTTATCATTAGAAATTGTATAGGTCTCTAAACAGGGATGCAACGGTGTACTTCTACTCTTTAGCCAATCTTATTGGAAATTAAACAGTTCTTTGTTTTGTGTGTTTGGCCCCAGTCGGAATGTACCCATCCAACTGTGTGTATGGTTAGGGCTGTGTCTGTCTTACTCTGTCATGTATCTCCACCATCCAGCAGTGTAGGAACTCAGAAAATGTTTATTGAACAAAACGGATACAATTTGTACACCCAGTGTTTTGAAAAACTAGCAAATTATTAAATGTCATTATTAAAGAAATTAAAATCATTATTTAATAAACCAAAGACTGCCCCCAACAATTCTGATTTCCTTATCTGTTAAATGAGGTAGCAAGACTATATCGGCTTTAAAGTACTTTCTAGTGTTAAAAACTACCTTGAATATCTTCCTCAAGCATTAAATGGTCTTGCCACTCTTGTTGAAAATCGGCTGACCATGGACGCATGGTTTTATTTCTGGACTCTCAATTCTATTCCGTTGTTCTATATGTCTGTCCTTATGCCAGTATCATACTGTCTTGATTGCCACTGGTTTCTATTATGTTTAAAATCAGGAAGTGTGAGCCCTCCAGCATTTTTCTTCTTTTTCAAAATTGTTTTGGCTATTCTTGGTCCTTTGCAGTGCCATATGTATTCTAGAACCAGCCAATTTCTACAAAGAAGTTAGCCAGGATTCAGGTAGTGATAGTGTTGAATCTGTAGATAAATTTGGAGAGTGTTGCCATCTTAACATTTATTAAGTCTTCTGATTCATGAACATAGGATTTTTTTCATGTATTCTTTAATCTATTTAACAATATTCTGTCATTTTCAGAGTGTAAGTTGCACTTCTTTTTTCAAATTTTATTCCTAAGTATTTTACTCTTTTTGATGCAATTATAAATGTAATTGTTTTCTTAATTTCATTTTTTAATTATTCATTGCAAGTGTAGAGAAATACAATTAATTTTTATATATTGATCTTGTATTCTGCAGCCTTGCTGAACTTGTTTATTCCAGTAATTTTTTAGTGAATTTCTTAGGATTTTCTATATACAAAATCACATCATCTGCAAATTAAGGTAGCTTTATATCTTCTTTTCCAATCTGTATGTTCTTTATTTCTGTTTCTTGCCAAATTGCCCTAGCTAGAACCTCCAGTACAATGTTGAATAGAAATGATAAGAGCAGACATTCTTCTCTTGTTCCTGTCTTTACAGGGGAAGAATCGACCCTTTCACCGTTAAGTATGGTGTCAGCTGTGGGGTTTTTTTAGATGCCCTTTATCAGATTGAGGGAGTTCCCTTCTATTCCTAGTTTATTGGGCGGGGACAATGGCATGCTTCTCTCAGAGTGATACTTCCACTTTAGGAACTGAGCACTTAGTGGAGGTGAGGCAGTAGCCTCAGTCTTCTTGGTTTGCGTTTCCTAACATGGAACCATTGCCTTAGGACTCAGGGCAAGGGAGATCAGGCCCCAGTATTCTCAGCAGTACTGCACCCAAGGTTGAGCCTTCATTCCATGATTGGGGCTGGGTGGAAGAAGGGATCCCCTACCTCTTGGTCATACTAGCCCAGAACTTAGCCTGAGCAACAGGTAACTGAGGACAGAATGTGAAATGCTGACATTGTGCTCCTTCCCAGAAGATAACTGACTGGGAGCCAACCTGGAGTAGAGTCTCCATCTCTACGAGTTAGGAGGGGGAAAGAAGGAGTAGGTCTCAGTTCAGATACCACAGCCTCTCACTATACTCCCCAAATTTTAGCTGATTTCCTTGAGTAAATGTTCTTCATTTGCTATATGTTCTTGGGACCATTTCCAGAGGCTTTAAACAGTTGTTTTTAAATCGTTTTCACTAGATTGACTGGGATGCAGGTCCTCAGAGCTCCTCCCACTGTCATGATGGAAGTCCTTCTCTTTCACTTTTATTGATAAAGGTGTTTAGGGATATGCTTTTTTCTCTGTTCATTGCTACTTAAGTATCCTATGGATTATGATATGAAATGTTTTCTTCATCGTTATTTTTAGAAATTCTCTTCCCCTTTCACCCAAGAATTGTTTAGTAGAAGGTTTTAAAATTTCCAGATGGAAGAGTCTTTTCGGTTTTATTTTTATAGTTTTACTGCACTGTAATCAGAATGTTGTTCGTAATATTTCTCATTTAGTAATAAAGAAGACTTTGTAAAGTTTCTTCTTTAAGGAACTTACTGATTTTTTTGTACCTTAGTGTAATCAATTTTGTGAATTTTCAGTGTGTACTCGAGAAGAAGGTATATTTTCTGTTATCAGGGTTTTCCATTTAGTCAAACAACTACCTTTTTGATACGTGGCTTAGATTTTTTTCATATTTTTACTAATCTTTTGTGCTCTTAACTCCCCCCCCCTTTTTTTTTTAACTGAGAGTGGTGTATTCAAGTCTCCAGTATTGGTTTGTTTTTAGCTGTTTGTCCTTGCGTCTCCCTTACTTTCTGTTTTATATAGGTGGTTGGTTATTTTGTACATAGATATTCATAACTTTTATACCTTCATTGAATATGGCCATTTCAATCTTTATCCTGTCCAATTTGAAATATTTTCACATAAACTTCCAATTTAGTGGTTTCATTAAAAATTATGGTAATAAAGTATGACAACAATGAAACAAATTTGATTTGTCCTACTGTTATTTCCTCAAAAAGAAAAAAAAGTTTCTGTTTTTATTTTCACTCAATAGTTGCAAAAGATCTCCTTGTAGATTCATTGGAAGGAGAGGATTTTGAGAAGGAATTTTCATTTCTGAACAATCTCCTAAGCCCTGGTTCTTCAAGTACTAGTGAATTTACCCAAGAATGCCAGACTGCCCTTGGAAGCCCCAATACCAGCCTTACGTCCCAGGAGCCTTCTGTGGGGTCTGAGCCTCTTGCTCATTCTTCCGGATTCCTTCCTTCACAGCTCTTTGACCTTGGCCTTCATGCTGCTGGAGCTTTCAACAGTAAGTGTCTACAAAATACATGTGCCTTATTTTACCTTTGTAAAGCAAAACTATGTACTTGCTAATGCTAGAATCGACAAGATCAATTTTATCTTCAGTAGTTCTAGATAAACTCTGCAGTCACAACATTCAGCTAGAATAATAATGAATATAATCGGCACTGGAATTTCTGAACAAGTGAACTAAGGGCAGCTTTCCTGTCACCTCCACCAAACCCTGAATTTCCGTCATTGACTTCCCCCAGCATCTTCCCTATGTAGAAAATCAGTGTCTTGTTTAAAATGCCTGATCTGCTGTTACCTCTACTTAGGGCAGGTGGTGCTGTTTGTGGAAAACAAACAAAAAGTAAAACTTGATGCATTCTAGTTCCTGCGGGCTCAGAGATAATAAGAGAAAAAGGGACAGCTCTGGAGGCTGGTTTCAGGGCAGCCCTTTGGGCAAGGCAGCAGGAGTAGAGGGCTGTAGTAGCAATTGGGTGCAAGGTGTTTTCCTAAGGAAAGGGTCACCTATGTTGTTTATATCTTTAGGTCTCCCTCTACTCATTTGCTGCTCCACCATCCTGTACCCCCTGAGCCCCTGTACCCACCTGAGCCCCTTGGGAGTCAATATGGTAACCATCCATATTGGTTACCAAGTCCTGTCAATTCTGTTTCTAAAACATGTCTGAAATTTTCCCCTTCTCTCTCTGTCCCAACTACCAGAGCCATTTAGAGTCTCATTTGGTTTCCTGGGTTGCTGCAAGAGACCTCCCACCCAGCTGGTCTCCCACCTCCAATTCAACCTGCACACTGCCTCTAAAGCTCTCTCTCCAAGAAGCAAATCTGATGTCAGCATTCTGCTTATGTGTTTTTAAAATGAAGCACCATGAACTACATAAAACCTGCCTGCGCCTGCATTTCCACCCTGTTCTTCCTTCTTTCAAAACACCATTTTCTATCACTTACTGAGTAATCCCAGATCCTCCAAGGCATCTTTCTTTGTGTCGTTCCTTTGCCCTATGGAATTCAGTGATGAAACGTGGATTTGAACCTGAGTATTTGAGTTCCTGTCCAGTGTTTTTCCATGACTGCCAACCCTGGAGGCTGTCCTCAGGATTGCCAACTGGAAATGATTTCTCACTTTTCTGGCCTCCCATAGCTGTTTGTTGTATCTGTTTTTCATGGTTGTAATGATAGTTTACCTCTTATACTTGCCTTATATTCTTGTCTCTCGTCCCGTAGTAGATTTTAACCTCTAAGAAAAACCCTCATGGCACCTAAGAGTGTCATAATACACTGTACTTTGTATTATATTTGTTTATGCTCATACTGTATCTGCAAGACCATCATACTTTATCCAATCTGCAAGCACCTCAAGGGCATGATCTATGAGTCGATTTGTTTTTGTGCTTTTTGTAACAGCAGCATAAAGTTAGCTCAGTAAATACATATTGGTAAAATAATCATCCAATACAAATTTGTTGTTTTAGTAGCCTAAAAGTAGGAAAGGACACTATTCTGTGAAAAAGAAGTGCTCTATCTAGGATAATTCAGGTGTTCTGCTGCAGTAAAATTTTAGGAAACACTTGGTCTTGCATGGCATATCGATGGCCTGATAGTTACAAGGATTTACAAACAATTCATTCTCCACTGTGAACTCCTACTCCTCTTTCCCCTTAACTTGCCACATCTCCAGCAGCTCTGGACTCTTCTCTTATTTCCTGACAATACAATCTCAACAGTACATTTTCACTACTCAAGACATCTCTTAGTCTCATCCCTGTCTGCAGGCTGACAGGACCTCCCCATTTAATAGCTGAGGCAGTTAAAACCCACAGCGTTTGAGTGTCTTGCTCAAGGTCATCAGGCAGTTTAAACAGTTAAGTGCAGACCAAAATCTGGTCTCCTACCTCCTAGTGCAGGATTCTTCTACTTCATTAACCTTTCCTTTATATCCACTTCTTTTTCTCCTGTTATGTAGACCAGGAAGGTGAGCTGCCCTGAGAGTTAAGATACATATTCTAGGAACCCAATCTTGGGGCTCAAACTGCCTCTTCTGTACAAGGGAGAGATTAAGCAGGATAATCTAAATTCTTTTCTAGTGTTCTGTTTTAATTATAGCATAAATGTTTTATGTTATAGGAAATACTTCCACTGTGTTTCCAGAGTATTCATAATGACATTTTTTTAAGGGCTACATAGTATTTTGCCACATTTATACACCATAATCCACTTAATTCCTTCCTTATTGCTTCTACTTTTTCATTATTACAGAAAATGCTGTAATAAACATAATTGTGCATACACATTTTTCTTTAGTTAAATTACTTCCTTAAGATAAATTTCTAGAATGAGATTACTGAGTCCAAGGGTATAAACATTATTTATAGGTTTAAAGATCGTACTTCTTAGGTCTATTTCCTCTTTCTGACTCCTTAGAACTTCTCTTTCTATACCTCCTCAGTGGCAATCGTTTTTTTTCAAATGCACATTTATTTCAGATTTATTTTGGAAAATGTAAAGAAGCCTAATCTGACTGCAGCTGGGGCAAAACTTACATGGTTTGAATCAAATACATAATCATAGATAAATTTTAAGGGTTGTATACCTCTTGTACTATCAAATCTTACCGTGATAGCCAAAGACTGGAGGACCTGTTATTTTTACCTGTTCTTGTTTTTCTGATACTACTTCCTACTTGACTAACAATGGATAATTCAGTATTTCCTCCCCCAGGCTGGGCCTCTCATGGAGGATCAGAGCTTCCTCTTCCCCACAAGGATAATGAGTCCGTGCCTTCACAGAGCCCAAAGAAGTTAACAAGTTGTAAGTTATTTATCTATACTGTTTCCCACCACATTAAGAATCAGTTCAATTCAGATAAATTCAGAAAAGGATCACTTCATAGTCTTTGCCTCACACTGTCCAGAAAAATATTTAATAATAAACTATAATTAAAATGAAAACTATTCCTGGCTATCCATCACTGTGGAAAGCAATGAATAGAGATTATGAGCTCGTCATAGAATACTAAGTTCTGTGCTGTAGTCTTTTATATTTCATGTTAAGGTTTGTTGATAGTGGATACCATTGGGGATAAACCAGTTGCTGTCAAGTCAGTTCTGACTGACGGCAACCAAAAGGTCAGCAGTTCGAATCCACCGCCCGCCCTTGGAAAACCTGTGGGGCATTTCTACTCTGTCCTGTCTGGCTGCTGAGTTGGAATCACCTCAATAGCAGTGGTTTGCCTGAGTCACTGCTTTCACGTCTCTACGAGTAGAATCACCAGGTCATATGGTAGTTCTTTGTTTAACTTTGAGGAACAGCCACACTGTTTTCCACAGCAGCTGTACCAGTTTACATTCCCATCAGCAGTGCCAAGTGTTCCAATTTCTCCACATCCTCTTCCGCATTTTTTTTTTTTTAAATCTTAGCCATCTGTGGCATGATTAATTACTTTTGTGTGTGGCCTTTCTAGCTGTGGTCTTGTAACTCCCACCCAGGTGATTCGGTGGAGCTCTGCAAATAAGGTAACTGTGGCCCACTGAGGGGATTGGTCAGTTTTGCCTTAAAAGAGGCAGAGAGGCGAGCCCCACCACCACCAAAAAAAGGAGCGACCCGCAGGAGACGGCGTAATGGGCATCCTGGCTCACGGAGTGAGAAAACTGAGTGCACTGGGTAGAGACTGAAGGCCACAGGGAAGTCCATGCCTGACCCACAAATTTGGGACTTGCCGGCCTCCATGACCGTGTGAGCCATTTCCTTTGTATGGTTCATGAGTTCTGTGAGAAGCTGCAGCGAATTAGGAACCAAAGACAGGGAGTAGTTGATGTTAGAGATGGAGCGGTACAGCAGCTTGGAAAAGTTAGACGTCTGGGACATGTTTAACCTCTGCCCCATAAGAGCCAGTTTTGTGCTGATCCTTATAAAAGAAATTATTTGTTTGCCATCCTACTGGTTTTGATTTGCATCTCCCTAACGGTTTTGGGTAACGGCTAATGGGGAAACCCTGGTGGTGTAGTGGTTAAGTGCTACAGCTACTAACCAAAAGGTCAGCAGTTCAGATCCGCCAGGCACTCCTTGCAAACTCTATGGGGCAGTTCTACTCCGTCCTATAGAGTTGCTATGAGTCGGAATCGACTTGATGGCAGTGGGTTTGGTTTGGGTTAATGGCTAATGGAGGCCCTGGTGGTACAGTGGTTAAACATTTGGCTGCTAACCAAAGGTTGGCAGTTTGAATCCTCCAGCTACTCCTGGAAACCCTATGCGGCATTTCTACTCTGTCCTATAGGGTTGCTGTGAGTGGGAATCAACTTGATGGGAGCAGGTTTAATGGCTCATGATATCGAAGTTCTTTTCATGTGTATGTCTTCTTTTGTGTATCTTCTTTGGTAAATTGTCTATTCAATTCCTTTGTCCATTTTTTGATGGAGTCATTTGCCTTTTTGTTGTTAAGTTTTAGTTCTTTTTATATTCTGAATATTAAACTCTTATCTGATATATGGGTCCCCAGAATTTCTCCCACTCTGTAGGTTGTATATTCACAGTGTTGTTAAAGTCTTTTGATGAGCAAGTTTTTCATTTTGATGAAGTCCAATTTATCTGTTTTGTCTTTTGTTGATTGTGCTTTTGGTGTTGTATCTAAGAATTCATCGTTAAAAACTAGATCCCAAAGCAATACCCCTGTGTTTTCTTCTAAAAGTTTTATGGTTTTAGTTCTTACATTTAGGTTCTTGATGCATTTTGAGTTAGTTTTCAAATACAGTGCAAGATATGAGTCCAACTTCATTCTTTTATATGTAGGGGTCCAATTGTCCCAGTACCATTTATTGAAGAGACTGTTCTTTCCCTATTGCATGGACTTGGCACCCTTGTCAAAAATCAGTTGACCATAAATGTATGAGTTTATTTTTTTATTTTATTTTTTTATTAACTTTTATTGAGCTTCAAGTGAACGTTTACAAATCAAGTCAGACCGTCACATATAAGTTTATATACACCTTACTCCGTACTCCCACTTGCTCTCCCCCTAATGAGTCAGCCCTTCCAGTCTCTCCTTTTGTGACGATTTTGCCAGCTTCCAACTCACTCTATCCTCCCATCCCCCCTCCAGACAGGAGATGCCAACACAGTCTCAAGTGTCCACCTGATATAATTAGCTCACTCTTCATCAGCATCTCTCTCCTACCCACTGTCCAGTCCCTTTCATGTCTGATCAGAGTTGTCTTCGGGAATGGTTCCTGTCCTGTGCCAACAGAAGGTTTGGGGACCATGACCGCCGGGATTCCTCTAGTCTCAGTCAGACCATTAAGTATGGTCTTTTTGTGAGAATTTGGGGCCTGCATCCCACTGATCTCCTGCTCCCTCGGGGGTTCTCTATTGTGCTCCCTGTCAGGGCAGTCATCGATTGTGGCCGGGCACCAACTAGTTCTTCTGGTCTCAGGATGATGTAGGTCTCTGGCTCATGTGGCCCTTTCTGTCTCTTGGGCTCTTAGTTATCGTGTGACCTTGGTGTTCTTCATTCTCCTTTGCTCCAAGTGGGTTGAGACCAACTGATGCATCTTAGATGGCCGCTTGTTAGCATTTAAGACCCCAGACGCCACATTTCAAAGTGGGATGCAGAATGTTTTCATAATAGAATTATTTTGCCAATTGACTTAGAAGTCCCCTTAAACCATGGTCCCCAGACCCGCACCATTGCTCCGCTGACCTTTGAAGCCTTCAGTTTATCCCGGAAACTTCTTTGCTTTTGGTCCAGTCCAGTTGAGCTGACCTTCCATGTATTGAGTATTGTCCTTCCCTTCACCTAAAGCAGTTCTTATCTACTAATTAATCAGTAAAAAACCCTCTCCCACCCTCCCTCCCTCCCCCCCTCGTAACCACAAAAGTATGTGTTCTTCTCAGTTTATACTATTTCTCAAGATCTTATAATAGTGGTCTTATACAATATTTGTCCTTTGGCCTCTGACTAATTTCGCTCAGCATAATGCCTTCCAGGTTCCTCCACGTTATGAAATGTTTCACAGATTCGTCACTGTTCTTTATCAATGCGTAGTATTCCATTGTGTGAATATACCACAATTTATTTAACCATTCATCCGTTGATGGACACCTTGGTTGCTTCCAGCTTTTTGCTATTGTAAACAGAGCTGTAATAAACATGGGTGTGCATATATCTGTTTGTGTGAAGGCGCTTATTTCTCTAGGGTATATTCCGAGGAGTGGGATTTCTAGGTTGTATGGTAGTTCTATTTCTAACTGTTTAAGATAATGCCAGATAGATTTCCAAAGTGGTTGTACCATTTTACATTCCCACCAGCAGTGTATAAGAGTTCCAATCTCTCCGCAGCATCTCCAACATATATTATTTTGTGTTTTTTGGATTAATGCCAGCCTTGTTGGAGTGAGATGGAATCTCATCGTAGTTTTAATTTGCATTTCTCTAATGGCTAATGATCGAGAGCATTTTCTCATGTGTCTGTTAGCCGCCTGAATATCTTCTTTAGTGAAGTGTGTGTTCATATCCTTTGCCCACTTCTTGATTGGGTTGTTTGTCTTTTTGTGGTTGAGTTTTGACAGAATCATATAGATTTTAGAGATCAGGCGCTGGTCAGAGATGTCATAGCTGAAAATTCTTCCCCAGTCTGTTGGTGGTCTTTTTACTCTTTTGGTGAAGTCTTTAGATGAGCATCGGTGTTTGATTTTTAGGAGCTCTCAGTTATCTGGTTTCTCTTCGTCATTTTTGGTAATGTTTTGTATTCTGTTTATGCCTTGTATTAGGGCTCCTAAGGTTGTCCCTATTTTTTCTCCATGATCTTTATCATTTTAGTCTTTATGTTTAGGTCTTTGATCCACTTGGAGTTAGTTTTTGTGCATGGTGTGAGGTATGGGTCCTGTTTCATTTTTTTGCAAATGGATATCCAGTTATGCCAGCATCATTTGTTAAAAAGACTATCTTTTCCCCAATTAACTGACACTGGGCCTTTGTCAAATATAAGCTGCTCATATGTGGATGGATTTGTATCTGAGTTCTCAGTTCTGTTCCACTGGTCTATGTGTCTGTTGTTGTACCAGTACCAGGCGTTTTGACTACTGTGGCTGTATAATAGGTTCTGAAATCAGGTAGAGTGAGGCCTCCCACTTTCTTCTTCTTTTTCGGTAATGCTTTGCTTATCCGAGGCTTCTTTCCCTTCCATATGAAGTGGGTTTATTTTTGGACTTTCAGTTGTCTTCCATTGGTCTTTGTGTCTATCATTTTACCAGTACTAGACTGTTTTGATTACTAAAGGTTTATAGTATGTTTTGAAATCAGTGTGAGTACTCCTGCTTTCTTCTTCTTTTTCAAGATTGCTATGGCTATTCAGGACGCCTTGCAATTTCATATGACTGGCTTTTCCATTTCTATAAAGAATGCTGTTGGAATTTTAATAGAGATTGCACTGAATCTGTAGATCATTTTGGACAGTATTGACATCTTAACAATATCAAGTCATCCAGTCCGTGAACATAGAATTTCTTTCCATTCGTTTAGGTCTTCTTTAATTTTTTTCAGTAATGTTTTATAATTTTCATTGTAAAAGTCTTTCACATTTGTAAAAGTGGCATGGCAGTGGCATCTGACTTCCTCTATCTTCGCAAGGGGGAAGGAGAATCAACATCAACAGCCTAAGGCTGATTCCTATGAGGTGGAGTTCAGAGGTGTCTCCTCTCTCTGCGATCTTTCCCAATTCTGACACCAACTGTCCCTCCCACGATACTCTCTACTTCTCTGCTGGGTTCGACAATTCATTGCAGTGGCCACAAAGAACTCACAAACAATACTCACCATATGGGGTTTATTAGGGGAGTAACAGGTTACGGTTCAGGTTTAGGAATGCTCAGGATACAGTTCTTCCATCAGGACAGCCTCTTCTCAGCCATGCTCACAAACATGCCTCTCTCTGGCCCCTCAGCCTTTGCCCTGCTTGGGCAAGTGTTACAAAGCTCTTTTAACTCTGCCGATAAGTGCCCAGAGGCACCACACTCCACCAGCAAGCCTCCTACCTGAGGGTGCACAGCTTTCTTGCTCCATGGGCTAGGAAGCCCACCATGCCGTCTCCTGCTGAGCTCTCTTCTACCAACACTTCTCTGCCACTGCTTCTTGCTGTCTTCAGTGGTACAGTTCTCTCTCGGTCTCCTGGTTCCAGGAGCATCTCATTGCAGAGATTCTAAATCCAAGGGATGCGCTTTGCTCTTGGCTCTTCTTCCTTGGTGGTGGTGAAATCTTCCTTCTGCTCTGGAATTGGCTGTCGCTTAAGCTAGAGGGGTGGCAAAACTGACCAGTCCCCTTGCTGGGCCACAATCAATTTATTTGCACAGTCCCACCCAATCATTTGGGTGGGAGTTACAAGACCATGCCAAGAAAGGCCACACAAAAGTGATCCATCAAACCGACAGCTGCATTCTTGTTTAAATTTATTCCTTGGTATTTTATTCTTTGAGATGCTATTGTAAATAGAATTGTTTTCTTAATTTTCCTTTCAGATTGTTTGTTGCTGGTGTATAGAAACCCAACTGCTTTTTCATGTGTTGACCTCGTACCCTGCAATTTTGCTGAATTCCTGTATTAGTTCTAGAAGCTTTCTTGTGGATTCTTTGGGATTTTCTATAGGCTCATGTCATCTGCAAATAGGGAGAATTTTACATTTTCCTTTTATTTCTTTTTCTTGCCTCATTGCTGTGGCTTGGACCATTTCTTTGTCAACTGAGATGGTCATGTGGTTTTTCTCCTTGATTCTATCAGATGTTGAACTACCCTTGCATTCTTGGAATAAATCCTACTTTGTCATGGTGTATAATCCTCTTAATATGCTGTCGGATTTGATTTGCTAGTATTTTGTTGAGGATTTTTGCATCTATAGTCATAGGGAATATTGTTCTGTAGTTTTCTTTTGGTGTCTTTATCTGGCTTTTGTATTAGGGTAATGCTGGCCTCACAGAATGAGTTAAGGAGTGCTCCTTCCCTCCTGTCTATTTTTTGGAAGAGTTTGAGCAGGATTGGTGTCAGTTCTTCTTTAAATATTTGGTAAAATTCCTCAGTGACACCATCTGGTCCAGGACATTTTTTTGCTGGGAGGTTTTTGATTACCAATTCGATCTCTTCACTTATGGGTCCGTTGTGATTTTCTATTTTTTCTTGAGTCAGTTTAGGTAGATTGTGTTTCTAGGAATTTGTCCATTCCATCTAAGTTATATAGTTTGTTGGCATACAATCGTTCATACCATTATGATCATTTTTATTTGTCAGGTTGGTTGTAATGTTTCCAACTTCATTTCTAATTTTAGTTATATAATAGGATGTTATGTGATTTAGATGTTCTGCAAACACCTGGGTCCATGGGGCACAGGCTCCTGTATGTACAGGCCTGGGGGCTGCTGTGTGGCATGCAGCCCAGGCAGCTCCCGCTGTGGATACGTCAAGTGAGCACTCAGTCAGGTCATGGCAGGAAGGCTCCAGGTGTTGGCCAGGGCAGTAGGGGAGCAAGCAGTCTTGGTGACCTGACACCCCTGCCCCAGCCACCCCTGAGGTGCCTGCCGACGTTGGGTCCTGGGGAGTAAGAGCAGGTGCCCACTCCTCCCAGCAACAGGAGCACCTGTTCCTGCAGGTGGGGTGTGGCAGAGTGGCCAGTTGGGTTATGGGCTTCCCCTGGAGGGTGCGCACCAGACCAGACATATATGCAGTCAGATGTTGGCAGAATGGATTTGCATCCTCTTTTTTTCTTCGTAGCCTAAAGGTTTGCTGATTTTATTGATCTTTTCAAAGAACCAACTTCTGGTTTTGTTGATTCTGGATTTTCTCCTATTCTGTTTCATTTTCATTCTCTTTCCCCATGGATTGCATTTGTTCCCCATCCCCCAATTGTTGAAGCTTTTAATAGTCCATCTGTTCACCAACCGCATCTATTATTGAGACCACCCTCCAGAATGTGTGTGACTATCAAGGACTCTGATCCAGAGCACGTGTTCTCCTAGTGTTTTGAAGATTTCCTTGTACTTCAGAGAAAAAACAAGCAGCAAAATACAGCAGTTTTCTGATAGTCCACTGCTCCGGGATTGCTGTCATTACTTTATGTAGGCTGCAGTGGACTGTTTATTTAGGGCCTTTTCCACAAAAAAAAAAAAAAAAAAACTTTTTTTTTTTTGTTTCCACATGTAGATTCAATTCTGTTACCTCCGCAGTCAGTAGCCTGATTCCACCAGAGGGCGCGCTGGCCCTTTGACTTAGCCAGCAGGGACAAGGTGCTGCTGTGTAAGGGCCCAGTCTCCGCAATCGTCTGCGCACTGTGCAACCACAAATCCTCATGGGGAAAGGTCTCCACTGCTCGCTCTGGCACCAGGCAGCCACTCTAGGAATGAGTTGCAGCGCCCCCACCTCTGCAGTGGGGCTGAGGGATAAGTGAAGGTAGCCAGTTGGCATTCGTGATTCACACATGTTAAGATCAACAGCTTATCCCTTCACTAAGCTCTTCCCTGGTTGATTTAAGTGTCTGATCTGTTCCCAGTGTCCCAAAATAGTTTGCTCTAATTGCTCTTTCCTAGGCAATAGATGGTTTTGTGGAGGGATGAACCTTTAGAATTTCCTAATTTGCCACTTGTGTAACTACACTTTGCTTTTAAAGTTTTAACTTTTGCAAGAAACTTATAGGCAAGCCCTTTTCCTTTGGCATTCAGAATTCTATTGTTCCCCTCAATCATGCTGATTATTCCCAGATGATTCAGGGCAGTTACAGCCTGTAGGCATTGCTCACTGACCCCTCCACCCCCCCCCGCCCCCCACCCCCCACCCCAGGGGGCAAAGCTGGCTATTCCGGGAGGATTCCACCTCTCAGTCCATTAGGCAGCCCCCTGATGGATATTAAGAATTACACACAGTGGTCTGCCTGCAAAAGCTAAGTCTGACCCCATACTCCTGGGCCAAAGGCAAGCACAGTTCGTAGTTTGCAACTGGCGACACCAGGTCTATCACAGCCCTCACTGCCACAGAGGGGGAAGAGCACATACAATAGATACGTTTTCCAACTGTTGAATGTCACCTTATTATTGCTTCAGTGTTCATTTAGGTGCTGTAACTTGCTGACTGGTTTCTATAGTTCTGAGTCTGTTGGTTGTCACATTATTTTTTTGTTGGGGGGTGGTGGGAGCATTCGTATGCGTACACCACCATCTTGCCCTAAGCTGAAAATGCTTTTTCATTACAGGACACCTATTGACAAAGAATGCATTCAGGCACTTAGCACAGGGCGTGGTACATAGTAACTGATAACACATATAGAGTACTTAACCATTATAGTAGCTTCAAGAACTGGTCCATGTACTAAAGGGTACATGCAGAAAATAGACACATGCTCTGGCTTCCAAGATTGTAGATATATATACAGTATACATACATGTATATATACATATATATTAGTCGTTGAGGTAGATTTTTAAAAACTTTATTTGGAAAGAATCTCAAATGTACAGAAATGTTGCATAAATAATAACAGCACAATGAATACCTGTGTACCCTTTGCCCAGATTCACCACTGTTAATTTTACCCCATTTGCTGGATAAAGTCCCCCTTTCTGTCTTTTCTCCCCCACACATTCTTCAAAGGCCTTTACCCCTAAATACTTCAGTTTGTATTTCCTAAGAATATTCTCTTGCATAACTCTGTATGGTTGTCAACTTAAAAAAATTTTACCATTGATTTAGTACTTTTCTCTAACGTTATCATTTGTATTTCAATTTTGTGAGTTGACACCATCAACATTTCCTTCCTCTGGTAGAGTCCAGTATAGGGTCAGGTACAGGATTTAGTACGTCTCTTTGGCTTCATTTAATCTGGAACATTTCCACAGCCTTTCATTCTCTTTGAGGACATGGGCATTTTTAAAGAATATAGTCCTCCTGCCCAATGTTTTTTAACAGACTGCTCCTTCAGGGTTTTCTGAGGTCTCTTCTCTTTAAGATTATATATAGGTTATTCATTCCTGACTAGAATATGCATAGGTGATGGTGTGTCCTTCTCAAGGTAGCACACTGGGAAGCATATGATGTCCATCTCTCTCTCACGGGCGATGTTAATTCTGACCACTCATTCAAGGTGTTGTCTTATTTCTCGCCTGTATAATTACTGGTTGTTATTTTTATCCACCATTAAAATTAATAAGCAGTCTGAGGGGAGACACTTTGTGACCATGAACGTGTCAACATTTTTTAAAGTACATGTGGAAAAGACAAAGGAAGTAACTATAAACCATAATGACAACTCTTGGATGGGTTAATGTGGTAGGATTAGGGAGATTTTTTTCTCCTTATATCTAATATTTTTTTATCATACTACTTTTCTAATGTAGATTTTAAGCATGGAGTTTACAAATGTCGTGTTGCTGCTTGGTAGGAACAAAGGTTACTTTTAATTTTAAACCTTATATGAAAGCCTTCTATAAATTATCTTAATGTTTCTAAGAATATATTACTGCTTTCCTTTCTATTCTTGTTTTGGCCAAGTCCCATTAAATATCAGATGCCTCAGCAAAGCTCAAGGTATCCACATTAGCGTTTCAAAATCACCCTCAAGGGGATATAATTGAGTTTATTCTTGTCTGTTGTCTTAAGTTTTTTTATTCAAAAATAGCATCTACTTCAAAATCATAGAAGTAGTAAAAAGTGCGATTTCAAAAAGCCGCAACTCTTTAATGTGCGTGTTTTTTCTTTTTTTTTTTTTATAGCCCCTAATGGTAACCAAGACATGTCAGCCTGGTTCAGTCTATTTGCAGACTTGGATCCACTTTCAAACCCAGATGCTATTGGACACTCAGATGATGAACTTCTTAATGCCTGACTGCAGTTATGTCTCTTCAACAGCCTTGAGAGATCAATTTTGCAACATACAGCTTTTGTGAAAAGGAGTTTATATTGTATCCACACACAAAGCATGGTGTTTGCGAATACTTGTCAGCCAACATTAGACAGGTGGTAAAGATCACATTTGAATATATTAAGTACACCCTTAATATCTTGGATTTGTGATTCTTGATAATATGTGGAAAACCTGAGGAACAACTGAGTCCAAAATGGTTAGATACCAAAGTTTATTTAAAAAACAGGTAGGGATAATTCTGTCAATACGGAGTTAGGTTTGCTTCTCTGGAAAGCCTTTTATGTTTAAGTTACCTGTGAGAATTCTATATGTAGATAAAGTACAGCATGTAGACTGGGTTGTGGTTTGGGGTTGGGCTTTAAATAAAACAGTGGCAGAGGGAATTATCTGTTGTGGAAAATAGCCACTAGAACCCAACTAACTGCCTTCAGTTAGAAAAGTAAAATAAGATTTGAGAACTCAATTTGCTTTAATGAAATCACAAACTCAGTGCTTGTTTTTTTCCATTTGCAGGCTAAAATTTAATGTTACTTAGCTTTTTTCATTCATACAAAAACCACAGCACCCTCTAAATCCAATATTGAAGTTGGTTAATTTACTAAGCCCATTCTCCAAAGGAATGGAAAAAAATCTCTTTTCATCTCATAATCCATAAAAATGTCCACTGATATTCAAGACATTGAATAAGTAGGTGTCTTCAGGCCTAGTTTTACACACAGTGCTATAGTAGTATGCATCATTCATATTCTTCCAGAAAAGAAAATGAGGGGAGAACATTCTCTAAGCAACTAGCAATAGTATTCCTGAAAGTACCTAGAAACTGCTACTTGAATGAGGGAAAAAGTTTAGAGCACATTATTACTATGTGTGTACTTAATCCTATTTTTCTTGACATGATGTAACCCAAAATACCTTCTGGCAGAAATACAGAAAACTCTTCCTGGTCAATAGCAGTGTCTTTTTCCGCTGAGCCTTTCTGTGCAGAGGTGACATCATCTGCAGCTCCATATGATTACTAAGCAAAAACTTTCATCACTAGAGGGTTTAGAATCCATGTATTGGGGGAAAACTAATCGAAGTTTGTGTAAGCTGAAGAAAACATAGCCACTGTTTACACGCATCTATCACTCAATTTCCTGTTCTTTTTTCTTGCCCCACCCCTTTATTTTTGAGGCAGTTTTCCAGGTTTCTTATTTTTTGTCACACAATCTACTAAATCTTCATAAGAAAACTAAGTTGTTCACTGTAGTTTCCACATGTTCCTTCTTCTAAATAGGCTTGTTTAGGGGATAACTGTTTCTAATGTCTGAATCATTGTATATAAAAAAAAAACTTTTTTAGGAATGGACCAGAGTAGGTAAAATGCAGTCCACTTCCCATCCCAAGCAGTCCAGACTACTAGGATCTTAACTGCCTGCAAGCTCTCTAGAAAACCACTACAGGCACCAAGTACTGCACAGGCTGGAAAGACATTATCTGAGGGTCAGGAACACAGACTCTGGCAAAGGTCAATAAGAGTCCTTCTTCAACGTCTTTTCATGTGCTTATTCCTGTTTCTTTACTCAGTATTAATAAGGTGTTATTGCTTCAGAAGCATATTTTAACTCTCCCTTTTTATTCAGTGAAATTTCCCGGAATGCAATACTGTCAGGATTCAATCACCAAGTTTACAAATGTAAATCAATCTAAACTCTATGCCCATAGTGATTCTGGTGCTCTCACCTCCCAATGAGTACCTCAGAATGCTGACTTCGCGCTACTTTTTGTTTGCAGCGGTAGCCTTATGAATGCAATAGTTCAAAGGTATCTGTATATCCCTCACATGCATGTGAAGCAATCCCTGATGTTTAAATGAAGATACGACAATAAGTAGGAAAATCAGTAGTTGTAAATTCCAGACCATGAATGTGAAGGGGTAACATCCTCAATTTTCTAAGAGCAAAGGTTCTCAAAAAATAGAAGCATACGAGAGATTTGTATTATTAGTCTTAGTTTCTATAACACTTTCTCTTTCAGCACAGACTAGGTAGTTGCCCATTTCGCCCGAAACAACATTAATTGCCTAAGCAAGTCCTGCTACAACTTTAACAAGCCCAACAGCTCAACTTTTGAAAAGCATATTGTATTAGAATGAAGGCAACCATATTTTCTCAAGATTAGTTATTTGAAGTTCAGTCACTAGAGGTCAAAAATATAAATTTTGTTATGTTAAACCTAGATTGCTGATATAGGAAACCAACCACATATTCAGTAAAGGGAGGTAGGAAGGACAGGATAAGTGTGTAACAGAAAGGTAGGCTGGTTGCTATTTGTCTCAGTCTCTATCATCCATTCAATAAAAAGTAAATTAACCTTAACCAAAGGTAGACTGAGAACACCTCTCAAAAAAAAAAAAAAATTGACACTTTTTATACTAAAAGGGTGGGGGGGCATTTGACACCTATCTTTTTTTTTTTTGTATCAGATAAAAAATCCCAGAAGAGCTCTAATTTGCCTACTGTTTCTACAACCACTTTATAGGAAAGGCAGAAATACCAGGGCATATGTTACGATCAGATCAGTGTAACTAACTTTCTATTTGAGATGTTTCATTAATTGTAGAACATAGCTCTGATATGATTAGAAACAAATTGTATTTCAACAAAACAGGTTTCAGTATTTGCACATTGAAAAGGTGTATTTCAACTGTGGATATTTATTTTACATAACTACCTTTCGACTCTCTAGAAATGTAGAGGTCTTACAGCATTAAAACAAAGGAAGTTTGTGCTGTTTTTTTGAACTTCTTTTAATAAAGTTTACAAGATTGCATAAAATGGTCTATTTCCTAAAGTGGTCGATACAAATCCATTTATTGTTTGTTTTCCCTAATCAGAAACTTAGGTTTTACCTAATGACCATAGTAGAAAAGTAGATTGAATTGATACCTCAGAAAGTAAATAAAACTGGGCAGTTAATATCCTTGTAAGACTGATTAATCTTTTTTAATTTGCCATATGTAGAAGGGGACTATGTAAAGTATGGGAAATAACAGAATGTGTGTTCTTTGTGTAAATAGTAACAAAATGCAAACTATCAAATATCGAAATTTTGAGCCATTAGAAGCAATAACCAATGAAATATAAACCATAGTTTTTAACCCGTTATTAAAAGAAGAAATAAAAAGAAAGCCAGAATTGTTTCCAGTTATTTCTATCTTTCATAGAGTTGGTAGGGCCCTGCATTCCTTTACCTTGAGCAATGAAGCAGCCCCAGGATCTCAGGATGCAGAAATTAAACTAGGAAACAAACACAAACTTTAGAATTCAGCAGTAATGAAAGTAATTCATTTAAAACAACAGTAAAGTGTTTAAATATAGCAAAAAAAAAAAAAAAAAAAAACTTGAGAAACAGGATAGAAAATCTTGGTTTGTCAAGATGGGTCACATCCAAAAATCCAATATAAAATATCTTTGTCCATCTTTTATGTACCATTTAAAAGAAGACTGAAGAGTTCAATAAAAACTGTCCTTGGCATTTAGTGTCAAGACATGGTTCCTCACACAGTGGTGCAAATAAACCAAGAGCCAAAGAATGAATACAAAAGGAAGATAAAGGCCTGCTTAGCGTTGATAGGTAAGATTTTTGAAATGCAGGTCTTTTACCTTAAAAAAGTTGTTTCCTCTTTGCCATTTCAAAGTAATAGTCTCTCATTTATAAGTGTGAAAAATCCCCAAAACTAGACAAACCACAGCCCTACCATCCAGGAATAACTACTGTTAACACTGCACATTCTCTGTTATTCTTTATAGTGTCTTTGGGCACACACATGAATTAAACTGTGATCTAGGTGATTTCATTTTATCATATTCTCTCTCTGAAATGGGCCTACCAAATTATAAAGATTAAAACATAACCTTTCTAAGCCTTTTTCTCAAAAATTCAAGTTAAAAAAAAAAACCGCGAAGAAAGTGACTGAAGTCAGTTTCTACATAAAAGTTGTGCTCCTCAAGAAATATACTTCTCCTGAATTTCTGTAGCTATAGCAACATTGGAGCCCTAGTGGCAAAGTGGTTAAGAGCTCGGCTTCTAACCAAAAGGTCGGCAGTTTGAATTTACCAGCTGCTGTTTAGAAACCCTATGGGGTAGTTCTACTCTGTCCTATAGGGTCACTGTGAGTTGGCATCAACGACAGCGGGTTAACAGGTTATAGCAACATTAAAAACAAGAGAGCTTGAGGGTTTGTGTCACTTTCTTGGTCAGGAACTGGTGTCTAACCAGCTGATGCTTGCTGGCATTTGTACACAATGAAGAGGACCACAAGAGAACAAGGCAGTGTCCCAATGGCAAATAATCTGTGATACTAAACATACACATTTTATCAGTGTCACTTGTACAGGAGAAACTTAGTGGTTAAATTTGAGTTCTAGAGTCAGACTTGGTTCAAATCCAGACTTTGCCATTTCCCAGTTGTATGGCCATGGATAAGTTAAAAGTTTTATTATCTGTAAGATAGTAAAACTAGCAGTACCTGCCTGAATAGGGTTATTGTAAGGATTATGGTAGAGAGGAGCAAGTGCCTGGCATTTGGTAAGTTATCAAGTGTGTTACCTAATTGTAATTTTAGCTCAACATCCTTGGCTATATGATACTTCACAAGCTAAAATGAATTTTACAGGACCACGCTCCATAACGAAAAACTCTTGTCTTACCTAAGAAAATATAAAGATGGTAATGATAGTTTGCTTACAGTTTTAGAAGCTATTTTCATATTCACTAGCCCATTTAACTGACAGCATTATCAGTATTTCCTTCATCTCATAAATAAGAAAATTGAGGTTCAAAAAGGTGACTTTCTTGCAAGAGCCCATGACCGTTAAGTAGCAAAGCCAGAACTCGTACCTAAATTGTGGCCCTAACTCCAGGGCTTTCTGCGTCTCCTCTGAATCATCCCAGTGATCTCAAAAATAACTTCTAAAGACATAGGACTGAGACAAACAGTTACACTCCTGTTTTTTAACCATCAGAGTGTCCATGACAGTCTTCTATAAAACATGATTCTAAATAATTCCACCCATGAGTAATGTGCTCCCTTAAACAATCAACTATATGAGACCAAGCAGTCAACGTTTACCCAAATGCAAAGATGAGAAGACAATGAGAGGTAGGAAAGCTAGATCAATGGAAAGAAAACAGAAATGAGAAAGCTGACACATTGTGAAAATTTTAACCAATGGTACGGAACAATTTGTATAAAAATTGTTAAATGGGAACCTAATTTACTATGAAAACTTTCACCTAAAACAAAATAAAATAGTAAAATGACAACAACGATTCAGTAGAACTAATCCATACTTGTGTGTAAAATCAAATAGTTATAGTCTATGGAGATAAATTGTTTGAGGAAGATGCATATTTTGCTGAAAAGACAAGTATTTTATTTTTTATATCAGCAATTTGGAGATACTTATTAAAAGGGAAGTAGAAAGGATGTCTTAAAACCTCGTTTCACCTCTGCATTAAGATACCAGATCAACCCAAAGATAGATACACAGGGGCTCTATCTAGAGCGATCCTTTTCAAATCATTTAGATTGCAACCCATTTTTATATGACAACGTATATACGTGTATCTGTATCTAACAAAAGTTTTAGACACAAAAAATATTTTCATGTGTGGATATATTCTAATGTTCCCTATTGCTTCATTTTATAAAAAAAGGCTGGTTGGAATCATTTAACTCATTTCAAGACCCAAACTTGCAGTTTGAAAAACACTAAGCCAAAGAGTATGAAGGCTATTTGTACTATCATACCATGTTCTAAACCAAAAAAAAAAAAAACCAAACCCACTGCCGTCGAGTTGATTCCAACTCATAGCGACCCTACAGGCCAGAGTAGAACTGCCCCCATAGACTTTTCAAGGAGCGCCTAGCGGATTCGAATTGCTGACCTTTTGGTTAGCAGCGGTAGCACTTAACCACTACACCACCAGGGTTTCCAACCGTGTTCTAGTAGAGGCTAATATATATACACATATTTAAAAAGCACACCAAACCTTAGCAAGGGGGGAAAAAAAACCCTGGAATTGCTATATATCCTGCCACGAAGAGGATACTGTATTTCAGACACAGCCACTAAAAAGCAAGCAAAGGATAAGGGCCATTATAGGCTTTAAAACTTTTTTTGTAAAGTTAATACTTTTGAACCAAAGCCCCCCGCCCCCCGCCAAAAAAAATGGGGGAATAAAAACACTCAATTTGAGATACAGAAATTAAGGGATTACACTTCTCACCTCTGTAATGATGGTGGGGAAAGACTAAGGGAAAAAAAGGGAGAAGTTTTTATGTGCCAGTTTGAGAGTTTCTCTTTGCATTTGATGTTGTTAAACTATAAACTTAAATTTGTAAAAATAAATTTATAATGTAACTGTATTAAAAAAGTTAGTTATCCCTAAACTCTGGTTAATTTATCCTCCCAGAAATAATTTTAATAAAGTAATCTAGTGACCACTTTTTACGACTGACAGCTGTGGTGACTTTTTACTTCACTTAAAATGTGTCCTTGCTTTCTAAGTGATTACAGTGTAGTCTTCATTAGGGGCATATCTGAACAGCTCCTCCATCATGTGGATACAGACCAAACCCCTCAGGCTTAACTGTCTTGCATAGATAAACCATTGTCACAGAGGAGGAACACGGCTGCTTTAGTGAGAATGAATTACTAACACAAAACAAACCTTATACACTTCAGAATGAACGTAAGTGACTATGCCAGTTAAGTCACCTCTAACAAACTGTGAGGTGCTGAATTACTTAAAAACATGTATGTCTTCCAGTGTGTTTGCTTATACTTTAATGTTTGCCACCAAGACCAAGTACTTTCAGTACTAGAGCAATTAAGGAAGTAGCAAAAAAGTAGTAACAACTGCCAGTATTATATATCCTGCTACTTAACAAAACTCATTTTTATATCAATTTGTGAAAGAGACATACTATTTATAAAAGTTATTTCAGGTTACAAAATGTCTGAAAAGAAATATTTGAATTTTTGAGGCAATATTCATAAAAGTACACACAAAAAAGCCTCAAGAACAGACACTTTATTTTTAAAAGTTCTATTTTCTTGTGAGGCAGCAACAAGTGTCCAGGTACAGGGAATACATAAGTACATAGTTATAATATTTATCATCACTGGAAATGCTGTTTTGGTGGGGAGAATTTTGTTAGAAAAACAAATTTTTTTTTAAATTGCTTTTTAAAAAGATTTACAGAGCTTCAACAGAGATGAAAGATGAAGAGTTTAAAAAAACATAAATTATATTCTTCAACAGGATTGTATAAACAAAATATTGTTCAGGGCTGCTCTGCTTATCATTAATTTAGGCAGAGTAAAAACTTAAACCTTAAAGTGCGGAGTTAAATATTCTTAGCTTTATTTTGCAAATTCAGCACTTTCATCGGTCCTGTTTTGAGACATCAAAATCCCAAACTTTAAGGAATGAAACTTAAGTTTAGAATCCCCACCCCACTCCCTCTCCCCCGCCCCCACTGCCGCCGAGTCTAGGAAAGTAAATTCAGTAGTGGCAATTTTTATTTCTTTTAACAAAAGAAATAAAATCTTGACAACCTAGTCCTAATCCTGGCCATACAGACGGTTTTAAATTCTGCCATTTTTTTTTTTTTTAATACCGTCTTCCAGTAAACACCAACCATTAAAAAAAAAAAATTTTTTTTTTTTTTTAAAGGCCTTTCGTGTTGCCAGTTATTCCACAGTTAGCAATAGCACCTTCTAAAAGGCTGATCTGACTTGTGGTCATAAATATAAGATACGCTTTAAACAAAATGAAGAATCCAGGTCAAAAATAATTTTGGCAACCATGCTCACCATATTAACCAGAGAGGTAAAATGGGTTATTTTAAAAACATAATTGCTCACAAAAGCCATGACCAGTTAAAGACTTAGTCATGATCAGAAATAGTAAACTTATATAAGTTTTATCATCAAAAGGAAGAACTTGTCTAAGGTAGAAAGTAACTAAGATTGACAAAGTGAATAATAACCAGAGAATAAAGCTTCTTTTGCTGAAAGATAGATGCTACCCATCTCTTTTACTGTAATGGAAGTAAATTTAAATTTCTAAAAATTTGAAATTATAATCCTGTTGAAGCTATTCTCATTTTTTACCTTCTATACAGTTTTCTATAGAATAACATGAGAACTAGGGAACGTAACTATAGAAAACAGTATTATACATTCTACTGAGAATAGACACCTGTGAACTAGGGGTTAAATAAAACAGCTGAATGGACCTACAGTTAATATTTTTTTAAGACTGCAATAAAGCTTATATGCTTAAAAATTAGCCCTTTGGCACTGGTGGTTAGGGTTGTTTGTACCTTGTACCCTTCTTTTTCAAATCTCAGGCTCTCTTTCTCCCAAACCTGAGGGATCCGTTTGGTTTGTCATACAATTCATTTACTTGCAAGTTCACATTCTCCTTAGAACCAAATATTAAGCTAGAAGTTCTGTTTTTAAGACTATGTAAATAATCAATCTTAAACTTTTCTTCCATTACAACTTTAAATTACTTTAGATTAAAGATACATGGTAACTCCACAGAAGGGTGTGAATGAGACAAACTCGCACAACAGAGTAAAAGGGAAAAACTGTTTACAAAGTGGCATTCTAGGTGTAAGATACCATTGTGACGTGTAGGGAAGGAGACAGAAGAAGAAAAGTGTAAGGCAAAGAAAAGAGCAGAGATTTAACCGACTTCAGGTAATCCTAAAACGGAAGTTTTGGGGTTTTTTTTAACCTTGTTTTTAACTTCCTCCTCCACCGTTCAGTTTACCTTTCCTTCTGCACCTCTGATGGAGTGGATGGATGCTCAGTGGTGAAATGGCATAATCAAGAGGCATAATAACAGAGAAGGTAGAGAAATAAAGTTCTCAAAAACCACCAGCCAGAAAATTCAGCCCCCAAATAACTGAGCTTTTACCGCTTTAGAAGCCATAATGTAAAGTCCCAAGTAAATCAGCTTTGGATGGAAAAGGTAGCAAAAATCACCCGACTTACAAACTAAAACCTGACAGACAGACTTACGAACGTCTGGATTTATCTGACTTACCTAAATATGCCGCCATTTTAAACTTACAGGGCACC
The DNA here is from genome assembly GCF_030014295.1 of Loxodonta africana. Classification (NCBI taxonomy): domain Eukaryota; kingdom Metazoa; phylum Chordata; class Mammalia; order Proboscidea; family Elephantidae; genus Loxodonta; species Loxodonta africana. The sequence continues at coordinate 43,339,103 of NC_087347.1, forward strand.
TTTTAAAATACTTAACTGCTTTAAAGGTGCGATGAGTATAAGGTAGTCCTTTCAGAAGATTTATTGCTACCACTAGGTTTTCTCAATGAGCTACGTCTCGACAAAGTGATGTACTGACTGTCAAAGCAGAACTCCTTTTATAAGTATTTAAGATTTTATTCTGCCTACAATATGTATAGGAAAATTAAATTATTGCATCATAAGATAGTACATAAAAATCTCAGAAGGATGCTTTTTATCAGCACTGTTTGCTGAAACTCATTTTTTTGAAAAAAAGAGCAGCTCCTTAACGTCACTACCACATACCCAGAAATGAAATTATCTGTTATCCTGTGATACTGGCAGTGATGTGTATTAGGACGAACCCAAATCCAAAACTGCATGAATTTTTCAGAGGTGCCTGCTGTTTATGCTCCAAAGTTATCCTTATCTGTTTTCCCCACTGTGTGGAATGCTGCGGAGGAAGCTAGCAAAATCTGTAGGCAACAAATCTCAGTGCCAACCACCATAAAGAAAATGTCAGTCACAAGATTCTGCGGCTACGGATTGCTATTCAATGGATTACACTCCTGGCAAACTACTAACCCTGACCAAATCCACAAGACAACAACATCACAAAAGCAAAGGAGGGAATCCATGCACAGCCATTTCAGGATCTCCTGGGGCTATGATACAGTGATGGTTAAAGGCAGAATGAGATCTGCGGTAAAGGAGAAAGATCATGTGATACACATTTCGCAGAGTAGGAAAGGGACTCCTTACTCCTAGCTGGCAATCAACGCTGGGTAATTTCCTTTTGGTTCACTGACTTTAAAACCAAGTTCCAATGATGGGTGAGAACATATTAAAGCACTTGTCTCTGGACTATAATTTTTCTGACCACATCGTGAAATGTGTACAGGAGTAGTGAAGAAAACATCAGTTTTACAAACATTTCACCCAAAGCACAAACTTCTGACATCAAAAAAACATAAATCACATAATGTACTAATATTGCTTTTTATCTCTTTTCATATATATGTGTCCAATGCATTTACCTATCAATTCTGGTTTGGGAGGAGAACATAGTCATGAGTTTAAGACTGTTGGAAAAATGTCAACAATTAATCCCTTTGGTCCCAAAGCTGAAAACAGCTGAGAAAAGCACACATCTAGAAAGGGAAACAAGAAACAGAGGCCACCAAGGAATCTTTTGAACATCCTGTTTCAGAAAATGTAACATTGGAATTATAAAATAGTCGTTTTCATATAAAAGATGGTTCTTGCAGCATCGTTCACGTCTCCCTTCAGGATTCATGTTTGCAGGGATCAGTTGTTTTTTTAAGTCTAATTTGAGAACAAAAGCAATGAGATATCAGCCCTCGAAAAGTAAAGAATGAGACCTTTCTTGTTTCAATCGTGCTTTAGGAAAAAGCAGGCTAAGAACTGAGGGTTGGCCTTCATGAGCAGGGCAGAGCCATCAGAGAGGCTGCTTCCTTCTAGAAGCCTCACTGTCACATGTTGCTGTGGAAAGCTGGAGCACATCACTGCCAACTGGGAGCGCATGATGCCGTCAGAGTCAAGTGATCTGAGGAGGTTCTCAGTTTCCCAGAACAATGGCCACACAGTGCCGGGACTTAACCTTCAGCTTCCTCGATGGGTTCTGGTGGTGGAAGTAGAGAGGATGACGGCATGACGGTACTCGTTCCTCGAGAGACTCGGTCTTGCTCTGTGTTTGTAGACACGGAGGCCACAGCAATAGGCTGCAGCAGAGTGGTTGTCATGCCAGTGGTGACTGTCAGGCTGTGGCCCGAGCCCTTGAGGGTAAGATCTGGTGTGGGAAGGAGTGGCTTGAGGATGCTGACGAGGCAGAAAGCTGAGCCACTTTTAGGAATAAAATTCACCTTGTTCTTGTCAGGACAGTAAAAAGCTGGAATTTCATGAAGTTGTTTTGGCCTAGACACAGAATAGACAAAACAACACTTTTAGGTCACTCAACACTGGAAATAAGTATTTTTATTTATTTTTACAACAGTTAACTCAGAGATACATAAATGGAAGGCAAAACTTGGGCTATTAAAAACTTTGATGACTAAGAAAGAACTTGGTACCGAGAGAGTGGCATGCTGCTCTAACAGATACCTAAAACGTGGAAGTGGTTTTGAAACTGTGACTGGGAAGAGCTGCGACAGTGGCAGAGGACCCAGTGCAGCAGAGAACCTGCAGCAGCAGAGAACCGACAGCAGCAAAACCAGGAGACCAGCACCAGACAGCACTGGAGCCGACCCACAGAGCGAGAGAGCTGAGTGCCTGTGCACAGCAGGCTTCCTGGCGGAGTGGGGTGCCTCCAGGCACTTACTGGTACAGCTACAGAGCTTTAGAACACTTGACCCAGCAGAGCAGATGCGGGTGTGAGGCCCTAGAAGCTGAGATGCCAAAAAAAACATGAAGCAGAAGCTAAAGAGACAAGGAACACAAGAAGCTGAGCTGCCTCAGTCTCAAAAGGTATGGCCATGACCACAGGGGTTTCAAAGGGTGGAGCCATGGCCTCTGGTGTTTCTAAGGGTGGAACTGCCACTCAGATGGTTGAGGAGAATGGTGTGCCTAAAGCTGAGGGAGCAGAGTTGCCGTACCAGTGGGACTGGAAGGCAAAGTTGAGGCCTAGAGCCAAGGGGCCTCTGCTGAGAACCTGGAGAGCGTGGCCAATACCTAGAGTCCGAGGGCAGGGACACTGTGTAAATATTCTCAGAGAACAGGGGAGTATTTTCAAAGCTTTGAGGGCTAATGTAATGTGTTCTGCTGACTTGCTTGGTGCCTGTTATGCTTTCTTTTCCTCCAATTTTGTCCATCTGTTAAGGAAATCTCTAGCTTGTGCCTGTTCTGCCACTGAACCCTTGGAAGCAGATAACTTGTATTCTAGATTTCACAGATGAAGAGAAATTTTTGGATTTTGGACTTGGGAGTTAAGACTTTTGCTATGATATGACAGGGTGAATATGCTTTGCATGTTACAAGAATGTGATTTTTGGGGGGCCAAAGGGTGAAATGTCATGGGTTGAATTGTGTCCCCAAAAAAATACATCAACTTGGTTAGGCCATGATTCCCAGTACTGTGTGATTGTCCTCCATTTTGTGACTGTAAACTTAGGTTGAAAGATTAGGGTGGGATTGTAATACCACCTTACTCAGGTCACCTCCCTGATCCAAGGTAAAGGGAGTTTCCCTGGGTGTGGCCTGCACCACCTTTTATCTCTCATGAGATAACTGGAAAAGGAAGCAAGCAGGGAGTTGGAAAACTCATACCACCAAAAAAGCAGCACCAGGAGCAGAGCACATCCTTTGGGCCCAGGGTTCCTGCACCTTAGAAGCTCCTCGACCATGGAAAGATTGAGGGCAAAGACTTTCTTCCAGAGCCGACAGGGACAGAAAGCCTTCCCCTTGAGCCGACGCCCTGAATTTGGACTTGTAACCTACTAGGCTGTGAGAAAATAAATTTCTCTTTGCTAAAGCCATCCACTTGTGGTATTTCTGTTATGGCTGCACTGGATAACTAAGACAAGCTTCAACTTCCAAGGACCAACGTTGTATTAGACATATGACTCAAAACACATATGCTGGAATGCTAGAAGGGAAGTATTCACCGTTGCTGCTTCCAGTTCCCTGGTGAGCTCCGGTGCCCTACTGGTGGCTCTGGATACCGCTAACTGCTTTCCAATGTAGATCTAAGATTGCCAATATGAATAATGAACTTCCTAAGGCAAAACTTTAGAGATAAAAATATGTTCTACTATCATGGTTTTTTCCAAGGCTTGTGGGAGAACCTAAGTAAATCAAGACTCAGGTGGAAAAGATCCTATGATCATAAGATCAAAGTACAGTTCTTAGCTCTCCCTATAACAATTCCATTCAATAAAAATCTAAGTAAGCCAAGTTTGCACTAGATTCTGAGAGCACAAAGATGAAGTATGAGCCCTGCCCTCAAGCTCCTAATCTACACATGGGAAATGGACTAAATTTGTAGTTCTTAGGAGGAGGGAACAGCTGGGGACAGAGTATGTTTCAGTACAATTTGTCTCCTTTGTAATTCTATATATTTTATTTGATGCATTTCAAAACATTATTCTGAGAAGGAATCCATAAGTTTCACGAGACTGCCAAAGGGGTTCACAGCACAAAAAGGTTAAGAACAGGGGGCAGAGCGAAGATGGCAGCTTAGTCACACACACCACAGTCTCCCTGTCCCCCCTTCCCGCCTTGCACACCAAAGATCAAAAAAACTGAGTAAAACAGAAGCAGATAACAATTCAGGAAACCTGAACATGAAAAAGGAAGTCTAAGGACTGAACCGAATACTGACTGAAAGGAGTAAGGAAAGCAGAGAAAAAGGAGTAAAATGGAATGGCAGGGGTCAGCCAGCATCCAGGCCCGCCGTGGCTAAGTTAGGACAAAGCCAGCAGCGACCCTGGATGAAGAAAACAGCATGGCAACTTCACGACTTTCCCAAAAGGGATAAAGAACCTCTATGGACGCACACACAGAAAGAAGCAAAGACAGGGAGGGTACCAAATCCTGAACTGGAAATACTCAGGAGCAGTGGCCCTTGTCCCCAGATGCTGAGTGCACGCATGAGGTGGTAGACTCACTGAGTGTTGGCAGAAGCTCTCCCACTCGACCGGTCCCTCAGGGGCATCCCCTCCTTGCACTTGAGAAAGGAAAGGTTCTGCTCGCTGGCTGCAGCAGACACGGGTACCCTGGCTCCCACGTATCTTAGCAGGAGGAACGCACACTCCCTCACATCCCATCCTCCTGATCAGAGGCAGCAGAGGGCTCCATACCCCAACTGCTTTGCCTGACTGGGGAACCATGACACTAGCCTATCCTCTTCTCAACCATACCCACTACTCCCCCTTGCCCTCTCGATGAGCAATAGACTAGGCGGATCCCTGTGTGTGACTGACTGCCACCTACTCCCCCCAAGGGCCTGGTGGAGGACACCAGCAGCGGAACAGCGAGAGAGTTTGCCAACTCCTTCCTTCTCCTTCCCCACATCTGGCGCAAGGTGGCACTTCTGTGAGTGCAACCACCAGGCGTGACTCAGCCTGCCCAGCGAGGGGCAGAGGAACTATGACTGTGCACACATTGCACTGCAGCCCCTCCCTTCCTCTGCCCCTACCAAATGACACAAGACGGCATCACTGTGCTTGCATTTGCCAGGGGCAACTCTCTCCCTTAACCCTGCCCAGGGAAGAGCAGAGGAAACACAAGTGCGTGCACATCCCCCAGCAGCTCCTTCCTCCCTATCCTTGCCCGATGCGCACACCTCTCAGACGTGACTCTATCCCTTAATTCACCCAGCTAGGGGCAGAAGAGCCTTGACTGTGCACACATCTCTCTGCCCCTGCAGTCCCTTCCTCCCTCCCCCCACCTGACATGAGGCGCATTTGCTAGCAGCAACTCCACACCTTAACCCCCTTAGTGAGGGGCAGAGAAAATGTGATTATGCGTGCAACCCCTACAGCCCCTTCCTTCCTCCCCTTGCCTGATGGGTGGTGACGTCACCATGTGCGGATCCGCCAGCATTGAATCCAACCTTTATCCCACCTAGCAAGGGGCAGAGGAGCTACGATTATACGCACTGAAGCCCCTTCTTCCCTCCCCTTGCCTAGCTAGGGTGGAAGAAGAGTGAGTGCACATACCCACCATCACACCTTCCTCCCTCCTCCCATCATGGACATTTGCAGCGAGATGGAGTGAATATCTGCCTGCCGTTCCTTCCTCCCTCCCCCTGCCCAGGAGGAGGTGGAGGTAAAGCGACTGTGTGAATGTCCCCCCGCCGCTGCCCCTCATCTACCACCCATAACCCCCTCACAACCAGTGAGAGGAAAGGAGCACGCCCCATTTGCCCACCACACCAGTTACTCCATCTACACGGAGAGCATCATTCACAGCTCCTGAACCACCAAAATGAAAAGAGATGGAGGTCAAAGCCAAACCAACCCACCCTCAGCTGCCCAGCAAGAGCAGTAAACCGAGACTCAAATGCCCAAACCTACTCACCACTCCACCTGCCCAAAGACAGGTATGGAGGGCTCCAGCACAGCCGGTCCAGTGACCAGAGCACCACTCCAGCCACACCTACAGGAATCACCAAAACAAGGACCCTTCAAACAATTACAAAAATGAAAAATAAATACAATAATCCCTTAATGTCTTGGAAACAACAGACAATAGTAAACTACCTAAAGAGGAGGGCAAGATGGCACCAGCAAGTAACCATAATAAATAACTAGAAATTCTCCCTGAGGAAGAAAAAGTAATGAAGCTTCCTGATAAGCAATTCAAAAGGCTTATGTATAGGGTCCTCAAAGGAATCAAGGAAAATGTATACAAAACTATGGAGAACACAGACAAAACAGTAGAAAAATTCAGGAAAACAATTCAAGAACAAAATGACAAAATATACAATTGAAAACAATACAGAAGTAGCAACTAGAAATCCAGAAGCTTAACAGTAAAATGGCAGAAATTGACAACTCAAAAGAAAATCATACGAGTAGAATTTAAAGAATGGAAGACTGGATCAGTGGAATAGAAGACCAACTCCTTGACACTAATCTGTTCAGGAAGCAATAAAAAAAAAGAGTGAAGAAAGCCTAAGACTTATGTGGGACACCATCAAGAAGAATAACTTAAGCATGATTGGAATCCCAGAAGGGAAGGAGTCAACAAAAAGCTGAGAGAATTGTGGAAGATATTTTGACAGAACACTTCCCTAATATCATGAAAGATGAGAAGATAACCATTCAAGAAGCACAATGAACCCCATACAGGATAGGTCCCAATAGAAGAACACCAAGACATGTGATAATCAAATTTTCCAAAATCAAAGACAAAGAAAGAATGCTGAAAGCAGCTCAGGAAAAGCAAAAGATCACCTACAAAGGGACACTGATAAGATCAAGTTCTGATTACTTGGCAGGAACTGTGCATGCAAGAAAGCAATGGGATAATATATATATATATATATATAAGCTTGAAAGAAAAAAACCGCCAATCAAGAATTACATATCCAGCAAAATTATCCCTCAAATATGATGGTGAAATTAGGACATTTCCAGATAGACAGAATTAAAAGAATTTGTAAAAACCTGACCAACTTTATAAGAAATATTATAGGAAGTCCATCAGACAGAAAACTAACAACACACCAGACAAAACTTGAAATTAAAACACATGACAGCATCAGATAGATATCAACCAAGATAAAGAAGTCTCAAAAATAAAATAAAGCTAAAAGATGCACAACAGTGAACCAGAGACATTCATCTGTAACTGATGACCACTTCAAAACATAGAGGGGGAATAAAGGGAATAGGTTTAGAACTTTCATATGGAGAGGAAGTCAAGGCGATATCAAGAAATAAATTACTCCTTTAAACTTAGGAAGATAAAGGTAAATTCCAGGGTAACCACAAAGAAAGTCAACAAACCTACTCATCAAAACACGAAAGAAGAAAATTATAAAGATTCAGCACACACAAAACCAAAAGCAACAAAGCAAGTGAGAAGACAAACCACGATAAAAAAACAGCAAAGAAAACTAAGTGGAACGAAAAAACAGTAAACACCACATAAAAAATTTTAAGAAAATGACAGCAATAAACTCATACCTATCGATAATCACACTGAATGTAAATGGCCTAAATGCACCAGTAAAGAGACGGAGAGTGGCAGAATGAATTAAAAAAAAAAAACGACCCATAAATATGTTGTTTGTAGAGACACACCTTAGACACAAAGATATAAATAAACTAAAACTTAAAGGACAGGAAAAGATTTATCAAGCAAGTAATGACCAAAAAGAGCAGGAGTGGCAATGTTAATCTCTGATAAAATACACTTTAAAGCAAAATCCAGTATAAAAGACAAGAAGGACATTATGTAGTGATTAAAGTGCAAATCCACCAAGAGGTCATAACCTAATAAATATATACACACCCAATAACAGAGCTCCAAAATATATATAACAAACTAACATCACTGAAAAGAGAAACAGACACTTCTACAATACTAGGAGATTTTAACACACAACTTTCAGTGAAGGACAGAACAGTTAGAAACTCAACAAAGACACAGAAGCTCTGAACACCACAATCAACCAATCTGACCTCATAGGCATATACAGAGCATATCACCTAGTAGCAGCAAAGTACACATTCTCCTCCAATGTTAATGGATCATTCTCCAGAATAGACCACATTTTAGGCTAAAGCAAGCATCAACAAATTCAAAAACACAGAAATACTACAAAGCATCTTCTCTGACCACAACACTAAGAAAGCAGAAATCAGTAACAGGGAGAGCAAGAAAAAAAAAAAAAAATCTAATAAATGGAAACTAAGTAACACCCTGCTTAAAATTATTGGGTAAAAAAATAAATCCAAGATGAAATTTAAAAATTCCTAGAATCAAATGAGAACAGAAGCACAACATACCAAAACCTTTGGGACAGAGCAAAAGCAGTGCTCAGAAGTCAATTTAGTGATAAATGTCCATCAAAAAGGAAAAAAGGCCAAAAATCAAAACAGTAACCCTACAACTTGATTAGGAAGAGAGCAGCAAAAGAAGCCCACTGTTGCCAGAAGAAATGAAATAATAAAAATCAGAGCAGAAATAAATGAAACAGAATGGAAAAACAATAGAATCAATAAGATGAAAAGCTGGTTTTTTGAAAGGATTAATAAAATTAACAAACCACTAGCCAAACTGACAAAAGAAAAACAGGAGAAGATGCAAAAAACCCAAATAAGAAATGAGATGGGTGACATTACAACAAAACCAGCTGAAATAAAAAGGATCATAAAAGAATCCTACAAAAAATTGTACTCCAACAAATATGAAAACCTTAGAGGAGATGGACCAATTTCTAGAAACACACCACTGACCTAAACACACACAAATAGAGGTAGAAAATTTGAACAGACCCCTAACAAAAGAAGAAATTGAAAGGGGTGTTTTAAAAAAAGCCCTGGTCCAGGTGGCTTCACTAGAGTATTTTATCAAACATTCAGAGAAGAACTGACACCAATTCTACTCAGAATATTCCAGAACACAGAAAAGGAAGGAATACTATTCTATTCTATTCTACTAAGCCAGCATAACCCTAATTCTATTAAGCCAGCATAACCCTAACACCAAACCCATTCTATTAAGCCAAACCCATTTTATTAAGCCAGCATAACCCTAATATCAAAGCCAGGCAAAGACATCACTAAAAAAGAAAACTACAGACCAATATCTTCATGAATATAAATGCAAAAATTCCCAACAAAATTCTAGCCAATAGAAAACTACAGCATATCAAAAAAAAAAAAAAAAAAAAATGCATTAAGACCAAGTGGGATTCATACCAGGCATGCAAGGTTGATCCAACATTAGAAAATCAATCAATGTAATCCAACACATAAATAAAACAAAGAAAAAGAATCACATGATCATATCAACCAAAGCAGAAAAAGCATTTGATGAAGTCAAACATTCATTCCGAACAAAAACTCTCAGAAAAATAGGAAGAGAAGAGAAATTCCTCAACGTAACAAAGGAAACGTATACAAAACCAACAGCCAATATTATCCTCAATGAGAAATCTGAAAGCAATCCCCCTGAGAACGGGAACCAGACAAGGATGCCCTTTATCACCACTTTTATTCAACATTGTATTGGAAGTCCTTGCAAGAGCAATAAGACAAGAAATAAAGGGCATCCACATTGGTAAGGAAGAAGTAAGACTATCCCTATTCACAGATGATATGATTCGATACATAGAAAATTCTAAGGACTGTACAAGGAAGCTATTGGATCATATGGTACTTCTATTTCTAGCTTTTTGAGGAAGCACCATACAGTTTTTCATAGTGCTTGTACCATTCTGCATTCCCACCAGCAGCGTTTAAGAGTTCCAATCTCCCCACTCCTTGCCAACATTTGTTATTTTCTTTTTTAACTAGTGCCAGTAATGTTGGGGTGAGATGATATCTCATGGTAGTTTTAATTTGCATCTAATTGCTAATCATCATCAGCATTTTTTTCATATGTTTATTAACATCCTGCCTGAATGTCTTCTTTGGTGAAGTGTCTGTTCATTTCCTTTGCCCATTTTTAAAACTGGATTATTTGTCTTTTTTTTGCTGTGGTGTTAATTTGTTTTTGGAACTAAATTAAAATGTTTAAAAATAAATAGGCTTTTGTGCACTTCGCAACCTTTATATCAGTAAAATTTGTACATAAAGAAGAGTATGTTTTACCTTCTATTAACAGATGAATGTGCCATAAAACATGCAACGTGTTAGAGTTTACCCTGTTTTTCACTGATCAATTGCTATAACTAGCCATTAATAAATATACACACACATACCTGTCCTTTCTTCCCTCCCTTTAGACACAAACAATGTACTAGTATATAGCTCAGATAGTAAGTTCTGAGAAATTTCCCACATGTAATCATCTAAGCAGATATCACAGGACATCAACCTACAAACAAAATCCACTCAGTCATTTCTAATGGGAAATTCAACAACGATTATTGGTGATGGTTGCACAGCATGATTAATATAAACAATATCACTAAATTATACATTTGAGAAATGTTGAATTGGCAAGTGTGTTTACACAGGCAGTCCTCGGGTTATGAACAAGATCCATTCCTAAGTCTGTTTTTAAGTTGAATTTGTAGATTAAGTGGGAACATGTACATGTGTTGTTAGCATCAGCTGGTCAAACGTTTGTCTTAGTATATAATATATTTTTTACCTTTCTATGCTTATAAAACACTTAAAAAACACTTCTAAACCACATTATGTTTTCATGAGTATCACAAAGCAGTGCATGCATTACTACAAACCAATGTATATATTTCACTAAACTTTTTAATATAATATGCTTTATGACAGGCCAGTCTTAAGGATAATTGTCCATAAGTCAGACGTTAGTAACCCAGAGACTGCCAGTATAAATAAAAATATATTGTAAAAAAACAATAAAAAAAATTAAAACAACAGCAGCAACAAAGAGATTTCTAAAAATTTCAATTTCTTTTTGAGCCAATCAGCCATTTCTCTGCACTTAGGTAAATCCTGCAGATGACACAACCTTCTTTGCTAAAAGCGAAGAGGACTTGAAGCACTTACTGATGAAGATCAAAGACTACAGCCTTCAGTATGGATTACACCTCAACATAAAGAAAACAAAAATCCTCACAACTGGACCAATAAGTAACATCACAATAAACAGAGAAAACATTGAAGTTGCCAGGAATTTCATTTTACTTGGATCCACAAATCAATGTCCATGGAAGCAACAGTCAAGAAATCAAACAATGCATTGCACTGGGCAAAAAAAAAAAAAAAACCAAACCCACTGCCATTGAGTTGATTCCGACTCACAGTGACCCTATAGGACAGAGTTGAACTGCCCTATAGTTTCCAAGGAGCGTCTCGTGGATTTGAACTGCTGACCTCTTGGTTAGCAGCCCTAGCACTTAACCACTACACCACCAGGGTTTCCTGCATTGGGCAAATCTGCTGCAAAGGGCCTCTTTAAAATCTTAGACAGCAAAGATATCACTGATGACTAAGGAGTGCCTGACCCAAGCCTCGGTCTTTTAAATCACTTCATATGCATGCGAAAGCTGTTGTTGTTGTTAGGTGCCATCCTCCAGTCAGTTCTGACTCATAGCGACCCTATGGACAACAGAACAAAACACTGCCCGGTTCTGAGCTATCCTTACAATCGTTGTTATGCTTGAGCCCAAGGTTGCAGCCACGGTATCAGTAATCCACCCTGTGGAGGGTCTTCCTCTTTTCCACTGCCATGTACTTTGCCAAGCATGATGTCCTTCTCCAGAGACTGATACCTCCTGACAACATGTCCGAAGTATGTAAGACGCAGTCTCGCCATCCTTGCTTCTAAGGAGCATTCTGGTTGTACTTCTTCCAAGACAGATTTATTCCTTCTTCTGGCAGTCCGTGGTATATTCAATATTCTTCACCAACACCACAATTCAAAGGTGTCAACTCTTCTTCGGTCTTCCTTATTCATTGTCCAGCTTTCACATGCATATGATGCGATTGAAAATACCATGGGCTTGGGTCAGGCGCACCTTAGTCTTCAGGGTGACATCTTTGCTCTTCAACACTTTAAAGATGTCTTTTGCAGCAGATTTACCCAATGCAATGCGTCTTTTGATTTCTTGACTGCTGCTTCCATGGCTGTTGATTGTGGATCCAAGTAAAATGAAATCCTTGACAACTTCAATTTTTCCACCATTTATCATGACGTTGCTCATCGGTCCAGTTGTGAGGATTTTTGTTTTCTTTATGTTACGGTGAAATCCGTACTGAAGGCTATGGTCTTTGATCTTCATTAGTAAGCGCTTCAAGTCCTCTTCACTTTCACCAAGCAAGGTTGTGTCATTTGCATAATGCAGCTTGTTAATTAGTGTTCCTCCAATCCTGATGCCCCGTTCTTCTTCATATTGTCCAGCTTCTCGGGTTATTTGCTCAGCATACAGATTGAATAGGTATGGTGAAAGAATACAACCCTGACACACACCTTTCCTGACTTTAAACCGTGCAGTATCCCCTTGTTCTGTCCGAACAACTGCCTCTTGATCTATGTAAAGGTTCCTCACGAGCACAATTAAGTCTTCTGGAATTCCCATTCTTCCCAATGTTATCCATAATTTGTTATGATCCACACAGTCGAATGCCTTTGCACAGTCAATAAAACACAGGTAAACATCCTTCTGGTATTCTCCGCTTTCAGCCAGGATCCATCTGACATCGGCAATGATATCCCTGGTTCCACGTCCTCTTCTGAAAGTGGCCTGAATTTCTGGCAGTTCCCTGTCAATATACTGCTGCAGCCATTTTTGAATGATCTTCAGCAAAATTTTGCTTGCGTATGATATTAATAATATTGTTCTATAATTTCCACATTCGGTTGGATCACCTTTTTTGGGAATAGGCATAAATATGGATCTCTTCCAGTCAGTTGCCCAGGAGGCTGTCTTCCATATTTCTTGGCATAGACAAGTGAGCACCTCCAGCGCTGCATCTGTTTGTTGAAACATCTCAATTGATATTCCATCAATTCCTGGAGCCTTGTTTTCGCCAATGCTTTCTGAGCAGCTTGGACTTCTTCCTTCAGTGTCATCGGTTCCTGACCATATGCTACCTCTTGAAATGGTTGAATGTGAAAGCTAGACAATGAAAAAAGGAAGACCAAAGAAGAACTGATGCATCTGAATTGTGGTGTTGGCAAAGAATACTAATATACCACAACTGCCAAAAGAATGAACAAATCTGTCTTAGAAGTACAGCCAGAATGTTCATTAGAAGTGAAGGTGGAGAGACTTTTTCTTCCTTACTTTGGACGTGGTAAAGTGGAGGGTCAGTGAAAAAGAGGAAGGCCTTCAACAAGACGGACTCAAACAGTGGCTGCAACACTGGGCTCAAACATACCAGGACCAAGCAACATTTGTTCTGTTACACACAGAGTCGTTATGACTCAGAACCTAACAATGGAAACAGTCAAATCCCACCTGCCAATGAGTACATCAAAGAACCCAACTTAATAAATGTCCATTTGGACCAACTTATTTTTCTTTAGAACTCATGGAAAGATCTAAGCCAGCATTTTCAAATTAAGTATAAAAATCATATTATTAAAAATGCAGAATCCACGTGCTACTTCCATATTTACTGATTCATTAGGCTTGGGATGGGGCCTGGAGATCTGCAGTTTTAACTTATACCCTAGGTGATTATGATGCAAAGGAGTTCATGGAACAAGTCTGGAGAAATACTGGCTAAAACTCTCAGCCAGCAGCAGTCAAAATTTATATATAGACATGGTGAAAAAACTGAAATCAGCATTTGCTAAAACAGAGTTTTCAATTACTGTCACATAAGCAGATAGGAGACTGACAGCTGGTGTTTCCTAGTAGAGAAGTTGAAAGGATTCAAAAACAATGCTCTTTGTATGGCAAGATTATTCAAAATTCAGGTTAAAGGAAATACAGACAGGAGGAGCCACATAAGAAGAACAAAAGGATGCCATATTTTAAATTATTCTGAGACGTTCACGATAGAGGAAGAAGGCAAATTGTGTGAATTGGAGAAGGCTGGACAATCTCCACATTGTCTCTTAGGTTTCACATTCAGAAAAGGCCAGAAGGGGAGCTTTTGGACTTGCAGCCATAGTGACACTGGAGGGTCCAGATTAAGTACTATCATCATATCCCAAATGTTTATCACCTAGTTTGCTCAGGCTCATACCTATCTCAAATACTGAGGGTCAGGACTAAGTACTATCATCATATCCCAAATAATGTTTATCACCTAATTTGCTCAGGTTCATACCTATCTCAGATCCTGTAGCCACTACTTGTAAAGCGGTAAGACATAACCACTGAAAACACAAGGCTGCATACTTTCTGAGTGAATTACAAGCTTAAAATGGGAGTGGCTGATTATTAGTACCAGCTAACAGAAGCACATATGTTCAGAAGATCACATACCAACGGCACCAGTTAGTATTAGTCTCAAATTTTGCTTCTTATGTTATCTTCATCAAAGTAGTATTATTGTACAAAGTAATCTGGTTCCTGAACTGGCAGATTAAAAAAATATATATATACTTTATCTTTAAAGAAACCAGAAACCAAAAGTAGACAAAAACTGAAGAAGATTTGATCCTTGAAATAAGGGAGAGAGATCTGTGGTCCTCCTTGAATAAACTACAAAATTCAATGTGTGAACTTGACTGGATACAGGCTCAAAAAAAATAGCCATAAAGATACTTTGGGGTCAAATGAGGAAATTTGAATATCAACTAGATATTAGTTAATATTAAACATTACTGTTAATTTTCTTAGGTATCATAATGGTACTGTGGTTATGCAAGAATACTGAGGAATTTCTGGTTAAAGTACTTGGCTGCTAACCGAAAGGCTGGAGGTTCAAGTCCACCCAGAGACGTCTCAGAAGAAAAGTGCTTGCAATTTACTTCTGAATCAGCCAGTGAAAACTCTACAGAGCACAGCTCTACTCTGATACACATGGGGTCACCATAAATTGGAGTCAACAGCAACTTGTTAGGAGTACTGTGGTTATTTTTGGGAAATGAATATTAAAATGTATTCAGGGTTTAAGTGTTAGGATGTCTGCAACTTATTTTCAAACAGTTCAGCAAAAACAAACACCACTACACACAGGCAAAGGAAGACAAAATTTTAACAACTGTAGAATCTGGGAGTGAATATATGGGTGATCACTGTACTATTCTTTCAGCTTATCTGAAAACTGTAATACAAGTTGAGGGGGGCAGCATACTTACGAGCATTCCTCAAAGACTTTGACCCTTTCACAACCCTCAGGAGGTTCCCTTTTGAACATGTAACTGTTGTTAGGTTTTGGTGAAGTTGCATATTTGGGCAAAGGAGAATTGTTCCCATTTTCTGAAAGAAATGACACATTGGATTATTAAGAAATACTACTACATAAATATATAATCATACCGTATTGCACTGTTCCTGGCCTCCTTCCACACCATGAACTATTTGAGGGTAGAAACAGTGTTTTATTCATCTCTATCACCCCAATACCTAACACAAATCCTAATTTAGAAAAAGGAGCTAATTCATGTTTATTAAGTAAATACATAAATAAAGGATTTTTATTTCTTCAGTTCCAATTACCATAGTCTACACCTGTATCACTTAATCCTGTACTATTGAGTACTCATCTAATTGGCTGCTTTATTTCTATTCTGCACATAGCACGCAGACTCAAACACCACTTCCATTTTTCCCAGTACAAGTCTCTGAAATAGTCTGCTCTTGGTGTGCTCTTCAGAATATTTCAATTTGGCTTCTCTGTTCCTCTGCTCATAATCTCTGCTCTGGATAGCCATAGACATATGCATACTGTAGAGCGAAAAATTCCCTTTACCTAAAATGTTCTTCTCTGTTTACTTTCCAAAACATTCTTCAAAGTCCAACTCAAAATTTTTTAAATCTTTCCAACCAATTTAACCCTATTAGAGAAAATATTTCCTTACTCTGATATTCCTGTCCAATGGGATGTCCTCAGTTTATACTACATAAACTTAGAATTCTTGATATATTACATGTAGCTGTTCTAAATTTTTCAGCCTGACTGTGTCAGCTAAGCTACAAATTTCTTGATAGCAGTAGCACCACGGTCCTGTTTACTTAAAACGGAAATCCATAGAAGCCAACAAACCACCAGTCTCCTAAAATCAAATACAGCAGAGCACAACACTTAGGGAGTTCCTATATGTTACTCATGTAAAAACAGAAATAAGGGGGCAGATTTTAACAGCTCTGTTTTATCTGACCTAGCCCAAAACAAAAAAAGTCCAAATAACAACAGTTTATAACGGTCCATAGTTTGAAGATACTTCTTCGGTGAATTTTATGCCCTCTGCACTTGCTATAGTCTCACTGCTTTAGGTGATTCGTGGTAATGGTCAATCATAGCAATGAAATGTTTCAGGACATTCAATACACTGCATGTAGGTTCTAAATAAATGACTAACGAACTGAGCTGTAGAATTTACACATAAATTTTCATATTATCGCTCTCAAGTATACACGGTAACTAGAATAAAAAAAAATAAGGCTAGTAAAATACCATCCTGATATAGACACACCCAAAAGTTTTTAAAGATGTGAATATTTTTAATCAATATACAAACTGCTTATATCTCCAGGCTATATTTTTAACTTGCATAGTTTAATAGTACAAATAGCTGTCTCCAACTTTTTACTCTAGACTTACCTTGAATACTCACTTTGCATTGAGATAAATCAGTTTAATTCTTGTTAAATTATAACAAACATAAAACCAAAAAGACACTAACTTGAAGGCTTTACATTCAATTAAGAAGTATTAAGGTAGTAAAGACTGATGACTAGTGAGGTGACAGAGAACAAAGCATTTTTCAGACAAACGTTCATCTTATTTATACCAAAAAGAATATTTCTTTCACTATAAAGAACTTGTATTAACAAGTGCTAAAAAAAAAGTCCATAAACTACTCAACCAGACCATTGCCTGATCATCACAATAAAACCTACTGTTTTGGGCTCCAATTTTTTAAATCTATGTTTTCGACACATCGCAAAGCAAATACTTTAGTAGCCTCAAGTGTATGTGTTCTGCAAGAAAATGACTAGGAAGAATGATAAAATGGGTAGTATTCACCGTCATCTAGCCACGAATTCCTCCAGCATTGTACCTTTATCCCTAGGATCAACAAGCAGGTCATCAGCTGAACAAGGACTCTCCTCGCTACCTTCGTTGGAGATGGTGAGGAATGACGTGGGGGACACAGACTGAGAGCGGCTGCTGTTGTTGCTCCCCCTGTCTGCTCCACCAGGTGTCTGCGTGTCGATGCTGCGTGTGCTGCTACTTCTCTGCGCAAGTGGGGGAGGTGCACGATGGCCATCGGGAATATCCTGTGGCTGTTAAAAGAGTTTAAAAAATATATGTATATTTATCATTGATTTCGAAATTCACCCAGAAGTGCACCCAATGTCAACCTTTCCCTGTAGTCTCAGGGACTCACGAATCCTAAGTCCCCTCTTACTTATCAGGCGATCGAGAGAAGAGCTTTTGTGCTGCTCCATTAGTGACATTCTTGTCTATTTTGACACCCCCACTGGACGCTGAGCAGCCTGGGGTAGGACACTGTCTTCTCAAGACCTAGCGTGTAGGAGGTGGCCAATGTCTGTTGAACGAATGAACTGACTGAATTATTTATCATGTACTTAATGTTATTTTTAAAATTATAGAGGAAGGCCATGTGAAAGCAGAGAAATCTAGGTGTGATGCTAGGTTCCACATTAGGGGAAAAGTTTCCATTGTGTGAACTAGTGATACTTAATGACAGGCCCTTGATACTTTTTCTTCCTGTCTACTTCCCCAGAAGAGTTTTTCAAAGAAGCCTTCCTAAATGAAGGAAAGGTTAATCACAGCAATGCTAATTACAGAGGAGGAAATCAAGGAGACACGCATGTAATGTGTGTCTCATTTAGCAGAGGAACCGAGTTCTCTGTAGACTCTTGGTTCATTCACCTTCATTACATCAGGGAAAGTTTCCCTACTATGTAGTTTGGGAAGAAGAGATGTGGGGACCTATATTTTCTCTAAGCTAAATCAACCTTTTATTTTAAGAGAGGAGGATTACAGTCATCATGAAATATGACTTCAAATTCAAGTCCTCTTTTATTAAAGAATGGAGGCTTAGATAAATATACTCTGTGACATGGTTTTAAAATCTAAACAGGAATTTTTCTCACTGTGGCTTACATATGAACCATTCTTACGTGCAGTCTAGTTGGTAGAAAGGGTAAGCAGAAGATGGTTTCTAACTGCCCTTCATGATGGTAACATAGCCTACCATGCCAACCAGAGTATCTGACAAACAATAAACATGTAGAATCATGTAACCCCCACTCACCCAAAAATTAGTAAGCTGAACTTGTATTATGTGAAGTTACAGCAAATGAGAAGTATATCATCACCTGTCTAGTGATTTTTAAATACATACAAACATAAAATTTCTGTTTAAGAATTCAAATTTAAGTCAGAGCAGTTGCCTCTATGAGGTGAAAAGAAATGAAAACTTTTCATTCACTTGCCAATGTCAAAGTTTTTCAAAAGAGATAAATTTTCATTCCCTCTCAACGAGAAGAAGCCTAAGTAAATATGGAAAACAAAACTGTGAATATTTTAATAGTTACAAGAGTTCATGGGTAAAACTTATTTTAAGATACAAAAATACTTACTATAAGTTGCTCTTCCTTTTCCCCAGTCTCTTTAATTATTATTTCAATCTCCTGATTTAGTCCTTCCACACTATTCCGGAACCGGGAGCCTGTTGATTTGGTGATGGGAATGACTGGAATAAGTGCACTCTTTGGAACAGGAGCCTTAAAAAAAAAGAGATGAGGGGAGAAGAAAGGTTGAACGTTACCTTTTTCTCTCTAGATTGAAGTATACTTCCAGTTGACATGAGTAACTCACAAATAAGTCAAAGTTTAAAGGCTTCACAAAAAGTGTGAGTTACAAAGTTTGCTCCACAGTACATACAAAATATAATTTAAAGCCAAAATCCCAATGATCAGAGTAGAATTTCAAAAGTTTATTCACCTCTGTGAGGGACTGGAAAGGGAGTAAGGACAAAGGAAAATACTAAAAGAATGTCAATCACAAAAATTATTTTATGATCATAACTGGTTAAGATTTCAGAACATAACTTAGAAGTCCCCAGGGCCACAATTATCTCTATTCCAGGAAAGAAACAAAAAAAGTTATAAAAAAGAAAAATATTTTGCTTGGGAAAAATTACTTCCAAAGTATATATACATATAGCAACAAGACTGCAGAAATGAAAATAACTTCCATGTGAAAGTTAATTGTTCATACTTTCATTGTAATGGCTTTAATTAAGTTCTGTTTAGGAAAGGAAGTGATACAATTCATTTTCCTTCTTTTTCCAAACCCTATGACTTTTTTTTCCCCTTAATTTAAAATCTTTTCTCTGGTACAATAGCACTTTTGAAAACGAATGACTGATTATATATCTGAATAATACTTGGTTTCCTGATAAGATGCTCAAAATAGAACATGAAACAAACATTAAAGATACATCTGCCAAAATTCATAACAATAGTGTGCAGGAAGATTATCTTGTGTATTTTCCTGTTGTCTGGAAAAGATATGACTAACCCTTCCCTCGTTTGGGGAGGTTTCTTTGAAACAGCTCTCTTTCTGGGGAAGCGGGACAAGGAGAGAAAACTAGCAGAACCTCTAGTCAAACATCATTACTTTCATTCAATGGGTAGGAGCAATAACCTTGTCCTCTAATACAGAACCTCGTGTTAAACCTGCATTTCTGCTTTTACTGCTGTTCACATTTATAATAAAAAAAAAAAAATTAAGCATAATATAACAAAATTCTGTGAAAACACAAGTCGATGAGAAATATGAGGCAAGGGGAAGCTTCAATCTGGAGTGCTGAGGCCGTGCTTCTTCACTGCTCAGTTATGGTTGGGCACTCGAGTCTCAGTTTTCTCATACGGAATATGGGAGCAATACAACTTACCTCAAGTAGAAGTTGTTAGAAAGAAATGAAAGGACATCTGGCACGCTGCCTAACCCATATTGTCTTAGTTATCTAGTGTTGCTATAACAGAAATACCACAAGTGGATGGCTTTAACAAAGAGAAATGTGTTTTCTCACAGTTTAGGAGGCTAGTAGTTCAAATTCAGGGCACCAGCTCCAGGGAAGGCTATCTCTGTCAGCTCTGGAGAAAGGTCTTTGTCATCAATCTTCCCCTGGTCTAGGAGCTTCTCCACCCAGGAACCCCAGGTCCAAAGAACATGCTGTGCTCCTGGCACTGCTATGAGGTTTCCGTCTCTCTGCTCACTTTTCTTTTTTACATCTCAAAAGAGACTGACTTAAAGACACAACCTAATGTTGTAGATTGAGTCCTGTCTTATTAATGTAGCTACCTCTAATCATGCCTCGTTAATATCATAGAGGTAGATTTACAACACATAGGAAAATCACATCAGATGACAAAATGGTGGACAATCACACAATGCTGGGAATCACGGCGTAGCCCAGTTGACAGATATTTTGGGGGGATACAATTCAATCCATGACAGTTATCTACTGCTGCTATACCAGAAATACCACAAGTGGATGGTTTTAAGAAACAGAAATTTATGTTCTTGCAATTTAGGAGACCAGAAGTCTAAATTCAGGGTGCCAGATCTAGGTGAAGGCTTTCTCTGTCAGCTCTGAAGGTCCTTGTCTTTTCTGAGCTTTTGCTCCTGGGCAATCTTCCTGTGGTTTGGCATGTCTCTTCCCTCGTCTCTTCTAGCTCACTCACTTGTTTAATCTCTTTTATATCTCAGAAAAGGCTGACTCAAGATAAACCCTGTACTAACCCTGCTTCATTAGCATAAAAAGACAACCCATTCCCAAATGAGATTATAACCACAGGTGCAGAGATAAGGATTTACATTTTTGGAGGTGTAAAAATGGCACGCCAGGGGCTTCGGAGCTCCTTGTCTAACTTCACAAGGGATAAAAACCACAACCAAACCCGTTGCCGTCAAGTCGATTCCAACTCACAGTGATCTATAGGACAAAGCAGAACTGCCCCACAGAGTTTCCAAGGAGCGCTTGGTGGATTTGAACTGCCGACCTTTTGGTTAGCAGCTATAGCTCATAACTACTACACTACCAAGGTTTTCCACAAGGGGAAAGGAGAATAAAAATCAACAGCCCAGGACTGATTCCTATGAGGCAGAAGTCAGGCACACCTCCTCCCTCCAAACTTTCTACCAATTCTGACAGCAATTGTCCCTCCCACAGTAATCTCTACTTCTCTACCAGGTTTGATGATTTGTTACAATGGCCACACAAAAATCACAGACCATACTTAGAGTTATGGGGCTTATTAGGGAAGTAATAGGTTATGATTCAGTTTCAGGAATGCTCACAATATAATTCTTTAATCAGACAGTCTCTTCTCAGCAGTGCCCACAGGCACGCCTCTTTTTGGCCCTTGGCCCTCGGCCTGGCCTCTGCCCTGCTCGGGCAAGTGTTACAAAGCTCTTTCAGCTCTGCCAATAAGTACCCAGAGGAACCCTACTCTGCCAGTAAGCCTCGGCCCGAAGGCATTCAGTTCCAGCTCCGTGGGTCTGCAAACCTAGCTCCGTCTAGTACCTGGATGCACCCTACTACTCCACCAGCAAGTCTCCTACCCAAAGGCACTCAGCTTTCTTATTTCCTGGACCCGAAGGATGCAATCTGCTCCTGGCTCTTCTTTCTTGGTGGTGTTGAGAGTCTCCCTTCCACCCTAGCAGGATGGCAAAACTGACCAATCTCCTCATTAGAGTTTAAAATGCCTTATTTGCATGGTCCCTCCCCCTCCAAGGGTGCCATTCACCTTATTTACATTATTAGCAAGCTATCCAATCCCCTTGGTGGTCCACAAGCACCTCATTTGATTGGAGTTACAAAACCATGGAGAGAAAGCCCATGTAAAAGTTATCTATCACAGCAAAGGGGAACACAATTCAATCCGTAACATTTCACCCCTTGGTCCCCAGAAATTTATGTCCTTCCCACATGTAAAACACATTCACTCCATCATATCACCCCAAAAGTCTCAAATCCACTCCAAGTCCAAAATTTCATCTTCTGAATCATCTAAATCAAATATGGGTGAGACTTTAGGAGTATTTCATCCTAGGGCAAAATTTCTTTTCATCTGTGAACTGTGAAACTACAACTTATCTGTTTCCCAAGTACAATGGAGGAACAGGCACAAGGTAGACATTACAAGAGGAGAAACTGGGATAACAGGCACCCAGCAAGTCCAAAACCCAACAGAAATTTTTACATTAGTTCTTAAGGCTTGAAAATAATCCTCTGTTCTTTGGGACCATCTGGGCAACAGCCCCACCCTCCATACTCTGGGTGTTGGCTATGCTCTCTGGATTCTGGGTGGAAGCCCCCTCTGCCCTGGGCTTCAGCTCCACCTTCCATGTGCTCTGGGATGGCACCCCTGCCCCCTCGGCTTTGGGAGGACCCATTCTCCTAGTCCATCTGAGTGGCAATGCCACCCCCTTGGCCATGGAAACCCCATTCTGTCCCTTGGGCATGGCAGCCCCACCCCCTCAGCTTTGGGCAGTGGCCCTATCCTCCTGGAACACCTTAACAGCAGCCCCACACTCCAGAACCGAGTTGGCAAAGATCCTACTCTTTGAAATTTATGAGGCTGGGGCCCTACCCTTTGAAATCCAGGAGACTGCAGCCCCACCCTTTGAAACTGGGAAAACCCTGCTTCCCATGATCCTTCCAACAGTTCAGCTGATCTCCGAGCTGCTCCAAGGATGGTTCTTTTCATTTCTTGGAGGACAACAGATGTAGCTCCTTTGTCCTATTTCCTGCTCTTAGAATTCCAAGAGGCAGACCGCATTCTCCCCTTTCATTCTCTCTGCCCCCTTTAGTATATAAGCTGCTGGGTTTTCCCTTGTGGCAGCTGGTTAGATCCATCAGTCACAGGCTTCATCTCTTCTAGAACACATGTCCTTAGTTTGTACAACAGAATTGTCCAAATCTTTAAGCTGTTTTCCTTTTGCACAGTTCATTTTTAAGTCCACCTTTTTTCTCTCACATTTCATTATAAGCAGCAAGGAGAAACCACATGGCCCCTTTAAGACCTTGCTTAGACACCTCCTTAGCCAGATATCCAAGTTCATCACTTACAGGTTCCACCTTCTACTGAACATTTGAACATAATCCAGACAAGTTCTTTGCCACTGCATAAAAAGCATCACCTCTGTTGTCCAATCACATGTTCACCATTTTCTTTTAGAGCCTCTTTAGAAGCACATTTAATATCCACGTTTCTAGCAACATCCTGTTGCTGGTGCCATATGTATTCTCTAAGTCGATAGAGACTTTCTCTATGGCTCTCCTCACTTCCTTCTGAGCCCTCACCAGAACTGCATTTGACGTCCATAATTCTACCAACAGTCTCTTCATGGCAATCTGGGCTTTTACTATTAAGCACCTTAAAACTCTTCCAGCTTCTACCCATTACCCAATTCTAAAACCACTTCCACAATTTAGGTACCTGTTAGAGCAGCACCCTCCCTTCTTAGTACCAAATGTCTTAGGAAATGGCTCATGCAGTTGTGGAGGCTGGCAAGTCCCAAATCTGTAGGTTAGACATCAGGCTGGAGGCTTCTCTTGACTCATATGGTAGCAGGGGCTGACAAACCCAAAATTAGCAGTCAGATGGCAGGCTGCTGGCTCGTGTCTCAAGAACCAAAGGTCAGAGGACAATGAATTGGATACAGGATCCAAAGAGGGTGAGGTTTGCCAGAACATTTATATATATTACATGCAGGCTACGCCCCTAAGGAAACTCCCCTTTCAAATGATTGGCTGCTCACATCAGATCACAAAATGGAGAATGATTACATAATATCTGCCAAACCACTGAGAATCACAGCCTAGCCAAGTTAACACACAACCTTAACCTTCACACCAAGAGACTTGAAAACAGCAATGCGAAGATATATATGTACCACTGTTCATTGCAGCACTATTCAAAACAGCCGAAAGGTGGAAACAACTCAAACATCCATCAACAGAGGAATGGATAAGCAAAATGTGGCCTATACATACAATGGGCGATTACTCATCAATAAAGAGAAATGAAGTCCTGACACATGCCACAACATGGATAAACCTTGAAAGCATTATGTTGAGTGAAATAAGTCAATCACAAAAGGACATATATTGTATGATCTCACTAATATGAGGTACCTAGAATAAGACATAGAAATCAGAGTTTAACTGTGGTTAACAGGGAATGGAGGGATGAGGTCATGGGGGAAATCACTATCTAGAAAGCACTGAGTTTTTGTTTATGGTGATGGAAAATTTGACAAAGGATGTTGGTGATGGTTGCACAACACAACTGATGTAATTGATCTCACTGAACGGTATACATGAAAAATGTTGAACTGACAAATGTTGTATTACCTACATTTTTAAAACAATAAAAATCAATCATTTCATAGAAGAAGCACTAGGACCCAGTGCAATGTTGAAGACAGAGAGAAACAAAAGCCAATAATACATATGACAACACAAACATATATTTACATTTCATACAGATTAAAGAAAAGATTATTCCCTAAAACATCAGGAATAGCTACACCAGGGCAGTGGAGTTATAGGTGATATTTTTTTCTTTTGGATTAGTTTTTCTACAAAGAGCCTGAGGAAAGAAACTATGTCTTATCTTCTACTGCCACTGCCTACCACAGAGCCTAGAACACACACATCTTTGCTCGTCAAGGCTGGCCATTCTGTGTAAGACCCTAGACGGAATCTCTACCACTTTGTGAACATGGCAAACTATTTAACCCTGAGAGCTTCCTTACCTATAAAATGAGGAAAATTGTACTTTAAAAAGTTGTGAGACCACAATGAGATATGACTTCACACTAACTAGAATGGCTATTATCAGAAAAACGGAAACAAGTGTTCACAAGGATGTGGAGACATTGGAACCTTCGTGCACTGCTGGTGGGAATGTAAAATGATGCAACCCTATGGAAATCAGCTTGGTAGTTCCCTGAAAAGTAAAACATAGAATTACCATATGACTCAGCAATTCCACTCCTAGGTATATTCCCCCAAAGACTTGAAAGTAAGAGCTCAAACAGATACTAGCACACCAATGTTCACTGTACCACTATTCACAAAAGCCAAAAAGTGGAAACAGCTCAAGTGTCCATCAATAGATGAATGGATAAACAATGTGGTATATTCATATGGAATATTATTCAGCTGTAAAGTGAAATGAAATTCTCATACAATGCTATGACATGAATGAAGCTTGAAAAAATGCTGAGTGAAATAAGTAGGCACAAAAGGGCAAATATTGTATGATCCCACTTATATGGAGTATCTAGAATAGGCAAATGCATACAGACCAAAGTTTATTAGTGGTTACCAGGGCCTGCCTGGAGGCGGAAAGGGAGGAGAATGGAATCAAGAGTTATTGCTGAAGGGCCACTGAGTTTCTGTCTGAGGTGATGAAAACTTTTGGAAATGGATAGTGGTGATGGTAGCTCAACATGGTGAGTGTAATTAATGTCACTGAATTGTACATGTTAAAATGGTTAAAATGGCGAACTTTTGTATTTGACAATAAATTTTTTTTAAAAATAAGTAAAAAGTTGTATTATATGAGATAATATTTATAAACTTCCTGATCCAGTACTGACACAAATTAAGTGGTTAATAAAAACTAATTCCCTATGGAATACAAACAATAGACCCATACATGAATGCTAAATTTCTTGAAGTTGATAACTTACTGTGGCTATGTACAAGACTATCCCTCTGGAATAAATGCTTAATGTATTTAGGGGTAAAAGCCTATGATGTATGCAACTCACCCTGAAAAGTTTCAGAACACAAATACCCATGAGAGGCAGATATTCAAAAACAGTATTCAAAACATATATGAGTACCATATCGGATCTGATCTTTATTTCTAAAGTGTTCGTTTTAATACAAATTAAGTGCTTAACTTTAGATTTCCTTCCTTTAAATCTCTACCTTAATGCTGCAAAGCCAGTAACTTCCCTGCTTCCCACAAACCCCATCAGCAACCTAGCACTGGCTCATCCTGTGGCAGACTGGTGATATCAGGATGGGACCAGAAGAGGAAGGCAAACTCCAAAGTCTAATGTTCCATACCATTCTTCTCCTAATAACTTGCATCCTCCACCCCAATCCTAACTTCCAGGTGCTCACTTTGCTATTTTTAACTTCAGTGAAATAATGCTCAAGAGCATCACTGAAACTGTCTACAGCACATATCTTAGTTATCTAGTGCTGTTGTATCAGAAATACCACAAGTGGGTGGTCTTAACAAACAGAAGTTTATTTTCTCACAGTTAGGAGGCCAGAAGTCTAAATTCAGGGCACCGGCTCTAGAGAAGACTTTCTCTCTCTATTGGCTCTAGGGGAATGTCCTTGTCTCTTTTCAGCTTCTACTTCTTGGTTCCCTGGAGATCTCACGTGGCATAGCATCTAGTTCCTCCCAACTGTGCTTACTGGCTGCTTGCTTAATCTGCTCTTTTAAATCTCAAAAAGCAAATCCACTGCCATTGAGTTGATTCCAACTCATAGTGACCCTAGAGGACAGAGTAAACTGGCCAACAGGATTTCCAAACCTGTAAATCTTTACAGAAGCAGACTGCCACATCTTTCTCACTAGGAGCCAATGGTGGGTCCACACTGCCGACCTTTTGGTTCACAGCCAAAGGCTTTAACCACTGTGCCACCAGAGCTCCCTCACAAAGTCTTTTAAAACTCTCAAATTTGATATATACTTGCTTCAGGGATAAGATGGTGGGACAGTGAAGAAGCTAAGACCACCTTTTGGTCCTTGATGGGTCAAGGAAGAAAAGAAATCTTTCTTAAGATAGAAACAGAAATAGAGAAGGAAATAATGAGGTGACAGGGAACTGATCCAGGCTAAAAAAGCTAGGGGGTTAAAAGAAACTTCCGGCTCCCTAGTCTGTAGCGGGTGAGCGTATTGGAACATTTCTGTCATGCAGCCATACAGCCTGTGCCTGAATTCTTCTTGTGTCAGGAAATAATGAGGTGATGGGGAACTTAGGTGAAAACTAAGAAAGATCTCAGGAGTTATTAACACATATACTACAATCTTTTTTTTTTTACTGAGTGAAAAGGTATTCAGTTCTAAATTTAATTTCCTCTTATAACTGTCAGAAAACAACATATATAACAGCTTGCATTAGATGCCATTTTCACGCTAGTTCCAGCTATGCATTTGCTTTATAGCTGCTACGTTATAGGAAACCATAAGAAAGAAACAATCTGTCAAGGTTTTTGGAAATTGTTAATCTTGGATTTTAGAACCATCAAAATCTGTTAGTAAGCTTGCTTAAGTGCAGACAGCTTAAGTTTTCTGACTTTATAATGAGAAATGCACAAACACAGGACCTGCCAGAGTAATAACTAACTCTGTACTTCTGGTTTGCTGATGCCTTTTAGTGTCTTTCAAGGTTGCTAAAAAAGTCACACCCTACACATTTAATAAGTTTTTCTCAGATATACAAAGCAGCAAGTATTTATCAATTGTTCAGTATCCTGAAAAGAAGTAAAGGGAGGGAGGGAGGGAGGGAGGGAGGGAGGGAGGGAGGGAGGGAGGGAGGAAGGAAGGAAGGAAGGAAGGAAGGAAGGAAGGAAGGAAGGAAGGAAGGAAGGAAGGAAGGAAGGAAGGAAGGAAGGAAGGAAGGAAGGAAGGAAGGAAGGAAGGAAGGGAGCCATTGTTCTAAGACCAACACACCATTTTAAATAAATGAAGCAAAGGTTCAACTATAATTAATTTAACTAGTAAACAGTTACAGGATCAGAAGAAAAACAATCCACCCAAGCTGCTTGGGAAAAGATTTTCTTCACTAAACATATTATTGTTTCAGAAACAGAAGAATAAGCCTTTAATTTCACTCCTAACATAAACTACATTCTAAAAAATAGCAAAAAATGATTGTACTTAAACTTTTATCCTTCATTTCAAGGGCTCTTAAGGAATTTAAGAGATTAAAAATATATATAACCCATTGCTGTCGAGTCAAATCCAACTCATAGTGACCCTACAGGACAGAGTAGAACTGCCCCGTGGGGTTTCCAAGGGGCGCCTGGTAGATTCGAACTACCGACCTTTTGGTTAGCAGCCATAGCTCTTAACCACTATGGCACCAGGGTTTCCAAAATATATATATATATATATTTTTTATATATATATACTTACACACTTTTATATAAAAACTTCATTTTTTCCTATATCTACACAGGTTTCTAGAATAAAATTTGTATTTCTAAATATAAAAACATATATACAAATTTAAGTGGGTTACTAGATTTACTGAGGGCACATCTTTAGACAGCTCTGAAAGTAGAAAAGTTCTCCTTGTGTGTACTGAGGTAAAAGTCGCTCTCTCATAAGATCTGCCCTTTGGAAACATAAAGAACAACACTTCCTGGTTTCTTAGCTTTTGATTCTCCTCAAAGCAAAATGCTTCAGTAAATTGCAGTCAATTAGGTTTTTAATTAGGTAGCTACCCTTTTAAGGCTTTACTTTCCATTTACATTCTCTCTTTCTATATTCCATACACATACACATAGACACACGAGTTTAAAAATAAAGATAAAATTAATAACTGAGAATTAGCCAAAAAAGGACACCAAGGGGTTTGGCCAACACCGAATCTCCCAAGGTCAATCTCCATTATAACTTAAGTGTCTACTTCAAAATGTGGGAATAAGACTGTGGTCATACATAACAGAGTCAGGAAGGTGTTAAAAAGCAAAGATGTTACTTTGAGGACTAAGGTGCACCTGACCCAAGCCATGGTATTTTCAACCTCCTTATATGCATGCAAAAGCTGGACAATGAATAAGGACGACTAAAGAAGAATTGATGCCTTTGAATTATGGTGTTGGCGAAGAGTACTAAATATACCTTGACTGCCAGAAAAACGAACAAATCTGTCTCGGAAGAAATACAGCCAGAATGCTCCTTAGAAGCAAAGATGGCAAGACTTCGTCTCAGGTACTCTAGACATGTCATCAGGAGGGACCAGTCCCTGGAGAAGGACATCATGCTTGGTAAAGCAGAGGGTCAGCGAAAAAGAAGACCCTCAATGAGACAGACTGACACAGTGGCTGCAACAATGGGCTTGAACGGCAATGACTGTGAGGATGGCACAGGAGCAGGGAGTGTTTCATTGTCTTGTACACAGGTTCACTATGAGTTAGAACCAGCTCAATGGTACCTAACAACAACATCATCATCTTAAGGGTTTTTGATTTGAGGTCTCCACATGTCCTTGATTCCTCTTGTCCTGTCACCATCACTTTATTTCTATCCTCCAGCTATCACTGAACTCTTACCTAGTATCCAGCTATTCTAAGCTACAGCTATACTCTGTAATAAAGGTCACAGTAGAAGTACCTATTCTTTTGATTTCTAAATGGAAAAATCTTTAAAAACTCAAGAACAGCAAGCATGTCCAAGAGTAGCAGTGTTTGCAGTGCAAAGTATCAATTTTCATTTTTTAAAGTACAATGTCTCTCATTCCTCACGAGAAAGTTAAGTTTTTTCCAACTCTACCTTACTGTCTCTTTTCTTCCAAACCCTCCCTCCCCTAGACCACTACAACTATAGTATCCCCGGTCCAGATGACGAAATAGAAAAATCCTATGAGAAGGCTTTCTAGATGCTTCCATCCCCAGGCCAGGGATAAATACTCCTTCTAAAGCACTCTGAACTCTCCCTGCCAATGCATCTATTGCACTGTATTATCATTAACCGGTTACTTACATCTATCCAATGAGACTTGATGGCGGAAAGCCCCAATACTTCATTTACCACTGCATGAGTATTATAGTAACAGACATGGGGGAGATATTTAATAAACACCGTATAGATGGATCAAAAGTACACACAGAATGCAACAATGGGTGGAACACGAATACCACTTTCACAGCTATCATGATGTATATATGCCTGGTCTGTGGTTCGTTATTAACATTCAACAAAACAAGTTAAGCAGTCAAGATATTTGGTGTGTCAAGTGTACAAAACTCAAGCTACATGAACTTATTTTCCCAGTTGCTCTATTTACTAGTCCTTATTTTCTCTGCAAAATGATTCTCTAGAATTAAGCAAACACGGATTTCATGAAAGCTCCAACAGTCTTTATTAAGCAAACTCAACTTGCACGGGAAAAAAGGGAATTTGGGATACTTTTTTTTTTTTTATACTAGTAGCGTAGTGGTTAAGTGCTACAGCTGCTAACCAAAAAGTCAGCAGTTTGAATGCACCAGGGGCTCCTTGGAAACCCTGTGGGGCAGTTCTACTGTGTCCTGGAGGGTCGCTATGAGTCAGAATTAACTCAACAGCAATGGGTTTTTTTTTTAATTAACTTTTACTAAGCTTCAAGTGAACATTTACAATTCCAATCAGTCTGTCACACGTAAGTTTACATACATCTTACTCCCTTCTCCCACTTGCTCTCCCCCTGTTGAGTCAGCCCTTTCAGTCTCTCGTTTCGTGCCAATTTTGCCGTCTTCCCTCTCTCTCTATCTTCCCATCCCCCCTTCAGTCAAGAGTTGCCAACACACTCTCCAGTGTCCACCTGATTTAATTACCTCACGCTTCATCAGCATCTCTCTCCCCTCCACTGACCAGTCCCTTTCATGTCTGATGAGTTGTCTTCGGGGATGGTTCCTGTCCTGTGCCAACAGAAGGTTTGGGGAGCACTGCCGCCGGGATTCCTCTAGTCGCAGTCAGACCATTAAGTATAGTCTTTTTATGAGAATTTGGGGTCTGTATCCCACTGATCCCCTGCTCCCTCAGGAGTTCTCTGTTGTGCTCCCTGACAGGGCAGTCATCGATTGTGGCCGGGCACCAACTAGTTCTTCTGGTCTCAGGATGATGTAGGTCTCGGGTTCATGTGGCCCTTTATGTCTCTTGGGTTCTTAGTTGCTGTGTGACCTTGGTGTTCTTCATTTTCCTTTGCTCCAGGTGGGTTGAGACCAATTGATGTATTTTAGATGGCCGCTTGTTAGCATTTAGGACCCCAGACGCCACATTTCAAAGTGGGATGCAGAATGTTTTCATGATAGAATTATTTTGCCAATTGACTTAGAAGTCCCCTCAAACCATGTTCCCCAGACCCCAGCCCCTGGTCCGATGACCTTTGAAGCATTCATTTTATCCCAGAAACTTCTTTGCTTTTAGTCCAGTCCAATTGGGCTGACCTTCCTTGTATTGAGTGTTGTCTTTCCCTTCACCCAAAGCAGTTCTTATCTACTGATTGATCAATAAAAACCCTCTCCCTCCCTCCCTCCCCCCTTTGTAACCACAAAAGTATGTGTTCTTCTCAGTTTTTTCTATTTCTCAAGATCTTATAATAGTGGTCTTATACAATATTTGTCCTTTTGCCTCTGACTAATTTCGCTCAGCATAATGCCTTCCAGATTCCTCCATGTTATGAAATGTTTCAGAGATTCGTCACTGTTCTTTATCGATGCGTAGTATTCCATTGTGTGAATATACCACAATTTATTTACCCATTCATCCGTTGACGGGCACCTTGGTTGCTTCCAGCTTTTTGCTATTGTAAACAGAGCTGCAATAAACATGGGTGTGCATATATCTGTTTGTGTGAAGGCTCTTGTATCTTTAGGGTATATTCCGAGGAGTGGGATTTCTGGGTTGTATGGTAGTTCTATTTCTAACTGTTTAAGATAATGCCAGATGGATTTCCAAAGTGGTTGTACCATTTTACATTCCCACCAGCAGTGTATGAGAGTTCCAATCTCTCCGCAGCCTCTCCAACATTTATTATTGTGTGTTTTTTGGATTAATGCCAGTCTAGTTGGTGTGAGATGGAATCTCATTGTAGTTTTAATTTGCATTTCTCTAATGGCTAATGATTGAGAGCATTTTCTCATGTATCTGTTGGCTGCCTGAATATCTTCTTTAGTGAAATGTGTGTTCATATCCTTTGCCCACTTCTTGATTGGGTTGTTTGTCTTTTTGTGGTTGAGTTTTGACAGAATCATGTAGATTTTAGAGATCAGACGCTGGTCTGAGATGTCATAGCTGAATATTCTTTCCCAGTCTGTAGGTGGTCTTTTTACTCTTTTGGTGAAGTCTTTACATGAGCATAGGTGTTTCATTTTTAGGAGCTCCCAGTTATGTGGTTACTCTTCATCGTTTTTGGTAATGTTTTGTATTCTGTTTCTGCCCTGTATTAGGGCTCCTAGGGTTGTCTCTATTTTTTCTTCCATGATCTTTATCGTTTTAGTCTTTATGTTTAGGTCTTTGATCCACTTGGAGTTAGTTTTTGTGCATGGTGTGAGGTATGGGTCCTGTTTCATTCTTTTGCAAATGGATATCCAGGTATGCCAGCACCATTTGTTAAAAAGACTATCTTTTCCCCAATTAACTGACACTGGGCCTTTGTCAAATATCAGCTGCTCATACATGGATGGATTTATATCTGGGTTCTCAATTCTGTTCCATTGGTCTATGTGCCTGTTGTTGTACCAGTACCAGGCTGTTTTGACTACTGTGGCTGCATAATAGGTTCTGAAATCAGGTAGAGTGAGGCCTCCCACTTTCTTCTTCTTTTTCAGTAATGCTTTGCTTATCCGGGAGTTCTTTCCCTTCCATATGAAATTGGTGATTTGTTTCTCTATCCCCTTAAAATATGACATTGGAATTTGGATCGGAAGTGCGTTATATGTATAGATGGCTTTTGGTAGAATAGACATTTTTACTATGTTAAGTCTTCCTATCCATGAGCAGGGTATGTTTTTCCACTTAAGTATGTCCTTTTGAATTTCTTGTAGTAGAGCTTTGTAGTTTTCTTTGTATAGGTCTTTTACATCCTTGGTAAGATTTATTCCTAAGTATTTTATCTTCTTGGGGGCTTGTGTGAATGGTATTCATTTGGTTATTTCCTCTTCGGTGTTCTTTTTTTTTTTTTTTAAGCTTCAAGTGAACATTTACCATTCCAATCAGTCTGTCACATGTAGGTTTACATACATCTTACTCCCTTCTCCCACTTGCTCTCCCCCTATTGAGTCAGCCCTTACAGTCTCTCGTTTCGTGCCAATTTTGCCATCTTCCCCTCTCTCTCTATCTTCCCATCCCCCCTCCAGTCAAGAGTTGCCTACACACTCTCCCCTGTCTACCTGATTTAATTAGCTCACTCTTCATCAGCATCTCTCTTCCCCCCACTGACCAGTCCTTTTCATGCCTGATGATATGTCTTCGGGGATGGTTCCTGTCCTGTGCCATCAGAAGTTCTGGGGAGCATTGTCTCTGGGATTCCTCTAGTCGCAATCATACCATTAGGTGTGGTCTTTTATTGAGAATTTGGGGTCTGTATCCCATTGGTCTCCTGCTCCCTCAGGAGTTGTCTGTTGTGCTCCCTGACAGGTCAGACATCGATTGTGGCCGGGCACCAACTAGTTCTTCTGGTCTCAGGATAATGTAGGTCTCTGGTTCATGTGGCCCTTTCTGTCTCTTGGGTTCTTAGTTGTGGTGTGACCTTGGTGTTCTTCCTTTGCCTTTGCTCCAGGTGGGCTGAGACCAATTAATGTATTTTAGATGGCCGCTTGTTGGCATTTAGGACCCCAGGCGCCACAATTCAAAGTGGGATGCAGACTGTTTTCATAATAGAATTGTTTTGCCCATTGACTTAGAAGTCCCCTCAAACCAAGTTCCCCAGACCCCAGCCCCTGCTCCGCTGACCTTTGAAGCTTTCATTTTATCCCGGAAACCTCTTTACTTTTAATCCAGTCCAATTAGGCTGACCTTCCTTGTTTTGAGTGTTGTCTTTCCCTTTACCCAAAGCAGTTCTTATCTACTGATTGATCAATAAAAACCCTCTCCCTCCCTCCCTCCCTCCCCCCTTTGTAACCACATAAGTATGTGTTCTTCTCCGTTTTTTCTATTTCTCAAGATCTTATAGTAGTGGTCTTATACAATATTTGTCCTTTTGCAACTGACTCATTTCGCTCAGCATAATGCCTTCCAGATTCCTCCATGTTATGAAATGTTTCAGAGATTCGTCACTGTTCTTTATCGATGCGTAGTATTCCATTGTGTGAATATACCATAATTTATTTACCCATTCGTCCGTTGATGGACATCTTGGTTGCTTCCAGCTTTTTGCTATTGTAAACAGAGCTGCAATAAACATGGGTGTGCATATATCTGTTTGTGTGAAGGCTCTTGTATCTTTAGGGTATATTCCGAGGAGTGGGATTTCTGGGTTGTATGGTAGTTCTATTTCTAACTGTTTAAGATAACGCCAGATGGATTTCCAAAGTGGTTGTACCATTTTACAATCCCACCAGCAGTGTATGAGAGTTCCAATCTCTCCGCAGCCTCTCCAACATTTATTATTGTGTGTTTTTTGGATTAATGCCAGTCTAGTTGGTGTGAGATGGAATCTCATTGTAGTTTTAATTTGCATTTCTCTAATGGCTAATGATTGAGAGCATTTTCTCATGTATCTGTTGGCTGCCTGAATATCTTCTTTAGTGAAATGTGTGTTCATATCCTTTGCCCACTTCTTGATTGGGTTGTTTGTCTTTTTGTGGTTGAGTTTTGACAGAATCATGTAGATTTTAGAGATCAGACGCTGGTCTGAGATGTCATAGCTGAATATTCTTTCCCAGTCTGTGGGTGGTCTTTTTACTCTTTTGGTGAAGTCTTTACATGAGCATAGATGTTTGATTTTTAGGAGCTCCCAGTTATCTGGTTTCTCTTCATCATTTTTGGTAATGTTCTGTATTCTGTTTATGCCCTGTATTAGGGCTCCTAGGGTAGATCCTATCTTTTCTTCCATGATTTTTATCGTTTTAGTCTTTATGTTTAGGTCTTTGATCCACTTGGAGTTAGTTTTTGTGCATGGTGTGAGGTATGGGTCCTGTTTCATTCTTTTGCAAATGGATATCCAGGTATGCCAGCACCATTTGTTAAAAAGACTATTATTTCCCCAATTGACTGACACTGGTCCTTTGTCAAATATCAGCTGCTCATACGTGGATGGATTTCTATCTGGATTCTCAATTCTGTTCCATTGGTCTATGTGCCTGTTGTTGTACCAGTACCAGGCTGTTTTGACTACTGTAGCTATATAATAGGTTCTGAAATCAGGTAGGGTGAGGCCTCCCACTTTCTTCTTCTTTTTCAGTAATGTTTTGCTTATCCGGGGGTTCTTTCCCTTCCATATGAAATTAGTGATTTGTTTCTCTATCCCCTTAAAGTACGACATTGGTATTTGGATTGGAAGTGCGTTATATGTATAAATGGCTTTTGGTAGAATAGACATTTTTACTATGTTAAGTCTTCCTATCCATGAGCAGGGTATGTTTTTCCACTTAAGTATGTCCTTTTGAATTTCTTGTAGCAGAGTTTTATAGTTTTCTTTGTATAGGTCTTTTAAATCCTTGGTAAGATTTATTCCTAAGTATTTTATCTTCTTGGGGGCTACTGTGAATGGTATTGATTTGGTTGTTTCCTCTTCGGTGTTCTTTTTGTTGATGTAGAGGAATCCAAGTGATTTTTGTATGTTTATTTCATATCCTGAGACTCTTCCAAACTCTTCTATTAGTTTCAGTAGTTTTCTGGAGGATTCCTTCGGGTTTTCCATGTATACGGTCATGTCATCTGCAAATAGTGATAGCTTTACTTCCTCCTTACCAATCTGGATACCCTTTATTTCTTTGTCTAGCCTAATTGCCCTGGCTAGGACTTCAAGTACGATGTTGAATAAGGGCGGTGATAAAGGGCATCCTTGTCTGGTTCCCGTTCTCAAGGGAAATGCTTTCAGGTTCTCTCCATTTAGAGTGATATTGGCCGTTGGCTTTGCATATATGCCCTTTATTATGTTGAGGAATTTTCCTTCAATTCCTATTTTGGTTAGAGTTTTTATCATAAATGGGTGTTGAACTTTGTCAAATGCCTTTTCTGCATCTATTGATAAGATCATGTGGTTTTTATCTTTTGTTTTATTTACGTGATGGATTACATTAATGGTTTTTCTGATATTAAACCAGCCTTGCATACCTGGTATAAATCCCACTTGATCAGGGTGAATTATTTTTTTGATGTGTTGTTGGATTCTATTGGCTAGAATTTTGTTGAGGACTTTTGCATCTATGTTCCTGAGGGATATAGGTCTATAATTTTCTTTTTTTGTGATGTCTTTATCTGGTTTTGGTATCAGGGAGATGGTAGCTTCATAGAATGAGTTGGGTAGTATTCCGTCTTTTTCTATGCTTTGAAATACCTTCAGTAGTAGCGGTGTTAAGTCTTCTCTGAAGGTTTGGTAGAACTCTGCAGTGAAGCCGTCCGGGCCAGGGCTTTTTTTGTTGGAAGTTTTTTGATTACCGTTTCAATCTCTTTTTTTGTTATGGGTCTATTTAGTTGTTCTACTTCTGAATGTGTTAGTTTAGGTAGGTAGTGTTTTTCCAAGAATTTATCCATTTCTTCTAGGTTTTCAAATTTGTTAGAGTACAATTTTTCATAGTAATCTGAAATGATTCTTTTGATTTCATTTGGTTCTGTTGTGATGTGGTCCTTCTCGTTTCTTATTCGGGTTATTTGTTTCCTTTCCTGTTTTTCTTTAGTCAGTCTAGCCAATGGTTTATCAATTTTGTTAATTTTTTCAAAGAACCAGCTTTTGGCTTTGTTAATTCTTTCAATTGTTTTTCTGTTCTCTAATTCATTTAGTTCAGCTCTAATTTTTAGTATTTGTTTTCTTCTGGTGCCTGATGGGTTCTTTTGTTGCTCACTTTCTATTTGTTCAAGTTGTAGGGAAAGTTCTCTGATTTTGGCTCTTTCTTCTTTTTGTATGTGTGTATTTATCGATATAAATTGGCCTCTGAGCACTGCTTTTGCTGTGTCCCAGAGGTTTTGATAGGAAGTATTTTCATTCTCGTTGCTTTCTAAGAATTTCCTTATTCCCTCCTTGATGTCTTCTATAACCCAGTCTTTTTTCAGGAGGGTATTGTTCATTTTCCAAGTATTTGATTTCTTTTCCCTAGTTTTTCTGTTATTGACTTCTAGTTTCAATGCCTTGTGGTCTGAGAAGATGCTTTGTAATATTTCGATGTTTCGGACTCTGCAAAGATTTGTTTCATGACCTAATATGTGGTCTATTCTAGAGAATGTTCCATGTGCGCTAGAAAAAAAAGTATATTTTGCAGCAGTTGGGTGGAGAGTTCTGTATAAGTCAATAAGGTCAAGTTGGTTGATTGTTGTAAGTAGGTCTTCCATGTCTTTATTGAGCTTCTTACTGGATGTCCTGTCCTTCTCCGAAAGTGGTGTGTTGAAGTCTCCTACTATAAATGTGGAGGTGTCTATCTCACTTTTCAGTTCTGTTAAAATTTGATTTATGTATCTTGCAGCCCTGTCATTGGGTGCATAAATATTTAATATGGTTATGTCTTCCTGATCAATTGTCCCTTTTATCATTATATAGTGCCCTTTTTTATCCTTTGTGGTAGATTTAAGTCTAAAGTCTATTTTGTCAGAAATTAATATTGCTACTCCTCTTCTTTTTTGCTTATTATTTGCTTGATATATTTTTTTCCATCCTTTGAGTTTTAGTTTGTTTGTGTCTCTAAGGTGTGTCTCTTGTAGGCAGCATATAGATGGATTGTGTTTCTTTATCCAGTCCGTGACTCTCTGTCTCTTTATTGGTGCATTTAGTCCATTTACATTCAGTGTAATTATAGATAAATAAGTTTTTAGTGCTGTCACTTTGATGCCTTTTCATGTGTGTTGTTGGCCATTTCATTTTTCCACATACTTTTTTGTGCTGAGACGTTTTTCTTAGTAGATTGTGAGATCCTCATTTTCATAATGTTTAACTTTATGTTAGTTGAGTCGTTACGTTTTTCTTGACTTTTTTCTTGAGTTATGGAGTTGATATTCCTTTTTGTGGTTACCTTATTATTTACCCCTATTTTTCTAAGTAAAAAACCTAACTTGTATCGTTCTATATCGCCTTGTATCACTCTCCATCTGGCAGTTCAATGCCTCCTATATTTAGTCCCTCTTTTTGATTATTGTGATCTTTTATCTATTGATTTCCATGATTCCCTGTTATGTGTATTATTTTGTTTATTTATTTATTTTTTAGAATTAATCTTAAGTTGTTTGTTTTTGTGCTTTCCCTATTTGAGTTGATATCAGGACGTTCTGTTTTGTGACCTTGTATTGTGCTGGTATCTGATATTATTGGTCATCTGACCAAACAATCTCCTTTAGCATTTCTTGTAGCCTTGGTTTGGTTTTTGCAAATTCTCTAAACTTGTGTTTATCTGTAAATATCTTAATTTCTCCTTCATATTTCAGAGAGAGTTTTGCTGGATATATGATCCTTGGTTGGCAGTTTTTCTCCTTCAGTGCTCTATATACGTCGGCCCATTCCCTTCTTGCCTGCATGGTTTCTGCTGAGTAGTCTGAACTTATTCTTATTGATTCTCCCTTGAAGGAAATCTTTCTTTTCTCCCTGTCTGCTTTTAAATTTTTCTCTTTATCTTTGGTTTTGGCAAGTTTGATGATGATATGTCTTGGTGTTTTTCTTTTTGGATCAATCTTAAATGGGGTTTGATGAGCATCTTGGATAGATATCCTTTCGTCTTTCATGATGTCAGGGAAGTTTTGTGTCAGGAGTTCTTCAACTATTTTCTCTGTGTTTTCTGTCCCCCCTCCGTGTTCTGGGACTCCAATCATTCGCAAGTTATCCTTCTTGATAGAGTTCCACATGATTCTTAGGGTTTCTTCATTTTTTTAATTCTTTTATCTGATTTTTTTCTCAGCTACGTTGGTGTTGATTCCCTGGTCCTCCAGATGTCCCAGTCTACATTCTAATTGCTCGAGTCTGCTCCTCTGACTTCCTATTGCATTGTCTAATTCTGTAATTTTATTGTTAATGTTTTGGATTTCTACATGCTGTCTCTCTATGGATTCTTTCAACTTATTAATTTTTCCACTATGTTCTTGAATAATCTTTTTGAGTTCTTCAACAGTTTTATCAGTGTGTTCCTTGGCTTTTTCTGCAGTTAGCCTAATTTCATTTGTGATGTCTTGAAGCATTCTGTAAATTAGTTTTTTATATTCTGTATCTGATAATTCCAGGATTGTATCTTCATTTGGGAAAGATTTTGATTCTTTTGTTTGGGGGGTTGGAGAAGCGGTCATGGTCTGCTTCTTTATGTGGTTTGATATGGACTGCTGTCTCCGAGCCATCACTGGGAACCTAATTTTTCCAGAAAATCCGCTAAAAAAAAATGCAGTCAGATCCCTATCAGAGTTCTCTCTCTGGCTCACGCTATTCGGATGTTAATGGAGCCGCCTGGGGAGGGTGGGGGAGGGATCAGAGAGCTAGGAGTGTAGCACCTCAGAATATAGCCAGAGTTGTTTGTCTTACTTGGAATGACTCTTATATCTGAGATTTCCGCAGGGCGCATCGCCTATATGTACTGGCTGTGTGGAGATTGCCCCCCGGGGGTTCTGGCCCGCTGGTGTCACGGTCAGATCCTCCGCTGTCAGTCCCACCCCGAAGGTTAAGTCTCCCCTACTGGGACGGTGCACTCCCGTCTCCAAAATCAGTCGCTGCCTCCCGGGGACTCCCCGTCCCTCCAGCCGTGTCGCACGCCGCTCCCGCGAACCGGGTGGGGTGGGGCCCCCCCCCGGGGTCAGCTTAGGAGAGCGGAGCAGGTCCCCACGCCTGAGTCACGGCTGCGCGTCCCGGCTGGGGCGCCGCTCTCCCCATTCCAAGACCAGCCACTGCCTCCTGGGGACTTCTTCCACTGGCTGCTCCGCCCCACCGCCCGCACGAACCGGCTGGGCCTGCGCGCACCGGTTGCGACCCTCCCGGGGTCAATTCAGGGAAATGTAGCTGATCCCCGCGCTCACGCCCCGCCCGCGCCCGCCAAAATCCCGGCGGGACGGCTCCCCATCTGGGACGCTGCTCTCCCCGCTCGAAGACCAGTCACTTCCTCCCGGGGACTTCTCCCTCCGGCGTGCTGCGCCGTTCGCGCGAACTAGGTGGGCGCCTCCCACACGAACGGCTGGCCCCCCCCCCGGGGACAATTCAGAGGAATGTAGTTGGTCCCCGCGCTCACACCCCGCCCACGCCCGCCAAAATCCCGGCGGGACAGCTCTCCGGCTGGGACGCTGCTCTCCCCACTCCAAGACCAGTCACTTCCTCCCAGGGACTTCTCCCTCTGGTGCGCCGTGCCGCGCCACTGGCGCAAAGTGTGTGGGCCTGCCGGCACGAACGACTGGGCCCCCCCCGGGGTCAATTCGGGGAAATGTAGCTGGTCCCCGCGATCGTGCCACGCCCACTCCCCGCCAAACTCCTGGCGGGACGGTTCCCCGGCTGGGAGGCTGCTCTCCCCGCTCCAAGACCAGTCACTGCCTCCCGGGGACTTCTCCCACCGGCTGCACTGCCACTCCACCCACGCCAACCGGCTGGGCTCCCTCCCGGGATGAGTTCGGGGGCTAGGGCTGGGCCCCTTGTCTGTGCCGTCTGCCCCCCTGGGCTCTGCCCCAAATCGGGCTCCGAAGGTCACCTGCCTGGTACGCTGGCTTCTGGCTCTGAAAACAATCGCTGTCTCCCCGTATTTGTTCGTTCTCCATCTCTAAATCTGTGTTTGTTGTTCAGAGTTCGTACATTGTTATGTATGTGATCGATTCACTTGTTTTTCCGAGTCTTTGTTGCAAGAGGGATCCGCGGTAGCGTCCACCTAGTCCGCCATCTTGGCCCCGCCTTGGGTTTTTTTTATACTACTTTAAAATTGCCCTTTTTTTTTTGAGTACTTGCCTTTTTAGTCTCTTAATGGTGTCTTTTTATTAATTTTATTTTATTGCATTTTAGGTGAAAGTTAACAGCACAAATTAATTTCTCATTCAGAAATTTATACACGAAATGTTTTGTGACATTGGTTGCAGTCTTTGCAATGTGTCAGCACTCTTCCCCCTTTCCCTTTCCACTCTGGGTTCTACATGTCCATTTGTCCAGTTTTCCTGCCCCTTAAAATTGCCAATTTTAATGCAAATTTGAAAAATGACTTCACAAATTTCTAAATTCCACCACTTAACTCAGTAAGGATATCCTAACACCTGTTCTACTTGAAGTAAAAATATGGAGTGTGGAAAAGGGAGGAAGAAAAAAAGGCTTATCTCTTAGAAATACAAATTATTTACAGATGAATGAGAGAGGGGAAGGTTGGCAATTCAACAGTAAAAGCATATGGGTCTACAACCTGTTGGGGGAGAAAAGGTTTGGTGTTTAATTAATATCCCAAGTTCAATAGTTATTAATCTATTCAAATTTTTCTTTCTTTTTTGTCAATTTTCTAGTTCTCCAGAACTAAATCCAATTTGTCTAGGTTTTTAAGTATATTAGTGTATATTCATATTTTTTTTAATTAAAATATATATGAAAGAAAGCTACTGGAAACTACAACCAAAGTATAAGTTTATAGGTCAAATTTGACCCATGTATCAATATTTATAGGTCAAATTTGACCCATGTATCATCAATATAGGGTTGCTATGAGTCAGAATTGACTCGACGGCAATGGGGTTTTTTTTTTAATCAATATTTTAGAACAAAAACAGTTTGAAAAAGTACATACCTATACCCCATCCTCTTTTTAAAACAATTCACATATAGTTGCCAATCATCAGAAGCTGTCATCCTATAAAGGCAACTGGCAAAATTTTTCTGTAAATGGGCAAATCGTAAATATTTTTGGCTTTGCAACACAGTCTCCGTTGCAACTACTCAACTGTACTGTTGTAGCACAAAAGGAGCCACAGATAATACATAAATGAGTGCGGTTGTGTTTCAATAAAACATTACTTACAAAAACAGGAGGTAGGCCAGACTGGGCCTGCAGGCCATAGTTTGGTAACTCCAGTCCTACAAAAAAAACTTAGAAGTTAAAGAACTAGGTCTCCTATAGTTTCCCTCCACTTCCCAGGGGCTACCATCTTATTATTGAGATAAAAAAATTGTTGAGATAGAAAACTGAATTCAAGCTCCCCCATTCGTGGGACCTGAAATGAACTTGTTCTCTCCTTGCCAAGGCTGTTACAGTTGCCATCAAGTCAGCTCCAACTTATGGAGATCCCATGTATAACAGAACAAAACTTGCCCATTCCCGTACCATCTTCATGACAGTTGGTGTGTTTGAGTCCACTGTTGCAGTCATCATGTCAATCCACCTTACCGTGGGTTTCCCTTGCCTTCACTGACCCTCCACTTTACCAACATGATGTCCTTCTCCAGTGATCTGTCCCTCTTGATGACATGTCCAAAGTAAGCAAGTCAAAGTCTTGGATAATATTCTGTGATCCATAGGGTTTTCACTGGCTAATTTTTAGAAGTATATCACCAGGCCTTTCCTCCTAGGCTTAACTTAGTTTGGAAGATCTGGTGAAACCATGGTGATTCTGCTGGTATCTGAAATACCAGTGGCATTGCTTCCAGCATTATCGCAACATGCAACCTACCACATTACAGTAAGCTGATAGACAACTGGTGGCCTTGCCAAGTGACCCTAGCCAATTTCAATTCAGTTAAAGAGAAGTGCTCCCTGGATGAGCTATCAAATACAGCTCATAGCAGCTAAAGGCTTTTTCCTACCAAAAGACTTCAGAAGACAGGTATTATTATCCCCAATCTTCAGATGAGGAAACTGAGACTTAGAAAGGATAAGTTACTTGCCAAGGGTCTGGTTCCATAGCCAATGCTTATCATCTCCATATTATTCTGCCTCCGATATACTGAACCGATAAAGATAAAAATGTGGTAAATCAAGATACGCATTTAGCTATGTCTCCTAAAAGTCATATCTCAGGTCACTAAAAGAAAACATCATTTTGTCCATGTAATACTGTTTGTTTTTACAAAGGCTGTGATTTAATATTTAATCTCTGTTTCAAATATATTTTTGAACATTTTTGTCCTAAACAGTTACCTATGAAATAATATATCACCATCACAGGAACAACAAACCCCTTGTCTACATTTCATAGCATCTATGCTCCTACCTGACACTGGTTAATAGCTGCATGGTTGCCATGGAATGGAGACTGTCTTTCTTTATCTCGATGATGCCGACTGCTGTGTTTACTTCTCTGCAACTGTTGACGTAATTTTGCGATCTGAAAAGGGAAAAATAACAAGTACACCAGAATATTTTCCATACTACATTAAAAACACATCCTCATTTCAAAATAATCGGTAAACCTCAGCCTTAGTAAACACACACTTTCAGTCTTAGATCATATCACAAAATCTTAATGATTAAAAATTTATATTATATACGTGCATGTGTGTATATATATGTATTTATCTTTGTTTTTAAAGAGAAAAAGAATTTTGTTCCAATATTGTTCTAAGCCTTCAAGCTTCCCAAGTACTAAACAAATGAAGTTTTTAGCACTTAAAATAAGTTACAGTACAGCTTTCACAAAAAAT